>NW_028276070.1:278983-578983 GCF_052056855.1 Sturnus vulgaris
TCTTCGAGAGAGGCAGACTGTTGCACGGAGCTCTGAGAACAAGGGTGCACGCCCTAGGCGGGCTTGGGCAGAAGCAGCGTTCTCTAGCTCTTGGCTGCCGGCGCACGTGGTTGTGTGGCGCCCTTGCAGCGGCTTCTGGCCGCCGGCAAGTGAAAGCGGCTCCACGCTTAGGCGATGGCGGTGAACGAAGCAGCACTAGTCCCGTGCTTGTGTGCACCACGTTACAGGCTACTAGGAGAGGGAGGTTGTTGACTCTCACTTGCCTTTCCAAGTGCCCTTAGCAGTCGGAAGGAGCAAGTTGAAGCACTGCTGCTTGTGCTGCTCCGTGGCTCCCTTGCAGCCCGCCTGGAAAGCTTTGGCGGTCGCTTCTAGGCGCCGAGTTGCACACAGCACCACGGTAAGTGCCTCGGAGAAGGGAAATCCAGAGTGCAGCGAGGAGCTGGACGTGGCTTACGTGCAGTAAGGAGAAGGTTAACCAAGGCACTGCTTCTTCAATCTGGCCGCCTCTGCTCTGGTAGCAACTTTTGCAACTCGGCAGAGGGAGCCGCGAGTATGTAGAACGGAGGGCAGCGAGACGCCGTGTGTTATGCGCCCTTTCAGGGCTGCTGCCAGGGGGCTACTTTAAGAACGCTTTTTTCTTCCTCGCGTCCTTCTCGCTTCGCTCTAGCTGCATGGAGTACAGCACAGCGAAGGAGTGAGGACGGGCACTGTCCCAGCTTTTGCCCTGGCGTGCAACGGCTGTGTGCTGCTTTTCCAAGCAGCAAGAGCACAGAGAAGTGAAAGCGATTGTGAAGGAGCTCTTGGGCTGCTCGTGTGCTCTTCGCTGCACTGCGCCGCTTGCAAGCGGCTTCGTTCTTCGCCTTCTGCCGTCCGGAGAGAGCTGAACTCCGGCGGTCAGTTGCAGCTCTGCCCAACAGCGTGTTCTCAGTTCCGCGGGCAAGCACGCCCTCTTGCCTTGGCCCCGAGTGCAAAGTCCCGAGCCAGCACTCGACTCAGTGCAATGCACCCAGAAAGACGCTCTCGATCGTCTTTCAAAGAGCGATTCCTAACAGCAGAAGCAGCAGAGGCACAAACTGGATGACGAGAAGGGACAATGTAGAACACGTCTCTGTCTCGGCACATTATCGTGTGCGATACTTCCCTCCGGGTCTTCGGTCCTTGCGAAGCTCTATGTACTGCGAGCGCTGCTACTCGCAGCTGAGAAGGACCGTGGAGCTAGCGGCGAATTCGGAGAGCTCTTCGCTGCACTGCGCCGCTCGCAAGCGGCTTCGTTCTTCGCCTTCTGCCGTCCGGAGAGAGCTGAACTCCGGCGATCAGTTTCAGCTCTGCCCAACAGCGTGTTCTCAGTTCCGCGGGGAAGCACGCCCTCTTGCCTTGGCTCCGAGTGCAAAGTCCCGAGCGAGCACTCGACTCAGTGCAATGCACCCAGAAAGACGCTCTCGCTCGTCTTTCAAGGAGCGATTCCTAACAGCAGAAGCAGCAGAGGCACAAACTGGATGACGTGAAGGGACAATGTAGAACACGTCTCTGTCCTGGCACATTTTAGTGTGCGATTCTTCCCTCCGGGTCTTCGGTCCTTGCGAAGCTCTATGTACTGCGAGCGCTGCTACTTGCAGCTCAGAAGGACCGTGGAGCTAGCGGCGAATTCGGAGAGCTCTTCGCTGCACTGCGCCGCTCGCAAGCGGCTTCGTTCTTCGCCTTCTGCCGTCCAGAGAGAGCTGAACTCCGGCGATCAGTTTCAGCTCTGCCCAACAGCGTGTTCTCAGTTCCGCGGGCAAGCACGCCCTCTTGCCTTGGCTCCGAGTGCAAAGTCCCGAGCGAGCACTCGACTCAGTGCAATGCACCCAGAAAGACGCTCTCGCTCGTCTTTCAAGGAGCGATTCCTAACAGCAGAAGCAGCAGAGGCACAAACTGCATGACGAGAAGGGACAATGTAGAACACGTCTCTGTCCCGGCACATTATTGCGTGCGATACTTCCCTCCGGGTCTTCGGTCCTTGCGAAGCTCTATGTACTGCGAGCGCTGCTACTTGCAGCTGGGAAGGACCGTGGAGCTAGCGGCGAATTCGGAGAGCGCTAAGCACGAAGTCAAGAAGCGAGACGTGTCCCTGCAATGCGGTGTTAATAGCAGCTTCCTCGCGGCGGGCGTGAGCTCCAGCCACAAAGCATTCTCGTCCTGGCAACGGATCTCTGTGACGGGCGTAGGCGAAAAGCTTTCGTTTTCCATTCGAACTTCGAGAGAGGCAGACTGTTGCACGGAGCTCTGAGAACAAGGGTGCACGCCCTAGGCGGGCTTGGGCAGAAGCAGCGTTCTCTAGCTCTTGGCTGCCGGCGCACGTGGTTGTGTGGCGCCCTTGCAGCGGCTTCTGGCCGCCGGCAAGTGAAAGCGGCTCCACGCTTAGGCGATGGCGGTGAACGAAGCAGCACTAGTCCCGTGCTTGTGTGCACCACGTTACAGGCTACTAGGAGAGGGAGGTTGTTGACTCTCACTTGCCTTTCCAAGTGCCCTTAGCAGTCGGAAGGAGCAAGTTGAAGCACTGCTGCTTGTGCTGCTCCGTGGCTCCCTTGCAGCCCGCCTGGAAAGCTTTGGCGGTCGCTTCTAGGCGCCGAGTTGCACACAGCACCACGGTAAGTGCCTCGGAGAAGGGAAATCCAGAGTGCAGCGAGGAGCTGGACGTGGCTTACGTGCAGTAAGGAGAAGGTTAACCAAGGCACTGCTTCTTCAATCTGGCCGCCTCTGCTCTGGTAGCAACTTTTGCAAATCGGCAAAGGGAGAAGCGAGTATGTAGAACGGAGGGCAGCGAGACGCCGTGTGTTATGCGCCCTTTCAGGGCTGCTGCCAGGGGGCTACTTTAAGAACGCTTTTTTCTTCCTCGCGTCCTTCTCGCTTCGCTCTAGCTGCATGGAGTACAGCACAGCGAAGGAGTGAGGACGGGCACTGTCCCAGCTTTTGCCCTGGCGTGCAACGGCTGTGTGCTGCTTTTCCAAGAAGCAAGAGCACAGAGAAGTGAAAGCGATTGTGAAGGAGCTCTTTGGCTGCTCGTGTGCTCTTCGCTGCACTGCGCCGCTCGCAAGCGGCTTCGTTCTTCGCCTTCTGCCGTCCGGAGAGAGCTGAACTCCGGCGATCAGTTTCAGCTCTGACCAACAGCGTGTTCTCAGTTCCGCGGGCAAGCACGCCCTCTTGCCTTGGCCCCGAGAGCAAAGTCCCGAGCGAGCACTCGACTCAGTGCAATGCACCCAGAAAGACGCTCTCGATCGTCTTTCAAAGAGCGATTCCTAACAGCAGAAGCAGCAGAGGCACAAACTGGATGACGAGAAGGGACAACGTAGAACACGTCTCTGTCCTGGCACATTATCGTGTGCGATACTTCCCTCCGGGTCTTCGGGCTTGCGAAGCTCTATGTACTGCGAGCGCTGCTACTCGCAGCTGAGAAGGACCGTGGAGCTAGCGGCGAATTCGGAGAGCTCTTCGCTGCAATGCGCCGCTCGCAAGCGGCTTCGTTCTTCGCCTTCTGCCGTCCGGAGAGAGCTGAACTCCGGCGATCAGTTTCAGCTCTGCCCAACAGCGTGTTCTCAGTTCTGCGGGGAAGCACGCCCTCTTGCCTTGGCTCCGAGTGCAAAGTCCCGAGCCAGCACTCGACTCAGTGCAATGCACCCAGAAAGACGCTCTCGATCGTCTTTCAAGGAGCGATTCCTAACAGCAGAAGCAGCAGAGGCACAAACTGGATGACGAGAAGGGACAATGTAGAACACGTCTCTGTCCCGGCACATTTTCGTGTGCGATACTTCCCTCCGGGTCTTCGGTCCTTGCGAAGCTCTATGTACTGCGAGCGCTGCTACTTGCAGCTGAGAAGGACCGTGGAGCTAGCGGCGAATTCGGAGAGCGCTGAGCACGTAGTCAAGAAGCGAGACGTGTCCCTGCAATGCGGTGCTAATAGCAGCTTCCTCGCGGCGGGCCCGAGCTCCGGCCACAAAGCATTCTCGTCCTGGCAACGGATCTCTGTGACGGGCGTAGGCGAAAAGCTTTCGTTTTCCAATCGAACTGCGAGAGGCAGACTGCTGCACGGAGCTCTGAGAACAAGGGTGCACGCCCTAGGCGGGCTTGGGCAGAAGCAGCGTTCTCTAGCTCTTGGCTGCCGGCGCACTTGTGGTTGTGTGGCGCCCTTGCAGCGGCTTCTGGCCGCCGGCAAGTGAAAGCAGCGCCAGGCGTGGGCGAGGGCGGTGAACGAAGCGGCACTAGTCCCGTGCTTGTGTGCACCACGTTACAGGCTACTAGGAGAGGGAGGTTGTTGACTCTCACTTGCCTTTCCAAGTGCCCTTAGCAGTCGGAAGGAGCAAGTTGAAGCACTGCTGCTTGTGCTGCTCCGTGGTTCCCTTGCAGCCCGCCTGGAAAGCTTTGGCGGTCGCTTCTAGGCGCCGAGTTGCACACAGCACCACGGTAAGTGCCTCGGAGAAGGGAAATCCAGAGTGCAGCGAGGAGCTGGACGTGGCTTACGCGCAGTAAGGAGAAGGTGAACCTAGGCACTGCCTCTTCAATCTGGCCGCCTCTGCTCTGGTAGCAACTTTTGCAACTCGGCAGAGGGAGCCGCGAGTATGTAGAACGGAGGGCAGCGAGACGCCGTGTGTTATGCGCCCTTTCAGGGCTGCTGCCAGGGGGCTACTTTAAGAACGCTTTTTTCTTCCTCGCGTCCTTCTCGCTTAGCTCTAGCTGCATGGAGTACAGCACAGCGAAGGAGTGAGGACGGGCACTGTCCCAGCTTTTGCCCTGGCGTGCAACGGCTGTGTGCTGCTTTTTCAAGTAGCAAGAGCACAGAGAAGTGAAAGCGATTGTGAAGGAGCTCTTTGGCTGCTCGTGTGCTCTTCGCTGCACTGCGCCGCTCGCAAGCGGCTTCGTTCTTCGCCTTCTGCCGTCCGGAGAGAGCTGAACTCCGGCGGTCAGTTTCAGCTCTGCCCAACAGCGTGTTCTCAGTTCTGCGGGCAAGCACGCCCTCTTGCCTTGGCTCCGAGTGCAAAGTCCCGAGCCAGCACTCGACTCAGTGCAATGCACCCGGAAGGACGCTCTCGCTCGTCTTTCAAGGAGCGATTCCTAACAGCAGAAGCAGCAGAGGCACAAACTGGATGACGAGAAGGGACAATGTAGAACACGTCTCTGTCCCGGCACATTTTAGTGTGCGATAATTTTTTTTTTTTTTTTCCCTCCGGGTCTTCGGTCCTTGCGAAGATCTATGTACTGCGAGCGCTGCTACTTGCAGCTGGGAAGGACCGTGGAGCTAGCGGCGAATTCGGAGAGCGCTAAGCACGAAGTCAAGAAGCGAGACGTGTCCCTGCAATGCGGTGCTAATAGCAGCTTCCTCGCGGCGGGCGCCAGCTCCGGCCACAAAGCATTCACGTCCTGGCAACGGATCTCTGTGACGGGCGTAGGCGAAAAGCTTTCGTTTTCCATTCGAACTGCGAGAGAGGCAGACTGTTGCACGGAGCTCTGAGAACAAGGGTGCACGCCCTAGGCGGGCTTGGGCAGAAGCAGCGTTCTCTAGCTCTTGGCTGCCGGCGCACTTGTGGTTGTGTGGCGCCCTTGCAGCGGCTTCTGGCCGCCGGCAAGTGAAAGCAGCGCCAGGCGTGGGCGAGGGCGGTGAACGAAGCGGCACTAGTCCCGTGCTTGTGTGCACCACGTTACAGGCTACTAGGAGAGGGAGGTTGTTGACTCTCACTTGCCTTTCCAAGTGCCCTTAGCAGTCGGAAGGAGCAAGTTGAAGCACTGCTGCTTGTGCTGCTCCGTGGTTCCCTTGCAGCCCGCCTGGAAAGCTTTGGCGGTCGCTTCTAGGCGCCGAGTTGCACACAGCACCACGGTAAGTGCCTCGGAGAAGGGAAATCCAGAGTGCAGCGAGGAGCTGGACGTGGCTTACGTGCAGTAAGGAGAAGGTTAACCAAGGCACTGCTTCTTCAATCTGGCCGCCTCTGCTCTGGTAGCAACTTTTGCAACTCGGCAGAGGGAGCCGCGAGTATGTAGAACGGAGGGCAGCGAGACGCCGTGTGTTATGCGCCCTTTCAGGGCTGCTGCCAGGGGGCTACTTTAAGAACGCTTTTTTCTTCCTCGCGTCCTTCTCGCTTCGCTCTAGCTGCATGGAGTACAGCACAGCGAAGGAGTGAGGACGGGCACTGTCCCAGCTTTTGCCCTGGCGTGCAACGGCTGTGTGCTGCTTTTCCAAGCAGCAAGAGCACAGAGAAGTGAAAGCGATTGTGAAGGAGCTCTTGGGCTGCTCGTGTGCTCTTCGCTGCACTGCGCCGCTTGCAAGCGGCTTCGTTCTTCGCCTTCTGCCGTCCGGAGAGAGCTGAACTCCGGCGGTCAGTTGCAGCTCTGCCCAACAGCGTGTTCTCAGTTCCGCGGGCAAGCACGCCCTCTTGCCTTGGCCCCGAGTGCAAAGTCCCGAGCCAGCACTCGACTCAGTGCAATGCACCCAGAAAGACGCTCTCGATCGTCTTTCAAAGAGCGATTCCTAACAGCAGAAGCAGCAGAGGCACAAACTGGATGACGAGAAGGGACAATGTAGAACACGTCTCTGTCTCGGCACATTATCGTGTGCGATACTTCCCTCCGGGTCTTCGGTCCTTGCGAAGCTCTATGTACTGCGAGCGCTGCTACTCGCAGCTGAGAAGGACCGTGGAGCTAGCGGCGAATTCGGAGAGCTCTTCGCTGCACTGCGCCGCTCGCAAGCGGCTTCGTTCTTCGCCTTCTGCCGTCCGGAGAGAGCTGAACTCCGGCGATCAGTTTCAGCTCTGCCCAACAGCGTGTTCTCAGTTCCGCGGGGAAGCACGCCCTCTTGCCTTGGCTCCGAGTGCAAAGTCCCGAGCGAGCACTCGACTCAGTGCAATGCACCCAGAAAGACGCTCTCGCTCGTCTTTCAAGGAGCGATTCCTAACAGCAGAAGCAGCAGAGGCACAAACTGGATGACGTGAAGGGACAATGTAGAACACGTCTCTGTCCTGGCACATTTTAGTGTGCGATTCTTCCCTCCGGGTCTTCGGTCCTTGCGAAGCTCTATGTACTGCGAGCGCTGCTACTTGCAGCTCAGAAGGACCGTGGAGCTAGCGGCGAATTCGGAGAGCTCTTCGCTGCACTGCGCCGCTCGCAAGCGGCTTCGTTCTTCGCCTTCTGCCGTCCAGAGAGAGCTGAACTCCGGCGATCAGTTTCAGCTCTGCCCAACAGCGTGTTCTCAGTTCCGCGGGCAAGCACGCCCTCTTGCCTTGGCTCCGAGTGCAAAGTCCCGAGCGAGCACTCGACTCAGTGCAATGCACCCAGAAAGACGCTCTCGCTCGTCTTTCAAGGAGCGATTCCTAACAGCAGAAGCAGCAGAGGCACAAACTGCATGACGAGAAGGGACAATGTAGAACACGTCTCTGTCCCGGCACATTATTGCGTGCGATACTTCCCTCCGGGTCTTCGGTCCTTGCGAAGCTCTATGTACTGCGAGCGCTGCTACTTGCAGCTGGGAAGGACCGTGGAGCTAGCGGCGAATTCGGAGAGCGCTAAGCACGAAGTCAAGAAGCGAGACGTGTCCCTGCAATGCGGTGTTAATAGCAGCTTCCTCGCGGCGGGCGTGAGCTCCAGCCACAAAGCATTCTCGTCCTGGCAACGGATCTCTGTGACGGGCGTAGGCGAAAAGCTTTCGTTTTCCATTCGAACTTCGAGAGAGGCAGACTGTTGCACGGAGCTCTGAGAACAAGGGTGCACGCCCTAGGCGGGCTTGGGCAGAAGCAGCGTTCTCTAGCTCTTGGCTGCCGGCGCACGTGGTTGTGTGGCGCCCTTGCAGCGGCTTCTGGCCGCCGGCAAGTGAAAGCGGCTCCACGCTTAGGCGATGGCGGTGAACGAAGCAGCACTAGTCCCGTGCTTGTGTGCACCACGTTACAGGCTACTAGGAGAGGGAGGTTGTTGACTCTCACTTGCCTTTCCAAGTGCCCTTAGCAGTCGGAAGGAGCAAGTTGAAGCACTGCTGCTTGTGCTGCTCCGTGGCTCCCTTGCAGCCCGCCTGGAAAGCTTTGGCGGTCGCTTCTAGGCGCCGAGTTGCACACAGCACCACGGTAAGTGCCTCGGAGAAGGGAAATCCAGAGTGCAGCGAGGAGCTGGACGTGGCTTACGTGCAGTAAGGAGAAGGTTAACCAAGGCACTGCTTCTTCAATCTGGCCGCCTCTGCTCTGGTAGCAACTTTTGCAACTCGGCAGAGGGAGCCGCGAGTATGTAGAACGGAGGGCAGCGAGACGCCGTGTGTTATGCGCCCTTTCAGGGCTGCTGCCAGGGGGCTACTTTAAGAACGCTTTTTTCTTCCTCGCGTCCTTCTCGCTTCGCTCTAGCTGCATGGAGTACAGCACAGCGAAGGAGTGAGGACGGGCACTGTCCCAGCTTTTGCCCTGGCGTGCAACGGCTGTGTGCTGCTTTTCCAAGCAGCAAGAGCACAGAGAAGTGAAAGCGATTGTGAAGGAGCTCTTGGGCTGCTCGTGTGCTCTTCGCTGCACTGCGCCGCTCGCAAGCGGCTTCGTTCTTCGCCTTCTGCCGTCCGGAGAGAGCTGAACTCCGGCGGTCAGTTGCAGCTCTGCCCAACAGCGTGTTCTCAGTTCCGCGGGCAAGCACGCCCTCTTGCCTTGGCCCCGAGTGCAAAGTCCCGAGCCAGCACTCGACTCAGTGCAATGCACCCAGAAAGACGCTCTCGATCGTCTTTCAAAGAGCGATTCCTAACAGCAGAAGCAGCAGAGGCACAAACTGGATGACGAGAAGGGACAATGTAGAACACGTCTCTGTCTCGGCACATTATCGTGTGCGATACTTCCCTCCGGGTCTTCGGTCCTTGCGAAGCTCTATGTACTGCGAGCGCTGCTACTCGCAGCTGAGAAGGACCGTGGAGCTAGCGGCGAATTCGGAGAGCTCTTCGCTGCACTGCGCCGCTCGCAAGCGGCTTCGTTCTTCGCCTTCTGCCGTCCGGAGAGAGCTGAACTCCGGCGATCAGTTTCAGCTCTGCCCAACAGCGTGTTCTCAGTTCCGCGGGGAAGCACGCCCTCTTGCCTTGGCTCCGAGTGCAAAGTCCCGAGCGAGCACTCGACTCAGTGCAATGCACCCAGAAAGACGCTCTCGCTCGTCTTTCAAGGAGCGATTCCTAACAGCAGAAGCAGCAGAGGCACAAACTGGATGACGTGAAGGGACAATGTAGAACACGTCTCTGTCCTGGCACATTTTAGTGTGCGATTCTTCCCTCCGGGTCTTCGGTCCTTGCGAAGCTCTATGTACTGCGAGCGCTGCTACTTGCAGCTCAGAAGGACCGTGGAGCTAGCGGCGAATTCGGAGAGCTCTTCGCTGCACTGCGCCGCTCGCAAGCGGCTTCGTTCTTCGCCTTCTGCCGTCCAGAGAGAGCTGAACTCCGGCGATCAGTTTCAGCTCTGCCCAACAGCGTGTTCTCAGTTCCGCGGGCAAGCACGCCCTCTTGCCTTGGCTCCGAGTGCAAAGTCCCGAGCGAGCACTCGACTCAGTGCAATGCACCCAGAAAGACGCTCTCGCTCGTCTTTCAAGGAGCGATTCCTAACAGCAGAAGCAGCAGAGGCACAAACTGCATGACGAGAAGGGACAATGTAGAACACGTCTCTGTCCCGGCACATTATTGCGTGCGATACTTCCCTCCGGGTCTTCGGTCCTTGCGAAGCTCTATGTACTGCGAGCGCTGCTACTTGCAGCTGGGAAGGACCGTGGAGCTAGCGGCGAATTCGGAGAGCGCTAAGCACGAAGTCAAGAAGCGAGACGTGTCCCTGCAATGCGGTGTTAATAGCAGCTTCCTCGCGGCGGGCGTGAGCTCCAGCCACAAAGCATTCTCGTCCTGGCAACGGATCTCTGTGACGGGCGTAGGCGAAAAGCTTTCGTTTTCCATTCGAACTTCGAGAGAGGCAGACTGTTGCACGGAGCTCTGAGAACAAGGGTGCACGCCCTAGGCGGGCTTGGGCAGAAGCAGCGTTCTCTAGCTCTTGGCTGCCGGCGCACGTGGTTGTGTGGCGCCCTTGCAGCGGCTTCTGGCCGCCGGCAAGTGAAAGCGGCTCCACGCTTAGGCGATGGCGGTGAACGAAGCAGCACTAGTCCCGTGCTTGTGTGCACCACGTTACAGGCTACTAGGAGAGGGAGGTTGTTGACTCTCACTTGCCTTTCCAAGTGCCCTTAGCAGTCGGAAGGAGCAAGTTGAAGCACTGCTGCTTGTGCTGCTCCGTGGCTCCCTTGCAGCCCGCCTGGAAAGCTTTGGCGGTCGCTTCTAGGCGCCGAGTTGCACACAGCACCACGGTAAGTGCCTCGGAGAAGGGAAATCCAGAGTGCAGCGAGGAGCTGGACGTGGCTTACGTGCAGTAAGGAGAAGGTTAACCAAGGCACTGCTTCTTCAATCTGGCCGCCTCTGCTCTGGTAGCAACTTTTGCAAATCGGCAAAGGGAGAAGCGAGTATGTAGAACGGAGGGCAGCGAGACGCCGTGTGTTATGCGCCCTTTCAGGGCTGCTGCCAGGGGGCTACTTTAAGAACGCTTTTTTCTTCCTCGCGTCCTTCTCGCTTCGCTCTAGCTGCATGGAGTACAGCACAGCGAAGGAGTGAGGACGGGCACTGTCCCAGCTTTTGCCCTGGCGTGCAACGGCTGTGTGCTGCTTTTCCAAGAAGCAAGAGCACAGAGAAGTGAAAGCGATTGTGAAGGAGCTCTTTGGCTGCTCGTGTGCTCTTCGCTGCACTGCGCCGCTCGCAAGCGGCTTCGTTCTTCGCCTTCTGCCGTCCGGAGAGAGCTGAACTCCGGCGATCAGTTTCAGCTCTGACCAACAGCGTGTTCTCAGTTCCGCGGGCAAGCACGCCCTCTTGCCTTGGCCCCGAGAGCAAAGTCCCGAGCGAGCACTCGACTCAGTGCAATGCACCCAGAAAGACGCTCTCGATCGTCTTTCAAAGAGCGATTCCTAACAGCAGAAGCAGCAGAGGCACAAACTGGATGACGAGAAGGGACAACGTAGAACACGTCTCTGTCCTGGCACATTATCGTGTGCGATACTTCCCTCCGGGTCTTCGGGCCTTGCGAAGCTCTATGTACTGCGAGCGCTGCTACTCGCAGCTGAGAAGGACCGTGGAGCTAGCGGCGAATTCGGAGAGCTCTTCGCTGCAATGCGCCGCTCGCAAGCGGCTTCGTTCTTCGCCTTCTGCCGTCCGGAGAGAGCTGAACTCCGGCGATCAGTTTCAGCTCTGCCCAACAGCGTGTTCTCAGTTCTGCGGGGAAGCACGCCCTCTTGCCTTGGCTCCGAGTGCAAAGTCCCGAGCCAGCACTCGACTCAGTGCAATGCACCCAGAAAGACGCTCTCGATCGTCTTTCAAGGAGCGATTCCTAACAGCAGAAGCAGCAGAGGCACAAACTGGATGACGAGAAGGGACAATGTAGAACACGTCTCTGTCCTGGCACATTTTCGTGTGCGATACTTCCCTCCGGGTCTTCGGTCCTTGCGAAGCTCTATGTACTGCGAGCGCTGCTACTTGCAGCTGAGAAGGACCGTGGAGCTAGCGGCGAATTCGGAGAGCGCTGAGCACGTAGTCAAGAAGCGAGACGTGTCCCTGCAATGCGGTGCTAATAGCAGCTTCCTCGCGGCGGGCCCGAGCTCCGGCCACAAAGCATTCTCGTCCTGGCAACGGATCTCTGTGACGGGCGTAGGCGAAAAGCTTTCGTTTTCCAATCGAACTGCGAGAGGCAGACTGCTGCACGGAGCTCTGAGAACAAGGGTGCACGCCCTAGGCGGGCTTGGGCAGAAGCAGCGTTCTCTAGCTCTTGGCTGCCGGCGCACTTGTGGTTGTGTGGCGCCCTTGCAGCGGCTTCTGGCCGCCGGCAAGTGAAAGCAGCGCCAGGCGTGGGCGAGGGCGGTGAACGAAGCGGCACTAGTCCCGTGCTTGTGTGCACCACGTTACAGGCTACTAGGAGAGGGAGGTTGTTGACTCTCACTTGCCTTTCCAAGTGCCCTTAGCAGTCGGAAGGAGCAAGTTGAAGCACTGCTGCTTGTGCTGCTCCGTGGTTCCCTTGCAGCCCGCCTGGAAAGCTTTGGCGGTCGCTTCTAGGCGCCGAGTTGCACACAGCACCACGGTAAGTGCCTCGGAGAAGGGAAATCCAGAGTGCAGCGAGGAGCTGGACGTGGCTTACGCGCAGTAAGGAGAAGGTGAACCTAGGCACTGCCTCTTCAATCTGGCCGCCTCTGCTCTGGTAGCAACTTTTGCAACTCGGCAGAGGGAGCCGCGAGTATGTAGAACGGAGGGCAGCGAGACGCCGTGTGTTATGCGCCCTTTCAGGGCTGCTGCCAGGGGGCTACTTTAAGAACGCTTTTTTCTTCCTCGCGTCCTTCTCGCTTAGCTCTAGCTGCATGGAGTACAGCACAGCGAAGGAGTGAGGACGGGCACTGTCCCAGCTTTTGCCCTGGCGTGCAACGGCTGTGTGCTGCTTTTTCAAGTAGCAAGAGCACAGAGAAGTGAAAGCGATTGTGAAGGAGCTCTTTGGCTGCTCGTGTGCTCTTCGCTGCACTGCGCCGCTCGCAAGCGGCTTCGTTCTTCGCCTTCTGCCGTCCGGAGAGAGCTGAACTCCGGCGGTCAGTTTCAGCTCTGCCCAACAGCGTGTTCTCAGTTCTGCGGGCAAGCACGCCCTCTTGCCTTGGCTCCGAGTGCAAAGTCCCGAGCCAGCACTCGACTCAGTGCAATGCACCCGGAAGGACGCTCTCGCTCGTCTTTCAAGGAGCGATTCCTAACAGCAGAAGCAGCAGAGGCACAAACTGGATGACGAGAAGGGACAATGTAGAACACGTCTCTGTCCCGGCACATTTTAGTGTGCGATAATTTTTTTTTTTTTTTTCCCTCCGGGTCTTCGGTCCTTGCGAAGATCTATGTACTGCGAGCGCTGCTACTTGCAGCTGGGAAGGACCGTGGAGCTAGCGGCGAATTCGGAGAGCGCTAAGCACGAAGTCAAGAAGCGAGACGTGTCCCTGCAATGCGGTGCTAATAGCAGCTTCCTCGCGGCGGGCGCCAGCTCCGGCCACAAAGCATTCACGTCCTGGCAACGGATCTCTGTGACGGGCGTAGGCGAAAAGCTTTCGTTTTCCATTCGAACTGCGAGAGAGGCAGACTGTTGCACGGAGCTCTGAGAACAAGGGTGCACGCCCTAGGCGGGCTTGGGCAGAAGCAGCGTTCTCTAGCTCTTGGCTGCCGGCGCACTTGTGGTTGTGTGGCGCCCTTGCAGCGGCTTCTGGCCGCCGGCAAGTGAAAGCAGCGCCAGGCGTGGGCGAGGGCGGTGAACGAAGCGGCACTAGTCCCGTGCTTGTGTGCACCACGTTACAGGCTACTAGGAGAGGGAGGTTGTTGACTCTCACTTGCCTTTCCAAGTGCCCTTAGCAGTCGGAAGGAGCAAGTTGAAGCACTGCTGCTTGTGCTGCTCCGTGGTTCCCTTGCAGCCCGCCTGGAAAGCTTTGGCGGTCGCTTCTAGGCGCCGAGTTGCACACAGCACCACGGTAAGTGCCTCGGAGAAGGGAAATCCAGAGTGCAGCGAGGAGCTGGACGTGGCTTACGTGCAGTAAGGAGAAGGTTAACCAAGGCACTGCTTCTTCAATCTGGCCGCCTCTGCTCTGGTAGCAACTTTTGCAACTCGGCAGAGGGAGCCGCGAGTATGTAGAACGGAGGGCAGCGAGACGCCGTGTGTTATGCGCCCTTTCAGGGCTGCTGCCAGGGGGCTACTTTAAGAACGCTTTTTTCTTCCTCGCGTCCTTCTCGCTTCGCTCTAGCTGCATGGAGTACAGCACAGCGAAGGAGTGAGGACGGGCACTGTCCCAGCTTTTGCCCTGGCGTGCAACGGCTGTGTGCTGCTTTTCCAAGCAGCAAGAGCACAGAGAAGTGAAAGCGATTGTGAAGGAGCTCTTGGGCTGCTCGTGTGCTCTTCGCTGCACTGCGCCGCTTGCAAGCGGCTTCGTTCTTCGCCTTCTGCCGTCCGGAGAGAGCTGAACTCCGGCGGTCAGTTGCAGCTCTGCCCAACAGCGTGTTCTCAGTTCCGCGGGCAAGCACGCCCTCTTGCCTTGGCCCCGAGTGCAAAGTCCCGAGCGAGCACTCGACTCAGTGCAATGCACCCAGAAAGACGCTCTCGATCGTCTTTCAAAGAGCGATTCCTAACAGCAGAAGCAGCAGAGGCACAAACTGGATGACGAGAAGGGACAATGTAGAACACGTCTCTGTCTCGGCACATTATCGTGTGCGATACTTCCCTCCGGGTCTTCGGTCCTTGCGAAGCTCTATGTACTGCGAGCGCTGCTACTCGCAGCTGAGAAGGACCGTGGAGCTAGCGGCGAATTCGGAGAGCTCTTCGCTGCACTGCGCCGCTCGCAAGCGGCTTCGTTCTTCGCCTTCTGCCGTCCGGAGAGAGCTGAACTCCGGCGATCAGTTTCAGCTCTGCCCAACAGCGTGTTCTCAGTTCCGCGGGGAAGCACGCCCTCTTGCCTTGGCTCCGAGTGCAAAGTCCCGAGCGAGCACTCGACTCAGTGCAATGCACCCAGAAAGACGCTCTCGCTCGTCTTTCAAGGAGCGATTCCTAACAGCAGAAGCAGCAGAGGCACAAACTGGATGACGTGAAGGGACAATGTAGAACACGTCTCTGTCCTGGCACATTTTAGTGTGCGATTCTTCCCTCCGGGTCTTCGGTCCTTGCGAAGCTCTATGTACTGCGAGCGCTGCTACTTGCAGCTCAGAAGGACCGTGGAGCTAGCGGCGAATTCGGAGAGCTCTTCGCTGCACTGCGCCGCTCGCAAGCGGCTTCGTTCTTCGCCTTCTGCCGTCCAGAGAGAGCTGAACTCCGGCGATCAGTTTCAGCTCTGCCCAACAGCGTGTTCTCAGTTCCGCGGGCAAGCACGCCCTCTTGCCTTGGCTCCGAGTGCAAAGTCCCGAGCGAGCACTCGACTCAGTGCAATGCACCCAGAAAGACGCTCTCGCTCGTCTTTCAAGGAGCGATTCCTAACAGCAGAAGCAGCAGAGGCACAAACTGCATGACGAGAAGGGACAATGTAGAACACGTCTCTGTCCCGGCACATTATTGCGTGCGATACTTCCCTCCGGGTCTTCGGTCCTTGCGAAGCTCTATGTACTGCGAGCGCTGCTACTTGCAGCTGGGAAGGACCGTGGAGCTAGCGGCGAATTCGGAGAGCGCTAAGCACGAAGTCAAGAAGCGAGACGTGTCCCTGCAATGCGGTGTTAATAGCAGCTTCCTCGCGGCGGGCGTGAGCTCCAGCCACAAAGCATTCTCGTCCTGGCAACGGATCTCTGTGACGGGCGTAGGCGAAAAGCTTTCGTTTTCCATTCGAACTTCGAGAGAGGCAGACTGTTGCACGGAGCTCTGAGAACAAGGGTGCACGCCCTAGGCGGGCTTGGGCAGAAGCAGCGTTCTCTAGCTCTTGGCTGCCGGCGCACGTGGTTGTGTGGCGCCCTTGCAGCGGCTTCTGGCCGCCGGCAAGTGAAAGCGGCTCCACGCTTAGGCGATGGCGGTGAACGAAGCAGCACTAGTCCCGTGCTTGTGTGCACCACGTTACAGGCTACTAGGAGAGGAAGGTGGTTGACTCTCGCTTGCCTTCCCATGTGCCCTTAGCAGTCGGAAGGAGCAAGTTGAAGCACTGCTGCTTGTGCTGCTCCTTGGTTCCCTTGCAGCCCGCTGGGAAAGCATTGGCGGTCTCTTCTAGGCGCCGAGTTGCACACAGCACCACGGTAAGTGCCTCGGAGAAGAGAAATCCAGAGTGCAGCGAGGAGCTGGACGTGGCTTACGTGCAGTAAGAAGGTGAACCAAGGCACTGCCTCTTCAATCTGGCCGCCTCTGCTCTGGTAGCAACTTTTGCAACTCGGCAAAGGGAGAAGCGAGTATGTAGAACGGAGGGCAGCGAGACGCCGTGTGTTATGCGCCCTTTCAGGGCTGCTGCCAGGGGGCTACTTTAAGAACGCTTTTTTCTTCCTCGCGTCCTTCTCGCTTAGCTCTAGCTGCATGGAGTACAGCACAGCGAAGGAGTGAGGACGGGCACTGTCCCAGCTTTTGCCCTGGCGTGCAACGGCTGTGTGCTGCTTTTTCAAGTAGCAAGAGCACAGAGAAGTGAAAGCGATTGTGAAGGAGCTCTTTGGCTGCTCGTGTGCTCTTCGCTGCACTGCGCCGCTCGCAAGCGGCTTCGTTCTTCGGCGTCTGCCGTCCGGAGAGAGCTGAACTCCGGCGGTCAGTTTCAGCTCTGCCCAACAGCGTGTTCTCAGTTCTGCGGGCAAGCACGCCCTCTTGCCTTGGCTCCGAGTGCAAAGTCCCGAGCCAGCACTCGACTCAGTGCAATGCACCCGGAAGGACGCTCTCGCTCGTCTTTCAAGGAGCGATTCCTAACAGCAGAAGCAGCAGAGGCACAAACTGGATGACGAGAAGGGACAATGTAGAACACGTCTCTGTCCCGGCACATTTTAGTGTGCGATAATTTTTTTTTTTTTTTTCCCTCCGGGTCTTCGGTCCTTGCGAAGATCTATGTACTGCGAGCGCTGCTACTTGCAGCTGGGAAGGACCGTGGAGCTAGCGGCGAATTCGGAGAGCGCTAAGCACGAAGTCAAGAAGCGAGACGTGTCCCTGCAATGCGGTGCTAATAGCAGCTTCCTCGCGGCGGGCGCCAGCTCCGGCCACAAAGCATTCACGTCCTGGCAACGGATCTCTGTGACGGGCGTAGGCGAAAAGCTTTCGTTTTCCATTCGAACTGCGAGAGAGGCAGACTGTTGCACGGAGCTCTGAGAACAAGGGTGCACGCCCTAGGCGGGCATGGGCAGAAGCAGCGTTCTCTAGCTCTTGGCTGCCGGCGCACTTGTGGTTGTGTGGCGCCCTTGCAGCGGCTTCTGGCCGCCGGCAAGTGAAAGCAGCGCCAGGCGTGGGCGAGGGCGGTGAACGAAGCGGCACTAGTCCCGTGCTTGTGTGCACCACGTTACAGGCTACTAGGAGAGGGAGGTTGTTGACTCTCACTTGCCTTTCCAAGTGCCCTTAGCAGTCGGAAGGAGCAAGTTGAAGCACTGCTGCTTGTGCTGCTCCGTGGTTCCCTTGCAGCCCGCCTGGAAAGCTTTGGCGGTCGCTTCTAGGCGCCGAGTTGCACACAGCACCACGGTAAGTGCCTCGGAGAAGGGAAATCCAGAGTGCAGCGAGGAGCTGGACGTGGCTTACGTGCAGTAAGGAGAAGGTTAACCAAGGCACTGCTTCTTCAATCTGGCCGCCTCTGCTCTGGTAGCAACTTTTGCAACTCGGCAGAGGGAGCCGCGAGTATGTAGAACGGAGGGCAGCGAGACGCCGTGTGTTATGCGCCCTTTCAGGGCTGCTGCCAGGGGGCTACTTTAAGAACGCTTTTTTCTTCCTCGCGTCCTTCTCGCTTCGCTCTAGCTGCATGGAGTACAGCACAGCGAAGGAGTGAGGACGGGCACTGTCCCAGCTTTTGCCCTGGCGTGCAACGGCTGTGTGCTGCTTTTCCAAGCAGCAAGAGCACAGAGAAGTGAAAGCGATTGTGAAGGAGCTCTTGGGCTGCTCGTGTGCTCTTCGCTGCACTGCGCCGCTTGCAAGCGGCTTCGTTCTTCGCCTTCTGCCGTCCGGAGAGAGCTGAACTCCGGCGGTCAGTTGCAGCTCTGCCCAACAGCGTGTTCTCAGTTCCGCGGGCAAGCACGCCCTCTTGCCTTGGCCCCGAGTGCAAAGTCCCGAGCCAGCACTCGACTCAGTGCAATGCACCCAGAAAGACGCTCTCGCTCGTCTTTCAAAGAGCGATTCCTAACAGCAGAAGCAGCAGAGGCACAAACTGGATGACGAGAAGGGACAATGTAGAACACGTCTCTGTCTCGGCACATTATCGTGTGCGATACTTCCCTCCGGGTCTTCGGTCCTTGCGAAGCTCTATGTACTGCGAGCGCTGCTACTCGCAGCTGAGAAGGACCGTGGAGCTAGCGGCGAATTCGGAGAGCTCTTCGCTGCACTGCGCCGCTCGCAAGCGGCTTCGTTCTTCGCCTTCTGCCGTCCGGAGAGAGCTGAACTCCGGCGATCAGTTTCAGCTCTGCCCAACAGCGTGTTCTCAGTTCCGCGGGGAAGCACGCCCTCTTGCCTTGGCTCCGAGTGCAAAGTCCCGAGCGAGCACTCGACTCAGTGCAATGCACCCAGAAAGACGCTCTCGCTCGTCTTTCAAGGAGCGATTCCTAACAGCAGAAGCAGCAGAGGCACAAACTGGATGACGTGAAGGGACAATGTAGAACACGTCTCTGTCCTGGCACATTTTAGTGTGCGATTCTTCCCTCCGGGTCTTCGGTCCTTGCGAAGCTCTATGTACTGCGAGCGCTGCTACTTGCAGCTCAGAAGGACCGTGGAGCTAGCGGCGAATTCGGAGAGCTCTTCGCTGCACTGCGCCGCTCGCAAGCGGCTTCGTTCTTCGCCTTCTGCCGTCCAGAGAGAGCTGAACTCCGGCGATCAGTTTCAGCTCTGCCCAACAGCGTGTTCTCAGTTCCGCGGGCAAGCACGCCCTCTTGCCTTGGCTCCGAGTGCAAAGTCCCGAGCGAGCACTCGACTCAGTGCAATGCACCCAGAAAGACGCTCTCGCTCGTCTTTCAAGGAGCGATTCCTAACAGCAGAAGCAGCAGAGGCACAAACTGCATGACGAGAAGGGACAATGTAGAACACGTCTCTGTCCCGGCACATTATTGCGTGCGATACTTCCCTCCGGGTCTTCGGTCCTTGCGAAGCTCTATGTACTGCGAGCGCTGCTACTTGCAGCTGGGAAGGACCGTGGAGCTAGCGGCGAATTCGGAGAGCGCTAAGCACGAAGTCAAGAAGCGAGACGTGTCCCTGCAATGCGGTGTTAATAGCAGCTTCCTCGCGGCGGGCGTGAGCTCCAGCCACAAAGCATTCTCGTCCTGGCAACGGATCTCTGTGACGGGCGTAGGCGAAAAGCTTTCGTTTTCCATTCGAACTGCGAGAGAGGCAGACTGTTGCACGGAGCTCTGAGAACAAGGGTGCACGCCCTAGGCGGGCTTGGGCAGAAGCAGCGTTCTCTAGCTCTTGGCTGCCGGCGCACGTGGTTGTGTGGCGCCCTTGCAGCGGCTTCTGGCCGCCGGCAAGTGAAAGCGGCTCCACGCTTAGGCGATGGCGGTGAACGAATTAGCACTAGTCCCGTGCTTGTGTGCACCACGTTACAGGCTACTAGGAGAGGAAGGTGGTTGACTCTCGCTTGCCTTCCCATGTGCCCTTAGCAGTCGGAAGGAGCAAGTTGAAGCACTGCTGCTTGTGCTGCTCCTTGGTTCCCTTGCAGCCCGCTGGGAAAGCATTGGCGGTCTCTTCTAGGCGCCGAGTTGCACACAGCACCACGGTAAGTGCCTCGGAGAAGAGAAATCCAGAGTGCAGCGAGGAGCTGGACGTGGCTTACGTGCAGTAAGAAGGTGAACCAAGGCACTGCCTCTTCAATCTGGCCGCCTCTGCTCTGGTAGCAACTTTTGCAACTCGGCAAAGGGAGAAGCGAGTATGTAGAACGGAGGGCAGCGAGACGCCGTGTGTTATGCGCCCTTTCAGGGCTGCTGCCAGGGGGCTACTTTAAGAACGCTTTTTTCTTCCTCGCGTCCTTCTCGCTTCGCTCTAGCTGCATGGAGTACAGCACAGCGAAGGAGTGAGGACGGGCACTGTCCCAGCTTTTGCCCTGGCGTGCAACGGCTGTGTGCTGCTTTTCCAAGAAGCAAGAGCACAGAGAAGTGAAAGCGATTGTGAAGGAGCTCTTTGGCTGCTCGTGTGCTCTTCGCTGCACTGCGCCGCTCGCAAGCGGCTTCGTTCTTCGCCTTCTGCCGTCCGGAGAGAGCTGAACTCCGGCGATCAGTTTCAGCTCTGCCCAAGAGCGTGTTCTCAGTTCCGCGGGCAAGCACGCCCTCTTGCCTTGGCTCCGAGTGCAAAGTCCCGAGCGAGCACTCGACTCAGTGCAATGCACCCAGAAAGACGCTCTCGATCGTCTTTCAAGGAGCGATTCCTAACAGCAGAAGCAGCAGAGGCACAAACTGGATGACGAGAAGGGACAATGTAGAACACGTCTCTGTCCCGGCACATTTTAGTGTGCGATACTTCCCTCCGGGTCGTCGGTCCTTGCGCAGCTCTATGTACTGCGAGCGCTGCTACTTGCCGCTGAGAAGGACCGTGGAGCTAGCGGCGAATTCGGAGAGCGCTAAGCACGAAGTCAAGAAGCGAGACGTGTCTCTGCAATGCGGTGCTAAGAGCAGCTTCCTCGCGGCGGGCGCCAGCTCCGGCCACAAAGCATTCACGTCCTGGCAACGGATCTCTGTGACGGGCGTAGGGGAAAAGCTTTCGTTTTCCATTCGAACTGCGAGAGAGGCAGACTGTTGCACGGAGCTCTGAGAACAAGGGTGCACGCCCTAGGCGGGCTTGGGCAGAAGCAGCGTTCTCTAGCTCTTGGCTGCCGGCGCACTTGTGGTTGTGTGGCGCCCTTGCAGCGGCTTCTGGCCGCCGGCAAGTGAAAGCAGCGCCAGGCGTGGGCGAGGGCGGTGAACGAAGCGGCACTAGTCCCGTGCTTGTGTGCACCACGTTACAGGCTACTAGGAGAGGGAGGTTGTTGACTCTCACTTGCCTTTCCAAGTGCCCTTAGCAGTCGGAAGGAGCAAGTTGAAGCACTGCTGCTTGTGCTGCTCCGTGGCTCCCTTGCAGCCCGCCTGGAAAGCTTTGGCGGTCGCTTCTAGGCGCCGAGTTGCACACAGCACCACGGTAAGTGCCTCGGAGAAGGGAAATCCAGAGTGCAGCGAGGAGCTGGACGTGGCTTACGTGCAGTAAGGAGAAGGTTAACCAAGGCACTGCTTCTTCAATCTGGCCGCCTCTGCTCTGGTAGCAACTTTTGCAAATCGGCAAAGGGAGAAGCGAGTATGTAGAACGGAGGGCAGCGAGACGCCGTGTGTTATGCGCCCTTTCAGGGCTGCTGCCAGGGGGCTACTTTAAGAACGCTTTTTTCTTCCTCGCGTCCTTCTCGCTTCGCTCTAGCTGCATGGAGTACAGCACAGCGAAGGAGTGAGGACGGGCACTGTCCCAGCTTTTGCCCTGGCGTGCAACGGCTGTGTGCTGCTTTTCCAAGCAGCAAGAGCACAGAGAAGTGAAAGCGATTGTGAAGGAGCTCTTTGGCTGCTCGTGTGCTCTTCGCTGCACTGCGCCGCTCGCAAGCGGCTTCGTTCTTCGCCTTCTGCCGTCCGGAGAGAGCTGAACTCCGGCGATCAGTTTCAGCTCTGACCAACAGCGTGTTCTCAGTTCCGCGGGCAAGCACGCCCTCTTGCCTTGGCCCCGAGAGCAAAGTCCCGAGCGAGCACTCGACTCAGTGCAATGCACCCAGAAAGACGCTCTCGATCGTCTTTCAAAGAGCGATTCCTAACAGCAGAAGCAGCAGAGGCACAAACTGGATGACGAGAAGGGACAACGTAGAACACGTCTCTGTCCTGGCACATTATCGTGTGCGATACTTCCCTCCGGGTCTTCGGGCCTTGCGAAGCTCTATGTACTGCGAGCGCTGCTACTCGCAGCTGAGAAGGACCGTGGAGCTAGCGGCGAATTCGGAGAGCTCTTCGCTGCAATGCGCCGCTCGCAAGCGGCTTCGTTCTTCGCCTTCTGCCGTCCGGAGAGAGCTGAACTCCGGCGATCAGTTTCAGCTCTGCCCAACAGCGTGTTCTCAGTTCTGCGGGGAAGCACGCCCTCTTGCCTTGGCTCCGAGTGCAAAGTCCCGAGCGAGCACTCGACTCGGTGCAATGCACCCAGAAAGACGCTCTCGCTCGCCTTTCAAGGAGCGATTCCTAACAGCAGAAGCAGCAGAGGCACAAATTGCATGACGTGAAGGGACAATGTAGAACACGTCTCTGTCCCGGCACATTTTAGTGTGCGATTCTTCCCTCTGGGTCTTCGGTCCTTGCGAAGCTCTATGTACTGCGAGCGCTGCTACTTGCAGCTGAGAAGGACCGTGGAGCTAGCGGCGAATTCGGAGAGCGCTAAGCACGAAGTCAAGAAGCGAGACGTGTCCCTGCAATGCGGTGCTAATAGCAGCTTCCTCGCGGTGGGCGCCAGCTCCGGCCACAAAGCATTCTCGTCCTGGCAACGGATCTCTGTGAAGGGCGTAGGCGAAAAGCTTTCGTTTTCCATTCGAACTGCGAGAGGCAGACTGCTGCACGGAGGTCTGAGAACAAGGGTGCACGCCCTAGGCGGGCTTGGGCAGAAGCAGCGTTCTCGAGCTCTTGGCTGCCGGCGCACTTGTGGTTGTGTGGCGGCCTTGCAGCGGCTTCTGGCCGCCGGCAAGTGAAAGCGGCTCCACGCTTAGGCGATGGCGGTGAACGAAGCGGCACTAGTCCCGTGCCTGTGTGCACCACGTTACAGGCTACTAGGAGAGGAAGGTGGTTGACTCTCGCTGGCCTTCCCATGTGCCCTTAGCAGTCGGAAGGAGCAAGCTGAAGCACTGCTGCTTGTGCTGCTCCTTGGTTCCCTTGCAGCCCGCTCTGAAAGCATTGGCGGTCTCTTCTAGGCGCCGAGTTGCACACAGCACCACGGTAAGTGCCTCGGAGAAGGGAAATCCAGATTGCCGCGAGGAGCTGGACGTGGCTTACGTGCATTAAGGAGAAGGTTAACCAAGGCACTGCCTCTTCAATCTGGCTGCCTCTGCTCTGGTAGCAACTTTTGCAACTCGGCAAAGGGAGAAGCGAGTATGTAGAACGGAGGGCAGCGAGACGCCGTGTGTTATGCGCCCTTTCAGGGCTGCTGCCAGGGGGCTACTTTAAGAACGCTTTTTTCTTCCTCGCGTCCTTCTCGCTTCGCTCTAGCTGCATGGAGTACAGCACAGCGAAGGAGTGAGGACGGGCACTGTCCCAGCTTTTGCCCTGGCGTGCAACGGCTGTGTGCTGCTTTTCCAAGCAGCAAGAGCACAGAGAAGTGAAAGCGATTGTGAAGGAGCTCTTTGGCTGCTCGTGTGCTCTTCGCTGCACTGCGCCGCTCGCAAGCGGCTTCGTTCTTCGCCTTCTGCCGTCCGGAGAGAGCTGAACTCCGGCGGTCAGTTGCAGCTCTGCCCAAGAGCGTGTTCTCAGTTCTGCGGGCAAGCACGCCCTCTTGCCTTGGCTCCGAGTGCAAAGTCCCGAGCGAGCACTCGACTCAGTGCAATGCACCCAGAAAGACGCTCTCGATCGTCTTTCAAGGAGCGATTCCTAACAGCAGAAGCAGCAGAGGCACAAACTGGATGACGAGAAGGGACAATGTAGAACACGTCTCTGTCCCGGCACATTTTCGTGTGCGATTCTTCCCTCCGGGTCTTCGGTCCTTGCGAAGCTCTATGTACTGCGAGCGCTGCTACTTGCAGCTGAGAAGGACCGTGGAGCTAGCGGCGAATTCGGAGAGCTCTTCGCTGCACTGCGCCGCTCGCAAGCGGCTTCGTTCTTCGCCTTCTGCCGTCCGGAGAGAGCTGAACTCCGGCGGTCAGTTGCAGCTCTGCCCAACAGCGTGTTCTCAGTTCCGCGGGCAAGCACGCCCTCTTGCCTTGGCCCCGAGTGCAAAGTCCCGAGCCAGCACTCGACTCAGTGCAATGCACCCAGAAAGACGCTCTCGATCGTCTTTCAAAGAGCGATTCCTAACAGCAGAAGCAGCAGAGGCACAAACTGGATGACGAGAAGGGACAATGTAGAACACGTCTCTGTCCCGGCACATTTTCGTGTGCGATACTTCCCTCCGGGTCTTCGGTCCTTGCGAAGCTCTATGTACTGCGAGCGCTGCTACTTGCAGCTGAGAAGGACCGTGGAGCTAGCGGCGAATTCGGAGAGCGCTAAGCACGAAGTCAAGAAGCGAGACGTGTCCCTGCAATGCGGTCCTAATAGCAGCTTCCTCGCGGCGGGCCCGAGCTCCGGCCACAAAGCATTCTCGTCCTGGCAACGGATCTCTGTGACGGGCGTAGGCGAAAAGCTTTCGTTTTCCATTCGAACTGCGAGAGAGGCAGACTGCTGCACGGAGCTCTGAGAACAAGGGTGCACGCCCTAGGCGGGCTTGGGCAGAAGCAGCGTTCTCTAGCTCTTGGCTGCCGGCGCACTTGTGGTTGTGTGGCGCCCTTGCAGCGGCTTCTGGCCGCCGGCAAGTGAAAGCGGCTCCACGCTTAGACGATGGCGGTGAACGAAGCGGCACTAGTCCCGTGCTTGTGTGCACCACGTTACAGGCTACTAGGAGAGGGAGGTTGTTGACTCTCACTTGCCTTTCCAAGTGCCCTTAGCAGTCGGAAGGAGCAAGCTGAAGCACTGCTGCTTGTGCTGCTCCGTGGTTCCCTTGCAGCCCGCCTGGAAAGCTTTGGCGGTCGCTTCTAGGCGCCGAGTTGCACACAGCACCACGGTAAGTGCCTCGGAGAAGGGAAATCCAGAGTGCAGCGAGGAGCTGGACGTGGCTTACGTGCAGTAAGGAGAAGGTTAACCAAGGCACTGCTTCTTCAATCTGGCCGCCTCTGCTCTGGTAGCAACTTTTGCAAGTCGGCAAAGGGAGCCGCGAGTATGTAGAACGGAGGGCAGCGAGACGCCGTGTGTTATGCGCCCTTTCAGGGCGCTACTTTAAGAACGCTTTTTTCTTCCTCGCGTCCTTCTCGCTTCGCTCTAGCTGCATGGAGTACAGCACAGCGAAGGAGTGAGGACGGGCACTGTCCCAGCTTTTGCCCTGGCGTGCAACGGCTGTGTGCTGCTTTTCCAAGCAGCAAGAGCACAGAGAAGTGAAAGCGATTGTGAAGGAGCTCTTTGGCTGCTCGTGTGCTCTTCGCTGCACTGCGCCGCTCGCAAGCGGCTTCGTTCTTCGCCTTCTGCCGTCCGGAGAGAGCTGAACTCCGGCGATCAGTTTCAGCTCTGCCCAACAGCGTGTTCTCAGTTCCGCGGGCAAGCACGCCCTCTTGCCTTGGCTCCGAGTGCAAAGTCCCGAGCGAGCACTCGACTCAGTGCAATGCACCCAGAAAGACGCTCTCGATCGTCTTTCAAGGAGCGATTCCTAACAGCAGAAGCAGCAGAGGCACAAACTGGATGACGTGAAGGGACAATGTAGAACACGTCTCTGTCCCGGCACATTTTAGTGTGCGATTCTTCCCTCCGGGTCTTCGGTCCTTGCGAAGATCTATGTACTGCGAGCGCTGCTACTTGCAGCTGAGAAGGGCCGTGGGGCTAGCAGCGAATTCGGAGAGCGCTAAGCACGTAGTCAAGAAGCGAGACGTGTCCCTGCAATGCGGTGCTAAGAGCAGCTTCCTCGCGGCGGGGGCGAGCTCCGGCTACAAGTCATTCTCGTCCTGGCAACGGATCTCTGTGAAGGGCGTAGGCGAAAAGCTTTCGTTTTCCATTCGAACTGCCAGAGAGGCAGACTGTTGCACGGAGCTCTGAGAACAAAGGTGCACGTCCTAGGCGGGCTTGGGCAGAAGCAGCGTTCTCTAGCTCTTGGCTGCGAGCACACTGCTGGCGGTGGGGCGCCCCTGCAGCGGCTTCTGGCCGCCGGGAAGTGAAAGCGGCGCCAGGCGAGGGGGAGGGAGAGGGCGGTGAACGAAGCGGCACAAGAGCCGTGCTTGTGTGCACCACGATACAGGCTACTAGGAGAGGAAGGTGGTTGACTCTCGCTTTCCTTCGCAAGTGCCCTTAGCATTCGGAAGGAGCTGAACTCCAGCGGTCAGTTTCAGCTCTGCCCAACAGCGTGTTCTCAGTTCAGCTGGCAAGCACGCCCTGTTGCCTTGGCTCCGAATGCATAGTCACTAGCGAGCACTCACTCGTGTGCTCTTCGCTGCACTGCGCCGCTCGCAAGCGGCTTCGTTCTTCGCCTTCTGCCGTCCGGAGAGAGCTGAACTGCAGCGGTCAGTTTCAGCTCTGCCCAAAAGCGTGTTCTCAGTTCTGCGAGCAAGCACGCCCTCTTGCCTTGGCTCCGAGTGCAAAGACCCTAGCGAGCACTCACTCAGTGCAGTGCACCCAGAAAGACGCTCTCGGCTCGTCTTTCAAGGAGCGATTCCTAACAGCAAAGGAAGCAGATGTACAAACTGGATGACGAGAAAGGACAATGTAGAACACGTCTCTGTCCTCGTACATTTTCGTGTGCGATATGTCCCTCCGGGTCTTCGGTCCTTGCGAAGATCTATGTACTGCGAGCGCTGCTACTTGCAGCTGAGAAGGACCGTGGGGCTAGCAGCGAATTCGGAGAGCACTAAGCACGTAGTCAAGAAGCGAGACGTGTCCCTGCAATGCGGTGCTAAGAGCAGCTTCCTCGCGGCGGGGGTGAGCTCCGGCTACAAGTCATTCTAGTTCTGGCAACGGATCTCTGTGAAGGGCGTAGGCGAAAATCTTTCGTTTTCCGTTCGAAGTGCGAGAGAGGCAGACTGTTGCACGGAGCTCTGAGAACAAAGGTGCACGCCCTAGGCGGGCTTGGGCAGAAGCAGCGTTCTCTAGCTCTTGGCTGCCGGCACACTGCTGGCTATGTGGCGCCCCTGCAGGGGCTTCTGGCCGCCGGGAAGTGAAAGCGGCGCCAGGCGAGGGCGAGGGAGAGAGCGGTGAACGAAGCGGCACTAGTCCCGTGCTTGTGTGCACCACGTTACAGGCTACTAGGAGAGGAAGGTGGTTGACTCTCGCTTGCCTTCCCAAGTGCCCTTAGCAGTCGGAAGGAGCAAGCTGAAGCGCTGCTGCTTGTGCTGCTCCTTGGTTCCCTTGCAGCCTGCTGGGAAAGCATTGGCGGTCGCTTCTAGGCGCCGAGTTGCACACAGCACCACGCTAAGTGCCGCGGAGAGGGGAAATCCAGAGTGCAGCGAGGAGCTGGACGTGGCTTACGTGCAGTTAGTAAGGAGAAGGTTAACCAAGGCACTGCTTCTTCAATCTGGCCGCCTCTGCTCTGGTAGCAACTTTTGCAAGTCGGCAAAGGGAGCCGCGAGTATGTAGAACGGAGGGCAGCGAGACGCCGTGTGTTATGCGCCCTTTCAGGGCTGCTGCCAGGGGGCTACTTTAAGAACGCTTTTTTCTTCCTCGCGTCCTTCTCGCTTCGCTCTAGCTGCATGGAGTACAGCACAGCGAAGGAGTGAGGACGGGCACTGTCCCAGCTTTTGCCCTGGCGTGCAACGGCTGTGTGCTGCTTTTCCAAGCAGCAAGAGCACAGAGAAGTGAAAGCGATTGTGAAGGAGCTCTTTGGCTGCTCGTGTGCTCTTCGCTGCACTGCGCCGCTCGCAAGCGGCTTCGTTCTTCGCCTTCTGCCGTCCGGAGAGAGCTGAACTCCGGCGATCAGTTTCAGCTCTGCCCAACAGCGTGTTCTCAGTTCCGCGGGCAAGCACGCCCTCTTGCCTTGGCTCCGAGTGCAAAGTCCCGAGCGAGCACTCGACTCAGTGCAATGCACCCAGAAAGACGCTCTCGATCGTCTTTCAAAGAGCGATTCCTAACAGCAGAAGCAGCAGAGGCACAAACTGGATGACGAGAAGGGACAATGTAGAACACGTCTCTATCTCGGCACATTATCGTGTGCGATACTTCCCTCCGGGTCTTCGGTCCTTGCGAAGCTCTATGTACTGCGAGCGCTGCTACTCGCAGCTGAGAAGGACCGTGGAGCTAGCGGCGAATTCGGAGAGCTCTTCGCTGCACTGCGCCGCTCGCAAGCGGCTTCGTTCTTCGCCTTCTGCCGTCCGGCGAGAGCTGAACTCCGGCGATCAGTTTCAGCTCTGCCCAACAGCGTGTTCTCAGTTCCGCGGGCAAGCACGCCCTCTTGCCTTGGCTCCGAGTGCAAAGTCCCGAGCGAGCACTCGACTCAGTGCAATGCACCCAGAAAGACGCTCTCGATCGTCTTTCAAGGAGCGATTCCTAACAGCAGAAGCAGCAGAGGCACAAACTGGATGACGTGAAGGGACAATGTAGAACACGTCTCTGTCCCGGCACATTTTAGTGTGCGATTCTTCCCTCCGGGTCTTCGGTCCTTGCGAAGCTCTATGTACTGCGAGCGCTGCTACTTGCAGCTGAGAAGGACCGTGGAGCTAGCGGCGAATTCGGAGAGCGCTAAGCACGAAGTCAAGAAGCGAGACGTGTCCCTGCAATGCGGTGCTAAGAGCAGCTTCCTCGCGGCGGGCGCGAGCTCCGGCCACAAAGCATTCACGTCCTGGCAACGGATCTCTGTGACGGGCGTAGGGGAAAAGCTTTCGTTTTCCATTCGAACTGCGAGAGAGGCAGACTGTTGCACGGAGCTCTGAGAACAAGGGTGCACGCCCTAGGCGGGCTTGGGCAGAAGCAGCGTTCTCTAGCTCTTGGCTGCCGGCGCACTTGTGGTTGTGTGGCGCCCTTGCAGCGGCTTCTGGCCGCCGGCAAGTGAAAGCAGTGCCAGGCGTGGGCGAGGGCGGTGAACGAAGCGGCACTAGTCCCGTGCTTGTGTGCACCACATTACAGGCTACTAGGAGAGGGAGGTTGTTGACTCTCACTTGCCTTTCCAAGTGCCCTTAGCAGTCGGAAGGAGCAAGTTGAAGCACTGCTGCTTGTGCTGCTCCGTGGTTCCCTTGCAGCCCGCCTGGAAAGCTTTGGCGGTCGCTTCTAGGCGCCGAGTTGCACACAGCACCACGGTAAGTGCCTCGGAGAAGGGAAATCCAGAGTGCAGCGAGGAGCTGGACGTGGCTTACGTGCATTAAGGAGAAGGTTAACCAAGGCACTGCTTCTTCAATCTGGCCGCCTCTGCTCTGGTAGCAACTTTTGCAACTCGGCAAAGGGAGCCGCGAGTATGTAGAACGGAGGGCAGCGAGACGCCGTGTGTTATGCGCCCTTTCAGGGCTGCTGCCAGGGGGCTACTTTAAGAACGCTTTTTTCTTCCTCGCGTCCTTCTCGCTTCGCTCTAGCTGCATGGAGTACAGCACAGCGAAGGAGTGAGGACGGGCACTGTCCCAGCTTTTGCCCTGGCGTGCAACGGCTGTGTGCTGCTTTTCCAAGCAGCAAGAGCACAGAGAAGTGAAAGCGATTGTGAAGGAGCTCTTTGGCTGCTCGTGTGCTCTTCGCTGCACTGCGCCGCTCGCAAGCGGCTTCGTTCTTCGCCTTCTGCCGTCCGGAGAGAGCTGAACTCCGGCGGTCAGTTTCAGCTCTGCCCAACAGCGTGTTCTCAGTTCTGCGGGCAAGCACGCCCTCTTGCCTTGGCTCCGAGTGCAAAGTCCCGAGCCAGCACTCAACTCAGTGCAATGCACCCAGAAAGACGCTCTCGATCGTCTTTCAAGGAGCGATTCCTAACAGCAGAAGCAGCAGAGGCACAAACTGGATGACGAGAAGGGACAATGTAGAACACGTCTCTGTCCCGGCACATTATTGCGTGCGATACTTCCCTCCGGGTCTTCGGTCCTTGCGAAGCTCTATGTACTGCGAGCGCTGCTACTTGCAGCTGAGAAGGGCCGTGGAGCTAGAGGCGAATTCGGAGAGCGCTAAGCACGTAGTCAAGAAGCGAGACGTGTCCCTGCAATGCGGTGCTAAGAGCAGCTTCCTCGCGGCGGGGGCGAGCTCCGGCTACAAGTCATTCTCGTCCTGGCAACGGATCTCTGTGAAGGGCTTAGGCGAAAAGCTTTCGTTTTCCGTTCGAACTGCGAGAGAGGCAGACTGTTGCACGGAGCTCTGAGAACAAAGGTGCACGCCCTAGGCGGGCTTGGGCAGAAGCAGCGTTCTCTAGCTCTTGGCTGCCGGCACACTGCTGGCTATGTGGCGCCCCTGCAGCGGCTTCTGGCCGCCGGGAAGTGAAAGCGGCGCCAGGCGAGGGCGAGGGAGAGAGCGGTGAACGAAGCGGCACAAGAGCCGTGCTTGTGTGCACCACGTTACAGGCTACTAGGAGAGGAAGGTGGTTGACTCTCGCTTGCCTTCGCAAGTGCCCTTAGCATTCGGAAGGAGCTGAACTCCAGCGGTCAGTTTCAGCTCTGCCCAACAGCGTGTTCTCAGTTCAGCTGGCAAGCACGCCCTTTTGCCTTGGCTCCGAGTGCATAGTCACTAGCGAGCACTCACTCAGTGCAATGCACCCAGAAAGACGCTCTCGCTTGTCTTTCAAGGAGCGATTCCTAACAGCAGAAGCAGCAGAAACACAAAGTGGATGACGAGAAGGGACAATGTAGAACACGTCTCTGTCCTGTCACATTTTCGTGTGAGATATGTCCCTCCGGGTCTTCGGTCCTTGCGAAGCTCTATGTACTGCGAGCGCTGCTACTTGCAGCTGAGAAGGGCCGTGGGGCTAGCAGCGAATTCGGAGAGCGCTAAGCACGTAGTCAAGAAGCGAGACGGGTCCCTGCAATGCGGTGCTAAGAGCAGCTTCCTCGCGGCGGGGGCGAGCTCCGGCTACAAGTCATTCTCGTCCTGGCAACAGATCTCTGTGAAGGGCTTAGGCGAAAAGCTTTCGTTTTCCGTTCGAAGTGCGAGAGAGGCAGACTGTTGCACGGAGCTCTGAGAACAAAGGTGCACGTCCTAGGCGAGCTTGGGCAGAAGCAGCGTTCTCTAGCTCTTGGCTGCCGGCACACTGCTGGCTATGTGGCGCCCCTGCAGCGTCTTCTGGCCGCCGGCAAGTGAAAGCGGAGCCAGGCGTAGGCGTGGGCGAGGGCGGTGAACGAAGCGGCACAAGAGCCGTGCTTGTGTGCACCACGTTACAGGCTACTAGGAGAGGAAGGTGGTTGACTCTCGCTTGCCTTCCCAGGTGCCCTTAGCAGTCGGAAGGAGCTGAACTCCAGCGGTCAGTTTCAGCTCTGCCCAACAGCGTGTTCTCAGTTCAGCTGGCAAGCACGCCCTGTTGCCTTGGCTCCGAGTGCATAGTCACTAGCGAGCACTCACTCGTGTGCTCTTCGCTGCACTGCGCCGCTCGCAAGCGGCTTCGTTCTTCGCCTTCTGCTGTCCGGAGAGAGCTGAACTGCAGCGGTCAGTTTCAGCTCTGCCCAAAAGCGTGTTCTCAGTTCTGCGAGCAAGCACGCCCTCTTGCCTTGGCTCCGAGTGCAAAGACCCTAGCGAGCACTCACTCAGTGCAGTGCAACCAGAAAGACGCTCTCGCTTGTCTTTCAAGGAGCGATTCCTAACAGCAAAGGAAGCAGATGTACAAACTGGATGACGAGAAAGGACAATGTAGAACACGTCTCTGTCCTCGTACATTTTCGTGTGCGATATGTCCCTCCGGGTCTTCGGTCCTTGCGAAGATCTATGTACTGCGAGCGCTGCTACTTGCAGCTGAGAAGGACCGTGGGGCTAGCAGCGAATTCGGAGAGCGCTAAGCACGTAGTCAAGAAGCGAGACGTGTCCCTGCAATGCGGTGCTAAGAGCAGCTTCCTCGCGGCGGGGGCGAGCTCCGGCTACAAGTCATTCTCGTTCTGGCAACGGATCTCTGTGAAGGGCGTAGGCGAAAAGCTTTCGTTTTCCGTTCGAAGTGCGAGAGAGGCAGACTGTTGCACGGAGCTCTGAGAACAAAGGTGCACGCCCTAGGCGGGCTTGGGCAGAAGCAGCGTTCTCTAGCTCTTGGCTGCCGGCACACTGCTGGCTATGTGGCGCCCCTGCAGCGGCTTCTGGCCGCCGGGAAGTGAAAGCGGCGCCAGGCGAGGGCGAGGGAGAGAGCGGTGAACGAAGCGGCACAAGAGCCGTGCTTGTGTGCACCACGTTACAGGCTACTAGGAGAGGAAGGTGGTTGACTCTCGCTTGCCTTCCCAAGTGCCCTTAGCATTCGGAAGGAGCTGAACTCCAGCGGTCAGTTTCAGCTCTGCCCAACAGCGTGTTCTCATTTCAGCTGGCAAGCACGCCCTTTTGCCTTGGCTCCGAGTGCATAGTCACTAGCGAGCACTCACTCAGTGCAATGCACCCAGAAAGACGCTCTCGCTCGTCTTTCAAGGAGCGATTCCTAACAGCAGAAGCAGCAGAAACACAAAGTGGATAACGAGAAGGGAAAATGTAGAACACTTCTCTGTCCTGTCACATTTTCGTGTGCGATACTTCCCTCCGGGTCTTCGCTCCTTGCGAAGCTCTATGTACTGCGAGCGCTGCTACTTGCAGCTGAGAAGGACCGTGGGGCTAGCAGCGAATTCGGAGAGCGCTAAGCACGTAGTCAAGAAGCGAGACGTGTCCCTGCAATGCGGTGCTAAGAGCAGCTTCCTCGCGGCGGGGGCGAGCTCCGGCTACAAGTCATTCTCGTCCTGGCAACGGATCTCTGTGAAGGGCGTAGGCGAAAAGCTTTCGTTTTCCATTCGAACTGCCAGAGAAGCAGACTGTTGCACGGAGCTCTGAGAACAAAGGTGCACGCGCCTAGGCGGGCTTGGGCAGAAGCAGCGTTCTCTAGCTCTTGGCTGCCGGCACACTGCTGGCTATGTGGCGCCCCTGCAGCGTCTTCTGGCCTCCGGCAAGTGAAAGCGGAGCCAGGCGTAGGCGTGGGCGAGGGCGGTGAACGAAGCGGCACAAGAGCCGTGTTTGTGTGCACCACGTTACAGGCTACTAGGAGAGGAAGGTGGTTGACCCTCGCTTGCCTTCCCAAGTGCCCTTAGCAGTAAGAAGGAACAAGCTGAAGCGCTGCTGCTTGTGCTGCTCCTTGGTTCCCTTGCAGCCTGCTGGGAAAGCATTGGCGGTCGCTTCTAGGCGCCGAGTTGCACAGAGCACCACGGTAAGTGCCGCGGAGAAGGGAAATCCAGAGTGCAGCGAAGACCTGGACGTGGCTTACGTGCTGTAAGGAGAAGGTGAACCAAGACACTGCCTCTTCAATCTGGCCGCCTCTGCTCTGGTAGCAACTTTTGCAAGTCGGCAGAGGGAGCCGCGAGTATGTAGAACGGAGGGCAGCGAGACGCCGTGTGTTATGCGTCCTTTCAGGGCTGCTGCCAGGGGGCTACTTTAAGAACGGCTTCTTCTTCCTCGCGTCCTTCTCGCTTCGCTCTAGCTGCATGGAGTACAGCACCGCGAAGGAGTGAGGACGGGGTCTGCCCCAGCTCTTGCCCTGGCGTGCAAAGGCTGTGAGCTGCTTTTCCAAGCAGCAAGAGCACTGAGAAGTGAAAGCGATTGTGAAGGATCTCTTTGGCTGCTCGTGTGCTCTTCGCTGCACTGCGCCGCTCGCAAGCGGCTTCGTTCTTCGGCGTCTGCCGTCCGGAGAGAGCTGAACTCCAGCGGTCAGTTTCAGCTCTGCCCAAAAGCGTGTTCTCAGTTCTGCTGGCAAGCACGCCCTGTTGCCTTGGCTCCGAGTGCAAAGTCCCAAGCGAGCACTCACTCAGTGCAATGCACCCAGAAAGACGCTCTCGCTCGTCTTTCAAGGAGCAATTCCTAACAGCAGAAGCAGCAGAAGCACAAAGTGGATGACGAGAAGGGACAATGTAGAACACGTCTCTGTCCTGTCACATTTTCGTGTGAGATATGTCCCTCCGGGTCTTCGGTCCTTGCGAAGCTCTATGTACTGCGAGCGCTGCTACTTGCAGCTGAGAAGGGCCGTGGGGCTAGCAGCGAATTCGGAGAGCGCTAAGCACGTAGTCAAGAAGCGAGACGTGTCCCTGCAATGCGGTGCTAAGAGCAGCTTCCTCGCGGCGGGGGCGAGCTCCGGCTACAAGTCATTCTCGTCCTGGCAACGGATCTCTGTGAAGGGCGTAGGCGAAAAGCTTTCGTTTTCCATTCGAACTGCCAGAGAGGCAGACTGTTGCACGGAGCTCTGAGAACAAAGGTGCACGTCCTAGGCGGGCTTGGGCAGAAGCAGCGTTCTCTAGCTCTTGGCTGCGAGCACACTGCTGGCGGTGGGGCGCCCCTGCAGCGGCTTCTGGCCGCCGGGAAGTGAAAGCGGCGCCAGGCGAGGGGGAGGGAGAGGGCGGTGAACGAAGCGGCACAAGAGCCGTGCTTGTGTGCACCACGATACAGGCTACTAGGAGAGGAAGGTGGTTGACTCTCGCTTTCCTTCGCAAGTGCCCTTAGCATTCGGAAGGAGCTGAACTCCAGCGGTCAGTTTCAGCTCTGCCTAACAGCGTGTTCTCAGTTCAGCTGGCAAGCACGCCCTGTTGCCTTGGCTCCGAATGCATAGTCACTAGCGAGCACTCACTCGTGTGCTCTTCGCTGCACTGCGCCGCTCGCAAGCGGCTTCGTTCTTCGCCTTCTGCCGTCCGGAGAGAGCTGAACTGCAGCGGTCAGTTTCAGCTCTGCCCAAAAGCGTGTTCTCAGTTCTGCGAGCAAGCACGCCCTCTTGCCTTGGCTCCGAGTGCAAAGAGAGCACTCACTCAGTGCAGTGCACCCAGAAAGACGCTCTCGGCTCGTCTTTCAAGGAGCGATTCCTAACAGCAAAGGAAGCAGATGTACAAACTGGATGACGAGAAAGGACAATGTAGAACACGTCTCTGTCCTCGTACATTTTCGTGTGCGATATGTCCCTCCGGGTCTTCGGTCCTTGCGAAGATCTATGTACTGCGAGCGCTGCTACTTGCAGCTGAGAAGGACCGTGGGGCTAGCAGCGAATTCGGAGAGCACTAAGCACGTAGTCAAGAAGCGAGACGTGTCCCTGCAATGCGGTGCTAAGAGCAGCTTCCTCGCGGCGGGGGTGAGCTCCGGCTACAAGTCATTCTAGTTCTGGCAACGGATCTCTGTGAAGGGCGTAGGCGAAAATCTTTCGTTTTCCGTTCGAAGTGCGAGAGAGGCAGACTGTTGCACGGAGCTCTGAGAACAAAGGTGCACGCCCTAGGCGGGCTTGGGCAGAAGCAGCGTTCTCTAGCTCTTGGCTGCCGGCACACTGCTGGCTATGTGGCGCCCCTGCAGCGGCTTCTGGCCGCCGGGAAGTGAAAGCGGCGCCAGGCGAGGGCGAGGGAGAGAGCGGTGAACGAAGCGGCACAAGAGCCGTGCTTGTGTGCACCACGTTACAGGCTACTAGGAGAGGAAGGTGGTTGACTCTCGCTTGCCTTCCCAAGTGCCCTTAGCAGTCGGAAGGAGCAAGCTGAAGCGCTGCTGCTTGTGCTGCTCCTTGGTTCCCTTGCAGCCTGCTGGGAAAGCATTGGCGGTCGCTTCTAGGCGCCGAGTTGCACACAGCACCACGCTAAGTGCCGCGGAGAGGGGAAATCCAGAGTGCAGCGAGGAGCTGGACGTGGCTTACGTGCAGTTAGTAAGGAGAAGGTGAACCTAGGCACTGCCTCTTCAATCTGGCCGCCTCTGCTCTGGTAGCAACTTTTGCAAGTCGGCAGAGGGAGCCGCGAGTATGTAGAACGGAGGGCAGCGAGACGCCGTGTGTTATGCGCCCTTTCAGGGCTGCTGCCAGGGGGCTACTTTAAGAACGGCTTCTTCTTCCTCGCGTCCTTCTCGCTTCGCTCTAGCTGCGCGGAGTACAGCACAGCGAAGGAGTGAGTACGGGCACTTGCCCAGCTTTTGCCCTGGCCTCCCTGTGCTGCGCCTTTAGCTGCACACCTGAACAATGGCATTTCTTACCCACAAGGGAAAATACTTTAGTGCAGCTTTAAGAATGGCATGTGCCTAGGCATTAAGTTGAGGGTCCAGGTATGAGGGAGTCTTTAGCGGTTTCCTCCCCCATGGCGCAGGTGCATTCTCATTCTCGTGCTGAACTGAAAAGTCTGGGCATGGCAAGTCTGGCCTGCCTTGTGCAGAGACGAACACAAATGTGGGGCTATGATCCTCTGTGTTGGGAGCTCTGCTTCCGGGTGTGTGGGCCTCCATGAGCCCGCAGCAGCCGCCGAGGACACTGTGGATTGTGGATGAGGCTGGGCTGGCCCCCCGCCCTCCCGTTGGTCTGACAGCGGCAGGAGCGGCGTCGGAGCAGCATCGCCTGAGGGCCCCATGGGGGGCGGGGAGAGAGCCGGGAGTGACCCCGAGCGACACCGGAAGCGATATCCGTAGGGCCCGGAAGGCCAGCGTTGCCATCGAGTTTGGCCGGTAGGAGGCGTCTAAGGTGCTTTGAAAGGTGGAGCTTCTTTGCTCTAGGACAGTCTGGGAGAGCTGAGGGTGTCCAATCTGGAGAACAGAAGGCTCCAGGGAGACCTTCGAGCCCCTTGCAGTGCCTGCTGGGGCTCCTAGATAGCTGTGGAGGGACTTTGGAAAAGGGTCTGGACTCGCAGGACGAGGGGGAATAGCTTCAAACTGCCAGAGGGCTGCGGTAGCTGGGATATTGGAAAGGAATTCTTCCTTGGGTGGGTGCTGAGGCCTGGCACATGTTGCTCAAAGAGGCTGTGTGGGAGCCCCATGGCAGGAAGTGTCCAGGGCCAGGCTGGAGCGGACATGGAGCAACCTGGACTAGTGGAAAAGTGTCCCTGCCCATGTCAGGATGTGGGAAGAAGATAATCTGTCTCTAAGGTCTCTTCTAGTCCAAACCATTCTGGGATTCTAGGATTCATGGAAGGCCCTTTTCCAAGTGAAGTGTTGTATCTCTTGGCTCCCAGCTTGTAGTTGCCAGTTCTTCTGGAAGCAGGTGTGGCGAAGCAGTTGTGATGAGCCATGGGTTCTCAATAGGACGAGTGTGATATATTTGCAGAGAGGAAGGCTGCAGACAGATCTTCAAGGCCCAGGTAAAACAAGCAAAGGATTGAATAAAAGCAAAAAGTTGGTTGTGTTAGTCAGTTTGCTGGCTGTTGAAATGGCCCCAGGTCATTTTCAACATTTCTAATTTGGATTTGTTTGAGTAAAAAATGAATGTGTTACCTCCAGCGTAGGCTCTCCAATGCATCTCCATGTGCTCCCATCTCTTTGTTGTATATCAGGTTCTATTAACTGAAGACAGAATCATAACACAGTAGTGAAACATTTAGAGGTGTAGTTAGCCAGCTTCAGGAGTTTTCAACACTGCTGTTAACTCTTCTGGTAACTGTAAGCAAGGCAACACAATCCAGTTACTCCACTTTTCCTCTCTGAGGAAAAGATGATCTTTTTTTTTTTTTCTCATTTGGAAAATAGCCTTGAATGAAGAGAGTTATGTATGTGGCATGTAGGATTCATTATTTTACCTTTCTCTTCTGCTGTCTTTCGCGTACTAGTCTTTTTAAAATTTTTTTGTCGCTGTTCTCCATTCAGTAGGTTTGAAAGAATTCTAATTGTTGAGATGATGGTTCTTTGAAGGCTCACTTAGCCCACCTTTTGGGTGAAGGAAAGAAGAAGACAAGGTCCTCTAGGAAGAGTAAAAAGCATACTTTCAAGAGACATTCAGAGATGTCTGCTGATGCCATGCAATTAGCGTGTAATCAGCAGAAATATGTTGGAAAAACACCCATCAGTGACTTCACAAGAAAGCCACACTCAAGACAGGTAAAGAACAGAAGCATAAAACCCCAAAGGTATGAAATGGACAGATTTTCATTGGGAATGAGCAACTCCTGAATTCTTGGTTCTAGAACTAGGGGCTTGTAATAAATAGACTGTCTCCTTGCCAAACGTAAATTTGGTGTCATGAACTGCTCACTGCCCGTTGAAGTGCAGTGTAGACTAATATTTGCCATGGCAGGCATATTGTATGGCTTTCCTGTTAAAAAGAAATTGGTTTTGCTCATAGCAATCTAGATATGTACCCAGTCTGACACCTATTTTTTAGGCTATATTTCCAAGTAAATGGCTTCCATGATGATGCAGTAAGTTTATGTCATGAACAGGAATGAAGTGATTGCATGCATCCTTTTTTACCCTAAGCCAGCTGCTGAGTAATGAGACAGAGGCTCTCACTGACGCCAAGGAGTGCCCGTGCTTTTGGGAAAAGCACTGGGCAGATAAAGCCTATTTCCACATTTCTTGCTAGCGTCTCCTTCAAAGTTCATGGGTTTGTTCATCTTTTAGAGCTGTTCTAGATGTCTTTGTAGTTTACATGTACTAAATGTAGCAGGTATTGCTTTCATGGCGTCCTACTAGATTTGAAGTTGGGATCTACTCAGGCTTCAATGTCTCAGAAGAAGCAACGTTGATTCTTTTAATTCTATTCTTGAACGTGAGAATGCTACTTATGTAGTTAATGAATTAATTAAATCGAATTCACTTGAATGGAAAAATTGTCTTGTTCATGTAGATTTTAACTTGGGAAATTGATATTTGAGTTCTACTTTTCATTGTTGTTGCTTTTCTGTATTGTTTGATTGCACAGATAGCAGATGTACTGACCAAGTATTGTGTGAAACTGGAGGAAAATATCCTTCCTCTTGGCAGCTGATGTTCACAAGCTGATTAACGCTAAGGCCATGGTAAATGTTTTACCTGGGGCAAGATAGCAGTCTGAATTTTCCTAGAATGTCTTTCTTTCCCCAGATGAAATTAATTTTTTCTGCTTATCAATCACTGAAATACAGAAGAAATTTCTACTTGGCAGGGTATTGGTTCTCATTTGTGTTCTTTTCTCCCCTCATTTTCTGTAGAAGAGACAATTTTTGGTTTGTTTTTGCATGTTGAAGCAGAGGAAGAAGAAGATGAGGAGAGGATTCCTTGTAAAAGTGAAGAAAATGAGCATGTAGAACAGGGACTAAGCATTATGCAGGTAAGTGAGCAAGAGAATAAGTTTGAAAGTGAAGGCAGTTTTGTCCAAAAGAAGGAGGAATAAGAAGTCTTTTTGCTGAGAATGAATAGAAAGGTTTTTTCCATTTAGTTTGTATACGAAGTACACAGGGTTTTAGATCCTTTTGTGGGAAAATGGAGTGTGTAAAGTTGCCAGTCATTTTGGAGCGAATTTGGAGGGTTTTGGGGTCCCAGGTGAATTTTGGGTCGAATTCTGGGGATTTGGGGGTCCCCAGGTGAAGGGGGGGGAGGGGGCGGGGATTTGGGGAGATCCAGGTGAGTTTTGAGGGGTCCCAGGTTGATTTTGGGGGAGAATTTGTGGAATTTTGGGTATCCCGGGTAGCGAGGTTTGGGGTGAATTTGTGGAATGTGGGGAGTCCCAGTTGAATTTTAGGGGGAATTTGTGGAATTCTAGGGATCTCAGGGGAATTTTGGGGTGAATTTGGTGAATTTTAGGGTATACATGTGAATTTTAAGGTTCTCAGGTGAGTTTTGGGGATGCCAGGCGGATTTTGGGGCGAATTCTGTCGATTTTGGGGTATCCAGGTGAGCATTTGGAAGTCGTGGGAGAATTTTGGGATGAATTTGGGGGAATGCAGGTGGATTTTCCGGGGAATTTTGGTGATTTTTGGGAGTCCCAGATGGGTCTTGGAGTGAATTTGGTGGATTTGGGGGTATCTGGGCAGGTTTCGAGGGGGATTGGAGACATTTTGGGGTGAATTTGGGAGGTGTTGGGGGTCTGGGTCTTGGGGGTGATTTGAGGGATTTTGGGGGTTGCAGGTGGGATTGTGGGGTGAAGCCCTGGGATTTGGGGGTCCCCCGTGAATTTTGGGGAGAATTTGTGGAATTTTGGGGGATGCTAGGTGAGTGCTGAGCATCCCAGGGGGGACTTCGGGGTGAATTTTGGGGATTTGGGGTTTCCCAGGTGAATTTCTGAGGTGAAAAGGTTCAAAAAAGTTTTTTTTGAAAACAAGTTAAAGCCAGAAGGTTATTGAAAATTAATAGATGTGATGCAAGTAGGTAATATGCAGACGATACACAGCGAGGCAAATCATGGGAAAAATACAGTGGTAACACATGAGTGTGTGAGGATGGGATCAGTATAGCTAAGGCTCAGTTGAAGCTGAATTTGGAAAAGCATGCCAAAACTAAGAATAATAAAGGCACCTACGGGTATTTCAGTGGGAAATGAAAAGAAAGATGAAAAGAAACCTATCACACCTCCCCTATTCCCCCCCCCACCCCCATAAGCCAGACAGGACTAGTGACAACAGACAAGGAGAAGGCTGAGGTACTCAACAAGTGTTGGTCTCAATTTTTACTGCCAGTCACTATTTCCACATCTCTCAGGTTATTGGACTGGTGGACTTGACTCTAACCCATAGTAGCAGGTCAGCTTTCAGACCACTTGAGGAACCTGAGCATGCAAGACCATGGGACCCACCCAGAGGCATGTCAGGGCCCTGAGAGAACTGGCAGCTGTAGTTGCTAAGGTGCTTCCTCCATCATATTTGAGAAATCAAGGCAACCAGCTGAAGTCTCCAGACACTGTGTTGTATTGACTCCAATCCTCTTGGTCTTTTTTGTAAATCTTAGAGCTCTGAGTCAATTTCTGCAGAGGATTCCCAATGCAGTTTCAAAAATGGTATCGTTGTTATTGGTCTTCATGTTGATCTTGGATATTTCCATTTTCTGCACTCCTTTATTTTCGAAACATTTGTAATGACTGAAAAGAAAGCTGAGACGAGGCATTATGCTCTTTCCAGTGATAGAAATGGACCTGTATTCTTTTCAGACAAATATATTTTTGCTGTGTCTAAGCACATGTGCATACCTGTGTTTGATTTATGTGTCCAGGTTTTGGCAATGGGGCAGCCACAGGGCCGTCCTGTGACAATGGCCCAGGTGCTGCCCTGTCCCGCTTTCTTCCAACTGGCTCCACTTCAGGATGTCCACCCTGCTGAGAGAAGAGGCTGGGACAGCACCTTTAGAAATGTGACTTTCTGGGGTTTTTTTGTTTTGTTTTGTTTTGTTATTTCTAAAGTTGCTAAAAACCTTCACCCTGATTCTTTGTATTGGGTTTGGGGTTTTTTTTCAGTTTTGGGTGGGTTTTTTGGGGGGCTTTTTTTGTCTCTTTGGGGATTATTGGTTGGGGTTTTTTGTGTGTTTGTTTGGTCTGCTTTTTTTGTTTATTTGTTTATTACAGTTTTGTAGAGTTTTTTAAGCAAATTGATTGGAAAACTGAATAGTCCTCCACTATAGTCTCCTGGATTCACCTGAGACTCTTCCTAGGCATCTCCCTGATCCTTTTTGCAATGAGTCTCACATCATTCTCCTGAAGAAACTGTCTGCTTATGGTTTGCATGGGTGGGCTGTTTGCTGGGTGACAAACTGGGTGATGGCCAGGCCCACAGAGTGGTGGGAAATAGAGTTCATCCAGCTGGTCCCCAAGGCTCAGTCTTGGGCCCAGTCCTGTTTAATATCTTGCTCAGTGATCTGGACAAGGGGATAGAGTACACGCCCAGGAAGTTCACAGATGATGCAAAGTTGGCTGGTAGTGTTTTTTTCTTCTGGAGGACAGCAGGCTCTGCTTCTTCTTCCTCCTGTTCTGAGGTCGCTGCTCCCTCTTCATCCCTCATTAAGTGTGCTGATTTTGTCACTTGGATGAGAAAACAAACAATTTTAGCAACAATACTAGTGGCAGGGTACAAGAAAGGAAGAGTTCACATGAATCCCCCCCCCCAACAACAGACAATACCTGATGGCTCCTCTGCCCAGCTTACTGACTACACCGGAACCCATTGTCCCCCAAAGATACTCCCTTCTAACTGCCCCCAACCATGATGTGAGATGGAATAGAATAACTAAGATTAAGATTCTCCCTATGTAACTCCATCATACTTCGATTCTGGGAAAAAAAATTCTTGAAGTTCTATCATTTCAGATCATTTGAATTTGCATACTAAAAAGTCTAGCCAGAAACTCATGACAATATTAAGAGCTATTCTAGAATGTCCGAGATGATAGACACTTCTTTCAAGAGAATGTGATACCTCACGTGACTTCTCCAGAATTTAAATGAACAGCGGGAGTAGTCTACAAGATTCTTGCTGCCATCTGGATTTCCTGGTATTTGACTGGTCTATGTAAGCCAACCAGTTATTCAGCAGAGGGAATATAAGTGTGATACTTGATGGTATGTGAGATGGAACACAGTAATTTATGGCTTTTTGCATAGTGATGAAGCTGTAAAGAAAGCTCCGTAATGCTCAGACAAGGAGGCTGCTGGACTTCAAGCAGCAAAGGCCCAAAACGAACCAGTGAAAAGGTGTCATTGAAAAAAAAAAAAAAAGCCAGGTGGGGAGCAAAGTGATACTTAAGGGCAGTTTACTGAAAGAGGAAATCTAGTGAAAAAAAAGTCCAAGAGTGAAGGAATAACAGGGAAAATGAAACTAAGGAAGGAAATCAATCTCAGCTAATCATTCTAATCATTTCAGAAGCTAACAAGTTGTCATTGCAATGATGCATAAAGTGAGAAATTATAAATATGTCTGCACCAAAATCTGAAATATGAACTTTATTGCATTCTGTCTTTCACGGAATCATACAACAGTCTGTGATTAAAGATCATCTAGTCCAACTTCCTTGCCAGGTAGATCTTACAGTAGATCAAATTGCTCAAGACTAGCCAAACTGATAAGGAGAACTCTCAATGATGGGGCATCCACAACTTCTCTGGAACACCCGTTTGAGTGTCTCACCAGCTTCATTGTAGAAAAGTTTTTCCTTTTAGCCAATCTAAACCTAGTCTCAGTTTGAAAGCATGGCCCCTTGTCCTGTCTCTGCAAACCTTCCTAAAAAGTCTTTCTCCATTTGTCTTATACCCTCTTTACATATTCAAAGGCCACAATACTGTCTCTCCAGAAACCTCTCTTCTCCAGGCTAAAAGATCCTACTTTTCACCAGAACCAGGTCATAAACTGAGATGGAAGACCTCTCAGGAGATCAGATCATCCAACAGCTCAGCGTAAGAATAGCTCTGAAGTCAGATCAACTAGCTTAGGGCTGTGTCTGTTTGAATTTTGAAAATTAGCAGGACTTGAAATGCTTCAAGGAAGAGAACTCTGGGTGGCTCCAGAAACAGCCTGAGAAACTTGAGCAAAATCGAAACCTCAGAAACTACCACTGCTTTCTCTCCCTCAGCCCAAGCAGTCCCAAAGAAGAAGTGTTCCCAGCAGGCTGGGATAGCACGCATATACACTACATATACATGACAGGCATCGCCAGCAGCCACATCCTGCTCCTTTCTGTGGCTGGCAAGAGTGAGACTGGATGTTTACATGTGGGCAACCTGGGTCCCTCCAGCACCTCAGACACTCAGCCTGCCCCAGTGACCCCACTGAATTCCAGTATTCGCAGTGTCCCAAGGCCACAGCACTACTCCGCTTGCTGACACAGGCCATCACACGCCTCCTAAATCAGTCAGGACTCCCCTGGTCCCACAGCCAGCACCCCACTTGCTCTCCGCCAGGCCACTGCCATTGTTCACCAACTTCTCCACTTTGATCTTTGCTGGTGCTCTCAACACTGGCACTCCCAGATGTTCTGCAGCTGTTGTCTCCTGGTGGAAAGGACTTGTAAAGCCGTGTTTCCACACAGGACTTCCACAACCTTTCAAAGCAACCTTTTCTGGGGTATGAACAATCTCATTCAAATGTCAACATTTCTTTTCCCATATGTGAAATCAGAATTTCCTTCTTCCGGGCATGCCCAAAACAAGGCACAAACTACATTGTGCCTTCTGTTTCACATGCTGAGTCGTTTGTAAACAATGCTAGGAGAATACCTGTTTTGATCCAAGCTAATCTCTGGCCCTTATAGTGCTTTCGGTAGTTAGTTTTGCTTTGTTATTTACTTGATGTCCCATTGAATTGTTGAATCATAAACAGACTACCTGTCTGTATAGCAGCATAGCAGTGATGAATAAATGCAAGAGAAGGAGCAAGGTGATTGTTTGCTAGACTCTTCCTAGAAACTGAGAAATCTGTTACTTAATGCTGACCACAGCAGATGGAGGAAGCATCCTACATGATGTCAAAGCAATGAAGCTGTAATCACTTTTATGATTACAGTCAAGGCACTGCTTTTGCCACCGTAAGTGGAGTGCAGGGAATCTTAAAAGACGACACTCTAACTGTTGTCCATGCTCACTGAGAAAATAATGCTTTTACAGCAGAGCAGGCATAATGGAGTCAGGGACACCACTGATACTGAAATCTGCTGGATAACAACTTTTGAACACAGTTTTGAGGATTTGAGAGCAGGTATTCTTTATTACACCATGGTGGTCGCTTGGGCAATCCTTCATCTACTCGAGTGCACTGGCCACCAGGCAATCGGAGCTTTTATCACTCACACTGATGATGTATTCATTAGTTAACCGCACCTGGAATTTATTTGCCATAATTGCACCCCTTCTCACAAGTCCTTCTATGGTTCTTTGGAGTGTGTCTTCAACATGCACTGTCCTTTTTAGGTGACTGCTCTTTGATCCCCGCTTTTGAGGAAGGGCAATATTATTGTTGTGTATAACTTCTGCTTTTGTCAGCCTTGCAGAGCTGAGCTGACATTCTCCTTGCGTTTTGTGCACGCTCCGTTTGCCTCGGCTACATCCTTTGTGCGTTTCTCCAAGACTGTGCTCTTCTGTTCTCTGCCCTTGGTAAGTGTAAATGTTGTTCTGTTCTCCTGTCCTTGTCACAGTGCTCGCCCCACGAGGCGTGTCTGCAAGCCCCTCCAACCCATGGACTTGGGATGGGCAAGTGTTCCTGAGGGAACAGGGATGGGACAGCTGGGCTGGACTGGCCCAAGGGATGTTCCATTCCATGTCACACCACGATCAGCAATCAACTGGGAGAAGCAGGGGCATGGGGGATGGGGGGGGGGGGGTGTGTCACCATCTGCCAACACAGGCCGAGGATTGTTCGATCTCAGAGGTGCAAACAGGTAAATAGCGGGGGACAAATCAGTTTATTCAACAACAGCAATGCATTTTTATTGAATGCCAAACAATTCAGTTGCGCTAGAGGGGAGAGATATAGGAAACGGAGTATAGAGAGAGAAAAGGAGGGGAAGGGGGAAGTAGCTACCAACAGACGAGACCAAGGTCATGGTGGGCCAGCCAATGGAAGGGTGGTCATCCGTGGGGAGTACTCAGGGTCTTCTCCAGAGGATCGCTCTTTTGTAGTCCTTTTCCAAAGCGAGTGGCTTGTGGCCAAGAGGCGGGGAGATTTATGGAGCATTGTGTGGTGCTCCAAGAGACAGGTGCGGTCGTGCAGTACATGCAGGCTTCAGCTGGTACCATGACAGCACAGTCCAGTGAGCACAACACACCTGCAAAGAGTCCCTTGGCAAGCACCCACCTCAAGCAGGCCAGAAAACCATTGTCCAGAGTCAACCTGGGCGGGGGTCCTTGAGGTCTTCTTGAGAGGGTCATGAGGCAAAAATGAGGGAAACTTCACACCGACCCTTAGAGTGGTAGATGAGAGGCAGCCCTCAGGAAACGGTGGCCACCCAGAGCTGTTACTCCTAGCAGATTTTGGCTGGGAGCAAGCCTTGTATGTAGTGCTTTTTCAGGGGGAATATCAGTTTCAGCCGTGGGAACCTGCAAAAGGGGCTGGTACTTTTCCATAGGAAGGAAAGCACAGAGCCTTAGTGCTCCAGGAGCTGATGAGAGGCAGTCCTCAACATTCCAGGATCAGCCAGTCTTGCCAGGTGGCCCCTGGGAGGCCCAGCCAGCCAGACCTGTTCCATGTTGCCTTGGTTCCATGGGGCCTCACAGTGTCACAATGTTCTCCTTGATTCCAGGAGTCCCTGTAGTGTCCCGATATTCTCCTTGTCACAATATTCTCCCTGCTTCTGTAGTGTAAACAATGGCCCCTTGCTTCCCTAAGGTCCTGCAGAGTCACCATGGCCCCTGGGCTCCATGTGGCCCTGCTGTGTAACAAAGGCTCCTTGGTTCTCTGGGCTGCACAGCTTCATCACTGACCCTTGGTTCCATTGGGGTCCTGAGTCTCACAAAGGTGCCCCTGATTGCATGAGGCACCAGAGTGTCAAAATGGTCTCTTTGGTTCCATGAGGTTCCGCAGTGTCCCCATGGTCGCTGTCAGAGGCTGGATGACATCAATGTCCCCAGACCCGTCGGGATGCTCGGAATGCCCGAGTGGGGCCGGGGCTGGGACAGACCTTGGAATGAGGTGGGACAGAGCCCCGTCCCCAGCCATGGCCTGGCAGATCTGCCAATCACACAGCAGGGGCAGCGCCCAGCCAGCTCTGATTGGCTGAGCCGCCAATCAATCACACAGCAGGGGCAGCGCCCAGCCAGCTCTGATTGGTTGAGCCGTCAATCAATCACACAGCAGGGTCACCGCCCAGCCAGCTCTGATTGGCTGAGCCGTCAATCAAGCACACAGCAGGGGCAGCGCCCACCCAGCTCTGATTGGCTGAGCCGTCAATCAATCCCACACAAAGGCAATGAAACACAGCAGTGCGTGGTAAGAAAGCAGATGTCCCTGAAAAGAGGAGAGCTTAGAAAACGCTAGGGATTTAAAAAATCGGGCATGACGTCAAGCCCTGGTCTGAATCCTGAAATCTCCTGGGTCTGTGTCTCAGCCACACTGGAAGCCTAGCAGCTGGTAGCTCTCTGCATATCTATCTGGAGATCTTCTGTCTTTCTGTCTCTTTTTTCTCTTTTAACCTTCTTATCCTCTTTTACTGGAATGTTTTTGGGTAGTTTAACATTTTTATGCCTAAAGGTTTCCATCTTACATGGGCCGAGTTAATGATGTTCCTGCTACGCTAAGTGATGCACGTTGAATTGGATGTTGTATGAAATCATTTGCCAAAGGAGCTCGGTTTTCTGTATTTTTCCAGTACACTTTTGTGTCGTTTTGACCTCTTGAGAATATCTGGCTGGGGTTTCTACTCTGCACCAAACTCGAGTAAAGGAGCCTTTGCTCACCCTCAGCATTTCAGTGTTCTGGGGTGTTACAGGCGCGCAGGCTCAGCACGGCCTCTTGTTTCCATGAGGCCCCGCTGTGTCACACTGGCCCTTGGTTCCATGAGCATCTGGAGTGTCACACAGCTTGATGACATTTGTCCTTGCTGCCTCTCCCATCCCAGTGCTCCAGGAATAGCCCCGAGCCACCTGTGAGGGACAGGCCCTGCTGGCCCAGGCCTGGGCTCAGGCCTTGGCCTTTCTGCTTCCTCCAACCAGCCCAGGCCTTGCTCAGCATTGCAGTTCCCTGCTCACAGCCTCGGGCTCCTGCAATCCTGGCCTCAAGGATCTGCTCTCACCACTCCCTGGGGAGCCTTTGGCAGTCCCTGCCCTCAGTGGGGCCAGTGATGCTCCAAGGGACTTGGAGTTTTGCTTCTGACTCCTTGAGCAGCTTCTTCAACCTTCTCTCAGTGCCTGGGGCTCCTGGACTCAGCCCCAAATCCACCGTTGGGGATCATTAAAATACAGAAAACCCTCAGGAGCTCTTTGTCTTCTTTCCAATGTCTTCCAGTCTCCAGGCCTTGTGCAGCTGCTTGGAGTCACTTTGGAGTTCTCTTAAGGAGGAAGATTTCAAGGTACAGCTCATGATTTTCAGTTTTATAAAAGGGAGTAATTTTTCTTTTTCAGTTCAAAGAAGAAGCAACTTAGGCATTCCCCAGGTGATCTTGATGCTGAATGTCTCCTTAGGAGGTGTGGGCCCACTGAAGAATGAGCCCCTTGCCAGGCTGACCCTGTTTGGACAAGCTGCTCCCCAAGCCCAGCCTGGGGACATGTCTGACATGGCCCAGCTGGGACTGACATGCCTGGCCCTGCACCAGAAGCCCTTCCCCCTGAACTCTGCAGCTGGCTGTCCCTGCCCACTGCACCATGTCCCACGTGCTCTCCTCAGGGCTCTGCCTGCATCCAGGCCCAGGACAAGTATTCCTGTTTGTGAGGAAAGAAGGGAAAAGCCTGAGCAGGTTTTCCTAAACGACAAACCCCCACTGTAGAAGCACATGCTGAGTACAGGCTGCCTGGAACCTGGAATGATGACACCTTTCTACTAGGGACAGTGGGACCAGAAATGATGTCTGGATGCAGAATTCTCGGAGTCTTGCAGCTGAATTCTCTGTCCTTGTCCTTTCCCTGCATCTCTGTTGCAGATGGAAGCTGCTGGTGCCTTTCTCAGCTGTGACCTGTCTTTTGAATGCAGACAGATGTTCCCAGGTGTGTTAAGCAGGTGCTGCTCAATGTTTATGCAAAGCTTTGGTGTGCTCATGGAACCAAGGGGACCCTTGTGACACAGCGGGGGCTGATGGAACCAAGGAGACAGTTGTGACAGTTGAGAGCCTCACAGAAACAAGGCTCCATTGTGACGCTGAAGGCAATTACGGAATCCACATCACTGTGACACAGCCGGGCCACGTGGAACCAATGGTCCCTTATGACAATGCAGATCCAAGGAGACCATGGTGACACTATGGGACCGCATGGATCCAAGGGGCCACTGTGACACTGAAGAACTTCATGGAAGCCAGGGTGCAGTGTGACACAGCGGTGCCTGATTGGAACAAAGGAACCACTGCTGACAGCCCAGAAACTCCTGGAACCAAGGGGCTGTGGTGACACAGCAGGGCCACATGGAACCAAGGAGACCTGTGACATTTAGGAACCTCATGGAACCAAGAGTCCACTATGACACTGCAGAAACAAGGAGACCATTGGGACGTTGTGGAAGCTCACAGAACCAAGCAGCCCTCGAGACACTCCAGGGCCTCGTTGAAGCAGGGAGACCACTGTGACAGTCCAGAACCTCATGGAGCTAAGGCTCTCTTGTGACACAGCAGGCTCCCATGCAACCAATTGTCCATTGTGACAATGCAGATCCCAGGAGACCATGGTTACACTACGGAAGCTCATGGAACCAAGGGTCCATTGTGACAAAGCAAGGCCTTGTGGAACCAAGGAGAGCATTGTGACGTAATGGAACCTCGTGGAACCAAGGGTCCGTTGTTAGAGTCCAGAACCAAGGACACCATTGTGACAGTCCAGAACCTCATGGGACCAAGATTCTCTTGTTACACAGTGGCACTTGATGGAACCAAGGAGCCACTGTAGCACAGCAAAGCTGCATGAAACCTATGGTCCGTAGCGATACTGCGGATCCAGGGAAACCATGGCGATACCACGGAACCTCATGGAACCAAGGGTCCAGTGTGACCCAGCAGAACCTCTTGGAATCAAGGCACCCATGTTACACTATGGAACCTCATGGAGCCAAGGGTCCGGTGTGTCGTTGCGGGGCCTCACTGGAGCAAAGGACATGGTTGATGGGACAGAAGCTCATGGAAACGATGGGATATTGGGACATTGCAGAGCCTCATGGAACCAAGGAGACCACTGTGACACTGAGGAAGAATTATGGAAGCAAGCAGCCACTGTAGAACCAAGGAGAGCACTGTTGACAGTACAAAACCTCCTGGAACTGAGAGGCCATTGTTCTACAGCGAGGCCTCGGGGAACCAAGGGGCCATGGTGACACTGTGGGGCCTCATGAACCAAGTAGTCGTTGTGACACAGCGGGGCTGCTTGTAACCAATTGTCCATCGTGATACTGCAGATGCAAGAGACCGTGCTGACACTATGGCAGTTCATGGAACCGAGAGGCTGTTGTGACACACCAAGGCCTCGTGGCACCAAGGAGAGAGCATTGTGGCAGTGCAGAACTAAGGAGGCCATTTTGACAGTACAGACCCAAATGGAACCAAGGGTCCACTGTTATCCGGCAGGGCCTCGTGGAACCAAGGGGCCCTCGTGAAAGTGTGCAAGGGGCATAATGGAGTCAGGGACACCACTGATACTGAAATCTGCTGGATAGCAACTTTTGAACACAGTTTTGAGGATTTGAGAGCAGGTATTCTTTATTACACCATGGTGGTCACTTGGGCAATCCTTCATCTACTCGAGTGCACTGGCCACCAGGCAATCGGAGCTTTTATCACTCACACTGATGATGTATTCATTAGTTAACCCCACCTGGAATTTATTTGCCATAATTGCACCCCTTCTCACAAGTCCTTCTATGGTTCTTTGGAGTGTGTCTTCAACATGCACTGTCCTTTTTAGGTGACTGCTCTTTGATCCCCGCTTTTGAGGAAGGGCAATATTATTGTTGTGTATAACTTCTGCTTTTGTCAGCCTTGCAGAGCTGAGCTGACATTCTCCTTGCGTTTTGTGCACGCTCCGTTTGCCTCGGCTACATCCTTTGTGCGTTTCTCCAAGACTGTGCTCTTCTGTTCTCTGCCCTTGGTAAGTGTAAATGTTGTTCTGTTCTCCTGTCCTTGTCACAGTGCTCGCCCCACGAGGCGTGTCTGCAAGCCCCTCCAACCCATGGACTTGGGATGGGCAAGTGTTCCTGAGGGAACAGGGATGGGACAGCTGGGCTGGACTGGCCCAAGGGATGTTCCATTCCATGTCACACCACGATCAGCAATCAACTGGGAGAAGCAGGGGCATGGGGGATGGGGGGGGGGGGGGGTGGGGGTGTGTCACCATCTGCCAACACAGGCCGAGGATTGTTCGATCTCAGAGGTGCAAACAGGTAAATAGCGGGGGACAAATCAGTTTATTCAACAACAGCAATGCATTTTTATTGAATGCCAAACAATTCAGTTGCACTAGAGGGGAGAGATATAGGAAACGGAGTATAGAGAGAGAAAAGGAGGGGAAGGGGGAAGTAGCTACCAACAGACGAGACCAAGGTCATGGTGGGCCAGCCAATGGAAGGGTGGTCATCCGTGGGGAGTACTCAGGGTCTTCTCCAGAGGATCGCTCTTTTGTAGTCCTTTTCCAAAGCGAGTGGCTTGTGGCCAAGAGGCGGGGAGATTTATGGAGCATTGTGTGGTGCTCCAAGAGACAGGTGCAGTCGTGCAGTACATGCAGGCTTCAGCTGGTACCATGACAGCACAGTCCAGTGAGCACAACACACCTGCAAAGAGTCCCTTGGCAAGCACCCACCTCAAGCAGGCCAGAAAACCATTGTCCAGAGTCAACCTGGGCGGGGGTCCTTGAGGTCTTCTTGAGAGGGTCATGAGGCAAAAATGAGGGAAACTTCACACCGACCCTTAGAGTGGTAGATGAGAGGCAGCCCTCAGGAAACGGTGGCCACCCAGAGCTGTTACTCCTAGCAGATTTTGGCTGGGAGCAAGCCTTGTATGTAGTGCTTTTTCAGGGGGAATATCAGTTTCAGCCGTGGGAACCTGCAAAAGGGGCTGGTACTTTTCCATAGGAAGGAAAGCACAGAGCCTTAGTGCTCCAGGAGCTGATGAGAGGCAGTCCTCAACATTCCAGGATCAGCCAGTCTTGCCAGGTGGCCCCCGGGAGGCCCAGCCAGCCAGACCTGTTCCATGTTGCCTTGGTTCCATGGGGCCTCACAGTGTCACAATGTTCTCCTTGATTCCAGGAGTCCCTGTAGTGTCCCGATATTCTCCTTGTCACAATATTCTCCCTGCTTCTGTAGTGTAAACAATGGCCCCTTGCTTCCCTAAGGTCCTGCAGAGTCACCACGGCCCCTGGGCTCCATGTGGCCCTGCTGTGTAACAAAGGCTCCTTGGTTCTCTGGGCCGCACAGCTTCATCACTGACCCTTGGTTCCATTGGGGTCCTGAGTCTCACAAAGGTGCCCCCGATTGCATGAGGCACCAGAGTGTCAAAATGGTCTCTTTGGTTCCATGAGGTTCCGCAGTGTCCCCATGGTCGCTGTCAGAGGCTGGATGACATCAATGTCCCCAGACCCGTCGGGATGCTCGGAATGGCCGAGTGGGGCCGGGGCTGGGACAGACCTTGGAATGAGGTGGGACAGAGCCCCGTCCCCAGCCATGGCCTGGCAGATCTGCCAATCACACAGCAGGGGCAGAGCAAACCCAGCTGTGACTGCCTGAGCCGTCAATCAATCACACAGCAGGGGCAGCGCCCAGCCAGCTCTGATTGGCTGAGCCGTCAATCAATCACACAGCAGGGGCAGCGCCCAGCCAGCTCTGATTGGTTGAGCCGTCAATCAATCACACAGCAGGGTCACCGCCCAGCCAGCTCTGATTGGCTGAGCCGTCAATCAAGCACACAGCAGGGGCAGCGCCCACCCAGCTCTGATTGGCTGAGCCGTCAATCAATCCCACACAAAGGCAATGAAACACAGCAGTGCGTGGTAAGAAAGCAGATGTCCCTGAAAAGAGGAGAGCTTAGAAAACGCTAGGGATTTAAAAAATCGGGCATGACGTCAAGCCCTGGTCTGAATCCTGAAATCTCCTGGGTCTGTGTCTCAGCCACACTGGAAGCCTAGCAGCTGGTAGCTCTCTGCATATCTATCTGGAGATCTTCTGTCTTTCTGTCTCTTTTTTCTCTTTTAACCTTCTTATCCTCTTTTACTGGAATGTTTTTGGGTAGTTTAACATTTTTATGCCTAAAGGTTTCCATCTTACATGGGCCGAGTTAATGATGTTCCTGCTACGCTAAGTGATGCACGTTGAATTGGATGTTGTATGAAATCATTTGCCAAAGGAGCTCGGTTTTCTGTATTTTTCCAGTACACTTTTGTGTCGTTTTGACCTCTTGAGAATATCTGGCTGGGGTTTCTACTCTGCACCAAACTCGAGTAAAGGAGCCTTTGCTCACCCTCAGCATTTCAGTGTTCTGGGGTGTTACAGGCGCGCAGGCTCAGCACGGCCTCTTGTTTCCATGAGGCCCCGCTGTGTCACACTGGCCCTTGGTTCCATGAGCATCTGGAGTGTCACACAGCTTGATGACATTTGTCCTTGCTGCCTCTCCCATCCCAGTGCTCCAGGAACAGCCCCGAGCCACCTGTGAGGGACAGGCCCTGCTGGCCCAGGCCTGGGCTCAGGCCTTGGCCTTTCTGCTTCCTCCAACCAGCCCAGGCCTTGCTCAGCATTGCAGTTCCCTGCTCACAGCCTCGGGCTCCTGCAATCCTGGCCTCAAGGATCTGCTCTCACCACTCCCTGGGGAGCCTTTGGCAGTCCCTGCCCTCAGTGGGGCCAGTGATGCTCCAAGGGACTTGGAGTTTTGCTTCTGACTCCTTGAGCAGCTTCTTCAACCTTCTCTCAGTGCCTGGGGCTCCTGGACTCAGCCCCAAATCCACCGTTGGGGATCATTAAAATACAGAAAACCCTCAGGAGCTCTTTGTCTTCTTTCCAATGTCTTCCAGTCTCCAGGCCTTGTGCAGCTGCTTGGAGTCACTTTGGAGTTCTCTTAAGGAGGAAGATTTCAAGGTACAGCTCATGATTTTCAGTTTTATAAAAGGGAGTAATTTTTCTTTTTCAGTTCAAAGAAGAAGCAACTTAGGCATTCCCCAGGTGATCTTGATGCTGAATGTCTCCTTAGGAGGTGTGGGCCCACTGAAGAATGAGCCCCTTGCCAGGCTGACCCTGTTTGGACAAGCTGCTCCCCAAGCCCAGCCTGGGGACATGTCTGACATGGCCCAGCTGGGACTGACATGCCTGGCCCTGCACCAGAAGCCCTTCCCCCTGAACTCTGCAGCTGGCTGTCCCTGCCCACTGCACCATGTCCCACGTGCTCTCCTCAGGGCTCTGCCTGCATCCAGGCCCAGGACAAGTATTCCTGTTTGTGAGGAAAGAAGGGAAAAGCCTGAGCAGGTTTTCCTAAACGACAAACCCCCACTGTAGAAGCACATGCTGAGTACAGGCTGCCTGGAACCTGGAATGATGACACCTTTCTACTAGGGACAGTGGGACCAGAAATGATGTCTGGATGCAGAATTCTCGGAGTCTTGCAGCTGAATTCTCTGTCCTTGTCCTTTCCCTGCATCTCTGTTGCAGATGGAAGCTGCTGGTGCCTTTCTCAGCTGTGACCTGTCTTTTGAATGCAGACAGATGTTCCCAGGTGTGTTAAGCAGGTGCTGCTCAATGTTTATGCAAAGCTTTGGTGTGCTCATGGAACCAAGGGGACCCTTGTGACACAGCGGGGGCTGATGGAACCAAGGAGACAGTTGTGACAGTTCAGAGCCTCACAGAAACAAGGCTCCATTGTGACACTGAAGGCAATTACGGAATCCACATCACTGTGACACAGCCAGGCCACATGGAACCAATGGTCCCTGATGACAATGCAGGTCCAAGGAGACCATGGTGACACTATGGGACCGCATGGATCCAAGGGGCCACTGTGACACTGAAGAACTTCATGGAAGCCAGGGTGCAGTGTGACACAGCGGTGCCTGATTGGAACAAAGGAACCACTGCTGACAGCCCAGAAACTCCTGGAACCAAGGGGCTGTGGTGACACAGCAGGGCCACATGGAACCAAGGAGACCTGTGACATTTAGGAACCTCATGGAACCAAGAGTCCACTATGACACTGCAGAAACAAGGAGACCATTGGGACGTTGTGGAAGCTCACAGAACCAAGCAGCCCTCGAGACACTCCAGGGCCTCGTTGAAGCAGGGAGACCACTGTGACAGTCCAGAACCTCATGGAGCTAAGGCTCTCTTGTGACACAGCAGGCTCCCATGCAACCAATTGTCCATTGTGACAATGCAGATCCCAGGAGACCATGGTTACACTACGGAAGCTCATGGAACCAAGGGTCCATTGTGACAAAGCAAGGCCTTGTGGAACCAAGGAGAGCATTGTGACGTAATGGAACCTCGTGGAACCAAGGGTCCGTTGTTAGAGTCCAGAACCAAGGACACCATTGTGACAGTCCAGAACCTCATGGGACCAAGATTCCCTTGTTACACAGTGGCACTTGATGGAACCAAGGAGCCACTGTAGCACAGCAAAGCTGCATGAAACCTATGGTCCGTAGCGATACTGCGGATCCAGGGAAACCATGGCGATACCACGGAACCTCATGGAACCAAGGGTCCAGTGTGACCCAGCAGAACCTCTTGGAATCAAGGCACCCATGTTACACTATGGAACCTCATGGAGCCAAGGGTCCGGTGTGTCGTTGCGGGGCCTCACTGGAGCAAAGGACATGGTTGATGGGACAGAAGCTCATGGAAACGATGGGATATTGGGACATTGCAGAGCCTCATGGAACCAAGGAGACCACTGTGACACTGAGGAAGAATTATGGAAGCAAGCAGCCACTGTAGAACCAAGGAGAGCACTGTTGACAGTACAAAACCTCCTGGAACTGAGAGGCCATTGTTCTACAGCGAGGCCTCGGGGAACCAAGGGGCCATGGTGACACTGTGGGGCCTCATGAACCAAGTAGTCGTTGTGACACAGCGGGGCTGCTTGTAACCAATTGTCCATCGTGATACTGCAGATGCAAGAGACCGTGCTGACACTATGGCAGTTCATGGAACCGAGAGGCTGTTGTGACACACCAAGGCCTCGTGGCACCAAGGAGAGAGCATTGTGGCAGTGCAGAACTAAGGAGGCCATTTTGACAGTACAGACCCAAATGGAACCAAGGGTCCACTGTTATCCGGCAGGGCCTCGTGGAACCAAGGGGCCCTCGTGAAAGTGTGCAAGGGGCATAATGGAGTCAGGGACACCACTGATACTGAAATCTGCTGGATAGCAACTTTTGAACACAGTTTTGAGGATTTGAGAGCAGGTATTCTTTATTACACCATGGTGGTCACTTGGGCAATCCTTCATCTACTCGAGTGCACTGGCCACCAGGCAATCGGAGCTTTTATCACTCACACTGATGATGTATTCATTAGTTAACCCCACCTGGAATTTATTTGCCATAATTGCACCCCTTCTCACAAGTCCTTCTATGGTTCTTTGGAGTGTGTCTTCAACATGCACTGTCCTTTTTAGGTGACTGCTCTTTGATCCCCGCTTTTGAGGAAGGGCAATATTATTGTTGTGTATAACTTCTGCTTTTGTCAGCCTTGCAGAGCTGAGCTGACATTCTCCTTGCGTTTTGTGCACGCTCCGTTTGCCTCGGCTACATCCTTTGTGCGTTTCTCCAAGACTGTGCTCTTCTGTTCTCTGCCCTTGGTAAGTGTAAATGTTGTTCTGTTCTCCTGTCCTTGTCACAGTGCTCGCCCCACGAGGCGTGTCTGCAAGCCCCTCCAACCCATGGACTTGGGATGGGCAAGTGTTCCTGAGGGAACAGGGATGGGACAGCTGGGCTGGACTGGCCCAAGGGATGTTCCATTCCATGTCACACCACGATCAGCAATCAACTGGGAGAAGCAGGGGCATGGGGGATGGGGGGGGGGGGGGGGGGTGGGGGTGTGTCACCATCTGCCAACACAGGCCGAGGATTGTTCGATCTCAGAGGTGCAAACAGGTAAATAGCGGGGGACAAATCAGTTTATTCAACAACAGCAATGCATTTTTATTGAATGCCAAACAATTCAGTTGCACTAGAGGGGAGAGATATAGGAAACGGAGTATAGAGAGAGAAAAGGAGGGGAAGGGGGAAGTAGCTACCAACAGACGAGACCAAGGTCATGGTGGGCCAGCCAATGGAAGGGTGGTCATCCGTGGGGAGTACTCAGGGTCTTCTCCAGAGGATCGCTCTTTTGTAGTCCTTTTCCAAAGCGAGTGGCTTGTGGCCAAGAGGCGGGGAGATTTATGGAGCATTGTGTGGTGCTCCAAGAGACAGGTGCAGTCGTGCAGTACATGCAGGCTTCAGCTGGTACCATGACAGCACAGTCCAGTGAGCACAACACACCTGCAAAGAGTCCCTTGGCAAGCACCCACCTCAAGCAGGCCAGAAAACCATTGTCCAGAGTCAACCTGGGCGGGGGTCCTTGAGGTCTTCTTGAGAGGGTCATGAGGCAAAAATGAGGGAAACTTCACACCGACCCTTAGAGTGGTAGATGAGAGGCAGCCCTCAGGAAACGGTGGCCACCCAGAGCTGTTACTCCTAGCAGATTTTGGCTGGGAGCAAGCCTTGTATGTAGTGCTTTTTCAGGGGGAATATCAGTTTCAGCCGTGGGAACCTGCAAAAGGGGCTGGTACTTTTCCATAGGAAGGAAAGCACAGAGCCTTAGTGCTCCAGGAGCTGATGAGAGGCAGTCCTCAACATTCCAGGATCAGCCAGTCTTGCCAGGTGGCCCCCGGGAGGCCCAGCCAGCCAGACCTGTTCCATGTTGCCTTGGTTCCATGGGGCCTCACAGTGTCACAATGTTCTCCTTGATTCCAGGAGTCCCTGTAGTGTCCCGATATTCTCCTTGTCACAATATTCTCCCTGCTTCTGTAGTGTAAACAATGGCCCCTTGCTTCCCTAAGGTCCTGCAGAGTCACCACGGCCCCTGGGCTCCATGTGGCCCTGCTGTGTAACAAAGGCTCCTTGGTTCTCTGGGCCGCACAGCTTCATCACTGACCCTTGGTTCCATTGGGGTCCTGAGTCTCACAAAGGTGCCCCCGATTGCATGAGGCACCAGAGTGTCAAAATGGTCTCTTTGGTTCCATGAGGTTCCGCAGTGTCCCCATGGTCGCTGTCAGAGGCTGGATGACATCAATGTCCCCAGACCCGTCGGGATGCTCGGAATGGCCGAGTGGGGCCGGGGCTGGGACAGACCTTGGAATGAGGTGGGACAGAGCCCCGTCCCCAGCCATGGCCTGGCAGATCTGCCAATCACACAGCAGGGGCAGAGCAAACCCAGCTGTGACTGCCTGAGCCGTCAATCAATCACACAGCAGGGGCAGCGCCCAGCCAGCTCTGATTGGCTGAGCCGTCAATCAATCACACAGCAGGGGCAGCGCCCAGCCAGCTCTGATTGGTTGAGCCGTCAATCAATCACACAGCAGGGTCACCGCCCAGCCAGCTCTGATTGGCTGAGCCGTCAATCAAGCACACAGCAGGGGCAGCGCCCACCCAGCTCTGATTGGCTGAGCCGTCAATCAATCCCACACAAAGGCAATGAAACACAGCAGTGCGTGGTAAGAAAGCAGATGTCCCTGAAAAGAGGAGAGCTTAGAAAACGCTAGGGATTTAAAAAATCGGGCATGACGTCAAGCCCTGGTCTGAATCCTGAAATCTCCTGGGTCTGTGTCTCAGCCACACTGGAAGCCTAGCAGCTGGTAGCTCTCTGCATATCTATCTGGAGATCTTCTGTCTTTCTGTCTCTTTTTTCTCTTTTAACCTTCTTATCCTCTTTTACTGGAATGTTTTTGGGTAGTTTAACATTTTTATGCCTAAAGGTTTCCATCTTACATGGGCCGAGTTAATGATGTTCCTGCTACGCTAAGTGATGCACGTTGAATTGGATGTTGTATGAAATCATTTGCCAAAGGAGCTCGGTTTTCTGTATTTTTCCAGTACACTTTTGTGTCGTTTTGACCTCTTGAGAATATCTGGCTGGGGTTTCTACTCTGCACCAAACTCGAGTAAAGGAGCCTTTGCTCACCCTCAGCATTTCAGTGTTCTGGGGTGTTACAGGCGCGCAGGCTCAGCACGGCCTCTTGTTTCCATGAGGCCCCGCTGTGTCACACTGGCCCTTGGTTCCATGAGCATCTGGAGTGTCACACAGCTTGATGACATTTGTCCTTGCTGCCTCTCCCATCCCAGTGCTCCAGGAACAGCCCCGAGCCACCTGTGAGGGACAGGCCCTGCTGGCCCAGGCCTGGGCTCAGGCCTTGGCCTTTCTGCTTCCTCCAACCAGCCCAGGCCTTGCTCAGCATTGCAGTTCCCTGCTCACAGCCTCGGGCTCCTGCAATCCTGGCCTCAAGGATCTGCTCTCACCACTCCCTGGGGAGCCTTTGGCAGTCCCTGCCCTCAGTGGGGCCAGTGATGCTCCAAGGGACTTGGAGTTTTGCTTCTGACTCCTTGAGCAGCTTCTTCAACCTTCTCTCAGTGCCTGGGGCTCCTGGACTCAGCCCCAAATCCACCGTTGGGGATCATTAAAATACAGAAAACCCTCAGGAGCTCTTTGTCTTCTTTCCAATGTCTTCCAGTCTCCAGGCCTTGTGCAGCTGCTTGGAGTCACTTTGGAGTTCTCTTAAGGAGGAAGATTTCAAGGTACAGCTCATGATTTTCAGTTTTATAAAAGGGAGTAATTTTTCTTTTTCAGTTCAAAGAAGAAGCAACTTAGGCATTCCCCAGGTGATCTTGATGCTGAATGTCTCCTTAGGAGGTGTGGGCCCACTGAAGAATGAGCCCCTTGCCAGGCTGACCCTGTTTGGACAAGCTGCTCCCCAAGCCCAGCCTGGGGACATGTCTGACATGGCCCAGCTGGGACTGACATGCCTGGCCCTGCACCAGAAGCCCTTCCCCCTGAACTCTGCAGCTGGCTGTCCCTGCCCACTGCACCATGTCCCACGTGCTCTCCTCAGGGCTCTGCCTGCATCCAGGCCCAGGACAAGTATTCCTGTTTGTGAGGAAAGAAGGGAAAAGCCTGAGCAGGTTTTCCTAAACGACAAACCCCCACTGTAGAAGCACATGCTGAGTACAGGCTGCCTGGAACCTGGAATGATGACACCTTTCTACTAGGGACAGTGGGACCAGAAATGATGTCTGGATGCAGAATTCTCGGAGTCTTGCAGCTGAATTCTCTGTCCTTGTCCTTTCCCTGCATCTCTGTTGCAGATGGAAGCTGCTGGTGCCTTTCTCAGCTGTGACCTGTCTTTTGAATGCAGACAGATGTTCCCAGGTGTGTTAAGCAGGTGCTGCTCAATGTTTATGCAAAGCTTTGGTGTGCTCATGGAACCAAGGGGACCCTTGTGACACAGCGGGGGCTGATGGAACCAAGGAGACAGTTGTGACAGTTCAGAGCCTCACAGAAACAAGGCTCCATTGTGACACTGAAGGCAATTACGGAATCCACATCACTGTGACACAGCCAGGCCACATGGAACCAATGGTCCCTGATGACAATGCAGGTCCAAGGAGACCATGGTGACACTATGGGACCGCATGGATCCAAGGGGCCACTGTGACACTGAAGAACTTCATGGAAGCCAGGGTGCAGTGTGACACAGCGGTGCCTGATTGGAACAAAGGAACCACTGCTGACAGCCCAGAAACTCCTGGAACCAAGGGGCTGTGGTGACACAGCAGGGCCACATGGAACCAAGGAGACCTGTGACATTTAGGAACCTCATGGAACCAAGAGTCCACTATGACACTGCAGAAACAAGGAGACCATTGGGACGTTGTGGAAGCTCACAGAACCAAGCAGCCCTCGAGACACTCCAGGGCCTCGTTGAAGCAGGGAGACCACTGTGACAGTCCAGAACCTCATGGAGCTAAGGCTCTCTTGTGACACAGCAGGCTCCCATGCAACCAATTGTCCATTGTGACAATGCAGATCCCAGGAGACCATGGTTACACTACGGAAGCTCATGGAACCAAGGGTCCATTGTGACAAAGCAAGGCCTTGTGGAACCAAGGAGAGCATTGTGACGTAATGGAACCTCGTGGAACCAAGGGTCCGTTGTTAGAGTCCAGAACCAAGGACACCATTGTGACAGTCCAGAACCTCATGGGACCAAGATTCCCTTGTTACACAGTGGCACTTGATGGAACCAAGGAGCCACTGTAGCACAGCAAAGCTGCATGAAACCTATGGTCCGTAGCGATACTGCGGATCCAGGGAAACCATGGCGATACCACGGAACCTCATGGAACCAAGGGTCCAGTGTGACCCAGCAGAACCTCTTGGAATCAAGGCACCCATGTTACACTATGGAACCTCATGGAGCCAAGGGTCCGGTGTGTCGTTGCGGGGCCTCACTGGAGCAAAGGACATGGTTGATGGGACAGAAGCTCATGGAAACGATGGGATATTGGGACATTGCAGAGCCTCATGGAACCAAGGAGACCACTGTGACACTGAGGAAGAATTATGGAAGCAAGCAGCCACTGCAGAACCAAGGAGAGCACTGTTGACAGTACAAAACCTCCTGGAACTGAGAGGCCATTGTTCTACAGCGAGGCCTCGGAGAACCAAGGGGCCATGGTGACACTGTGGGGCCTCATGAACCAAGTAGTCGTTGTGACACAGCGGGGCTGCTTGTAACCAATTGTCCATCGTGATACTGCAGATGCAAGAGACCGTGCTGACACTATGGCAGTTCATGGAACCGAGAGGCTGTTGTGACACACCAAGGCCTCGTGGCACCAAGGAGAGAGCATTGTGGCAGTGCAGAACTAAGGAGGCCATTTTGACAGTACAGACCCAAATGGAACCAAGGGTCCACTGTTATCCAGCAGGGCCTCGTGGAACCAAGGGGCCCTCGTGAAAGTGTGCAAGGGGCATAATGGAGTCAGGGACACCACTGATACTGAAATCTGCTGGATAGCAACTTTTGAACACAGTTTTGAGGATTTGAGAGCAGGTATTCTTTATTACACCACGGTGGTCACTTGGTGTCCTAGGGTGATGTTATGGTGTTTCTATCTCCAATCGTGTGTCCTGATTATGTTTGGTATTATGTCCTGTGCTTCCAGGACTGAGTCTGAGAGTGAAGCTTTGTTTTGTCTTGTTATCAGCCGGCTCACCTCCCCCATGGTCTATGTTTAGGAGAGGTTTTAGCTCGGCTTGCTTGCTTGCCTGCTTGCTTGCTTGCTTGCTTGCCTGCTTGCTTGCCTGCTTGCTCGCTTCTGCCTTTTTCTTTCCTTCGCTTTGCCCTTGCTTTCTGCTTATTAGTTAGTTCAGCTAGGCAGTCCAACTTTTTCCCTGGACTGTTTTCTCTTCCACCCCGTCCCCTCCCTCTCCTGGATACCATCTGAACGGACGGGGACCTGGGAACCCCAAGAAACACCGGGAGTCTACACTTTGTCACCTGCAGCAGTCATCCCCAGCGCCAGAGACTGATAACTGCGCGACCACTCGCCAGAGAGACTGAACTTCTCATCCCTTCAGAACGGTGAAAGAGTTTTTTGTCAGCTGGTGTTGTTTTTTTTTCCCTGTGCTGGGGAGTGTCTTGCTTGTTAAATAAACAGGTTTTTTCTCCCACTCTTCTCCAAGGAAATTCTTCCCGAACCCGGTGGGGTGGGGGGGGGAGGAGTCGTGGGGTTTGCTGTCTGGGGGCTCCTCCTGGAGGTTTTCCCCCAAATTTGGCCGAAACCAGGACAAATATATTGGCGCCCAACTCGAGGCTTGAGAAAGTGGGAAAAAACCCTGTTCTAATAATAATAATTTGGTTCAAATTCTTTTGTGTTGGTATAGAGCAGTTATTGGCTATGTTGTTGGAATTCATGTCTTTTGGGGTGGAGGCCTGCATGGGTTCTTTGTCCCTAGGGTTTTTTGAGGTCTTAATACCTCTGTGGTCCCTGGGTTTATTTGCTTATCCAGAAATAGCTCCAGTATTGTCCCTAATGCGTAGTTTCTGTAGTAGAGGGGCATTGACCAAAATATCCATCGGGCTGGGCTTGGTTTTAATGGCCTGCAGGAGATTTATAAAGGTGCTGGAGTCTGTTCCAGGAATGTATGGTTCTTGGTTGTGGTTGTGTACTCAGCTTGTTAGAGGAGAAGCAGGGGATGAGGCTTTTCAGCCTTTGTTCTCCTTCTTCTCCTCTGAATTTGTTACATCCCTATTAGAGAATGTTCAGTTCCCCCTGAGTGTTAAAGAGACCATCTTTCTGGTGTTTAATATAGTAAGCTTTCTCTATACAGTCTGCAGTTTCTCTAGAATGAGAGCTGAGATTTCTAGAGGGGCTGAGACCCCTGACCCCAGAGTAGAGCCAGGCGTGAGGAATCCTGAATGGTGTGGGAAATGGGAGGATATGGGCCAAATCTTAAAGGAATTTTCTGACCCTACATCCTGGGATTTTCCATGTGAACAAATTCAGAACCCAGCTGAGGTGGCAAAGTACCTGAAAGAGAAGTGCCATGGTAATTCTAAGGAGAATGGAGACTGACCGTAGACTATCGTGCATTGAATGAGGTGACTCCACCACTGAGCGCTGCCGTGCCAGACATGCTGGAACTGCAGTACGAGCTGGAGTCCAAGGCAGCAAAGTGGTACGCCACTATCGATATCGCCAATGCATTTTTCTCCATTCCTCTGGCAGCAGAGTGCAGGCCTCAGTTCGCTTTCACATGGAGGGGAGTGCAGTACACCTGGAATCGACTGCCCCAGGGGTGGAAGCACAGTCCTACTATCTGCCATGGACTGATCCAGACTACACTAGAAAAAGGTGAGGCTCCAGAACATTTACAATATATTGATGATATCATTGTGTGGGGGAACACAGCAGCAGAAGTGTTCAAGAAAGGAGAGAGAATCATCCAAATCCTCCTGGAAGCCGGCTTCGCCATCAAGAAGAGTAAAGTTAAGGGACCTGCTCGAGAGATCCAGTTCCTGGGAGTGAAGTGGCAAGATGGACGGCGTCAGATTCCTACTGATGTCATCAACAAAATCACAGCTATGTCCCCACCAACCAACAAGAAGGAGACACAAGCTTTCTTAGGCGCCATAGGTTTTTGGAGGATGCACATTCCTGAGTACAGTCAGATTGTGAGCCCTCTTTACCTGGTCACCCGCAAGAAGAACGATTTCCATTGGGGCCCTGAGCAGCAACAAGCTTTTGCCCAGATAAAGCAGGAAATTGCTCATGCAGTAGCCCTTGGCCCAGTCAGGACGGGACCAGATGTGAAGAACGTGCTCTACTCTGCAGCCGGGAACCATGGTCTGTCCTGGAGCCTGTGGCAGAAGGTGCCTGGTGAGACTCGAGGCCGACCATTAGGATTTTGGAGTCGGAGCTACAGAGGGTCTGAAGCTAACTACACCCCAACAGAGAAGGAGATCTTGGCTGCCTACGAAGGGGTCCAAGCAGCCTCAGAGGTGGTTGGCACAGAAGCACAACTCCTTCTGGCACCCCGACTACCAGTGCTGGGGTGGATGTTCAGAGGAAAGGTTCCCTCAACCCACCATGCCACCAGTGCTACATGGAGCAAGTGGATTGCCCTCATTACACAGCGCACCCGGATTGGAAAACTGAATCGCCCTGGGATTTTGGAAGTAATTACAAATTGGCCTGAAGGTGAAAGTTTTGGTGTCACAGATGAGGAACAAGAACCAGTGACACGGGCTGAAGAAGCTCCACCATATAACCAACTGCCAGCAGAGGAAACACGCTATGCTCTATTCACCGACGGTTCCTGTCGCATTGTGGGGATGAATCGGAGGTGGAAAGCAGCCGTATGGAGCCCCACGCGACGGGTAGCAGAGGCCACTGAAGGAGAGGGTGGATCCAGTCAACTTGCTGAACTCAAAGCGGTTCAACTGGCCTTAGACATTGCTGAAAGAGAGAAGTGGCCAAAGCTTTACCTTTATACCGATTCATGGATGGTAGCCAATGCTCTGTGGGGATGGTTGGAGAGATGGAAAGAGGCTAACTGGCAGCGTAGAGGAAAACCAATTTGGGCTGCCGAAGAGTGGAAAGATATCGCTACCCGGTTAGAGAAATTACCTGTGAAGGTTCGCCATGTAGATGCCCATGTTCCCAGAAGTAGGGCTAATGAAGAGCAGAAAAACAATCAGCAGGTAGATCAGGCTGCAAAGATAGGGGTGTCGAAGATAGACCTTGATTGGGAACACAAGGGAGAGTTGTTCCTGGCTCGATGGGCCCATGATGCCTCAGGTCATCAGGGCAGAGATGCCACATATAAGTGGGCACGAGACCGAGGGGTGGATCTAACCATGGACAGTATTTCTCAAGTTATCCATGACTGTGAGACGTGCGCTGCCATCAAGCAAGCCAAGCGGGTGAAGCCCCTCTGGTATGGGGGGCGGTGGTCCAAGTACAAGTATGGAGAGGCCTGGCAGATTGACTACATCACACTGCCCCAGACACGCCAAGGCAAGCGCTATGTACTGACCATGGTGGAAGCCACCACTGGATGGTTGGAGACCTACCCTGTGTCTCACGCTACAGCCCGTAACACCATCCTGGGCCTGGAAAAGCAGGTCCTTTGGAGGCATGGCACCCCTGAGAGGATTGAGTCAGACAATGGGACTCATTTCAAGAATAGCCTTATCAACACTTGGGCTAGGGAACATGGCATTGAGTGGGTGTACCATATCCCCTACCATGCACCAGCTGCAGGGAAGGTGGAAAGGTACAATGGACTGTTAAAAACCACCTTGAGAGCATTGGGTGGGGGATCATTCAAAAACTGGGAGCAGCATTTAGCAAAGGCCACTTGGTTAGTTAACACCCGGGGTTCCACCAACCGAGCGGGCCCTGCCCAGTCTGAGTCCCTGAATATAGTAGATGGAGACAAAGTCCCAGTGGCACATATCAGAGGTTTGTTAGGGAAGGCAGTTTGGATCAATTCTGCCCCGAGTACAGACAAACCCATTCGTGGGATTGTCTTTGCTCAAGGACCAGGTTGTACATGGTGGGTAATGCAGAGAGATGGAACAACACGATGTGTGCCTCAGGGAGATCTGATTGTGGGGTGAGGCAGCATGAGACAGAAGGAAATATGTAAGTGTCAAAGGTCTGAGCAAGTGAGATAGAAGGAAAGGTGTAAGTGTCGAAGGTTTGAGCAAGTGAGATGGAAGAAAATGTGTCCGAATAAGTGAAAGATGGAAATTTCTACTTGCTGAAGTTTTTACATGCTGTTTAGTATGTTCACGATATGGAGATAAGGGGTGGAATGTCCTAGGGTGATGTTATGGTGTTTCTATCTCCAATCGTGTGTCCTGATTATGTTTGGTATTATGTCCTGTGCTTCCAGGACTGAGTCTGAGAGTGAAGCTTTGTTTTGTCTTGTTATCAGCCGGCTCACCTCCCCCATGGTCTATGTTTAGGAGAGGTTTTAGCTCGGCTTGCTTGCTTGCCTGCTTGCTTGCTTGCTTGCTTGCCTGCTTGCTTGCTTGCTTGCTTGCCTGCTTGCTTGCCTGCTTGCTCGCTTCTGCCTTTTTCTTTCCTTCGCTTTGCCCTTGCTTTCTGCTTATTAGTTAGTTCAGCTAGGCAGTCCAACTTTTTCCCTGGACTGTTTTCTCTTCCACCCCGTCCCCTCCCTCTCCTGGATACCATCTGAACGGACGGGGACCTGGGAACCCCAAGAAACACCGGGAGTCTACACTTTGTCACCTGCAGCAGTCATCCCCAGCGCCAGAGACTGATAACTGCGCGACCACTCGCCAGAGAGACTGAACTTGTCATCCCTTCAGAACGGTGAAAGAGTTTTTTGTCAGCTGGTGTTGTTTTTTTTTTCCCTGTGCTGGGGAGTGTCTTGCTTGTTAAATAAACAGGTTTTTTCTCCCACTCTTCTCCAAGGAAATTCTTCCCGAACCCGGTGGGGGGGGGGGGGGAGGAGTCGTGGGGTTTGCTGTCTGGGGGCTCCTCCTGGAGGTTTTCCCCCAAATTTGGCCGAAACCAGGACACTTGGGCAATCCTTCATCTACTCGAGTGCACTGGCCACCAGGCAATCGGAGCTTTTATCACTCACACTGATGATGTATTCATTAGTTAACCCCACCTGGAATTTATTTGCCATAATTGCACCCCTTCTCACAAGTCCTTCTATGGTTCTTTGGAGTGTGTCTTCAACATGCACTGTCCTTTTTAGGTGACTGCTCTTTGATCCCCGCTTTTGAGGAAGGGCAATATTATTGTTGTGTATAACTTCTGCTTTTGTCAGCCTTGCAGAGCTGAGCTGACATTCTCCTTGCGTTTTGTGCACGCTCCGTTTGCCTCGGCTACATCCTTTGTGCGTTTCTCCAAGACTGTGCTCTTCTGTTCTCTGCCCTTGGTAAGTGTAAATGTTGTTCTGTTCTCCTGTCCTTGTCACAGTGCTCGCCCCACGAGGCGTGTCTGCAAGCCCCTCCAACCCATGGACTTGGGATGGGCAAGTGTTCCTGAGGGAACAGGGATGGGACAGCTGGGCTGGACTGGCCCAAGGGATGTTCCATTCCATGTCACACCACGATCAGCAATCAACTGGGAGAAGCAGGGGCATGGGGGATGGGGGGGGGGGGGGTGGGGGTGTGTCACCATCTGCCAACACAGGCCGAGGATTGTTCGATCTCAGAGGTGCAAACAGGTAAATAGCGGGGGACAAATCAGTTTATTCAACAACAGCAATGCATTTTTATTGAATGCCAAACAATTCAGTTGCGCTAGAGGGGAGAGATATAGGAAACGGAGTATAGAGAGAGAAAAGGAGGGGAAGGGGGAAGTAGCTACCAACAGACGAGACCAAGGTCATGGTGGGCCAGCCAATGGAAGGGTGGTCATCCGTGGGGAGTACTCAGGGTCTTCTCCAGAGGATCGCTCTTTTGTAGTCCTTTTCCAAAGCGAGTGGCTTGTGGCCAAGAGGCGGGGAGATTTATGGAGCATTGTGTGGTGCTCCAAGAGACAGGTGCGGTCGTGCAGTACATGCAGGCTTCAGCTGGTACCATGACAGCACAGTCCAGTGAGCACAACACACCTGCAAAGAGTCCCTTGGCAAGCACCCACCTCAAGCAGGCCAGAAAACCATTGTCCAGAGTCAACCTGGGCGGGGGTCCTTGAGGTCTTCTTGAGAGGGTCATGAGGCAAAAATGAGGGAAACTTCACACCGACCCTTAGAGTGGTAGATGAGAGGCAGCCCTCAGGAAACGGTGGCCACCCAGAGCTGTTACTCCTAGCAGATTTTGGCTGGGAGCAAGCCTTGTATGTAGTGCTTTTTCAGGGGGAATATCAGTTTCAGCCGTGGGAACCTGCAAAAGGGGCTGGTACTTTTCCATAGGAAGGAAAGCACAGAGCCTTAGTGCTCCAGGAGCTGATGAGAGGCAGTCCTCAACATTCCAGGATCAGCCAGTCTTGCCAGGTGGCCCCCGGGGAGGCCCAGCCAGCCAGACCTGTTCCATGTTGCCTTGGTTCCATGGGGCCTCACAGTGTCACAATGTTCTCCTTGATTCCAGGAGTCCCTGTAGTGTCCCGATATTCTCCTTGTCACAATATTCTCCCTGCTTCTGTAGTGTAAACAATGGCCCCTTGCTTCCCTAAGGTCCTGCAGAGTCACCACGGCCCCTGGGCTCCATGTGGCCCTGCTGTGTAACAAAGGCTCCTTGGTTCTCTGGGCCGCACAGCTTCATCACTGACCCTTGGTTCCATTGGGGTCCTGAGTCTCACAAAGGTGCCCCTGATTGCATGAGGCACCAGAGTGTCAAAATGGTCTCTTTGGTTCCATGAGGTTCCGCAGTGTCCCCATGGTCGCTGTCAGAGGCTGGATGACATCAATGTCCCCAGACCCGTCGGGATGCTCGGAATGCCCGAGTGGGGCCGGGGCTGGGACAGACCTTGGAATGAGGTGGGACAGAGCCCCGTCCCCAGCCATGGCCTGGCAGATCTGCCAATCACACAGCAGGGGCAGAGCAAACCCAGCTGTGACTGCCTGAGCCATCAATCAATCACACAGCAGGGGCAGCGCCCAGCCAGCTCTGATTGGTTGAGCCGTCAATCAATCACACAGCAGGGTCACCGCCCAGCCAGCTCTGATTGGCTGAGCCGTCAATCAAGCACACAGCAGGGGCAGCGCCCACCCAGCTCTGATTGGCTGAGCCGTCAATCAATCCCACACAAAGGCAATGAAACACAGCAGTGCGTGGTAAGAAAGCAGATGTCCCTGAAAAGAGGAGAGCTTAGAAAACGCTAGGGATTTAAAAAATCGGGCATGACGTCAAGCCCTGGTCTGAATCCTGAAATCTCCTGGGTCTGTGTCTCAGCCACACTGGAAGCCTAGCAGCTGGTAGCTCTCTGCATATCTATCTGGAGATCTTCTGTCTTTCTGTCTCTTTTTTCTCTTTTAACCTTCTTATCCTCTTTTACTGGAATGTTTTTGGGTAGTTTAACATTTTTATGCCTAAAGGTTTCCATCTTACATGGGCCGAGTTAATGATGTTCCTGCTACGCTAAGTGATGCACGTTGAATTGGATGTTGTATGAAATCATTTGCCAAAGGAGCTCGGTTTTCTGTATTTTTCCAGTACACTTTTGTGTCGTTTTGACCTCTTGAGAATATCTGGCTGGGGTTTCTACTCTGCACCAAACTCGAGTAAAGGAGCCTTTGCTCACCCTCAGCATTTCAGTGTTCTGGGGTGTTACAGGCGCGCAGGCTCAGCACGGCCTCTTGTTTCCATGAGGCCCCGCTGTGTCACACTGGCCCTTGGTTCCATGAGCATCTGGAGTGTCACACAGCTTGATGACATTTGTCCTTGCTGCCTCTCCCATCCCAGTGCTCCAGGAACAGCCCCGAGCCACCTGTGAGGGACAGGCCCTGCTGGCCCAGGCCTGGGCTCAGGCCTTGGCCTTTCTGCTTCCTCCAACCAGCCCAGGCCTTGCTCAGCATTGCAGTTCCCTGCTCACAGCCTCGGGCTCCTGCAATCCTGGCCTCAAGGATCTGCTCTCACCACTCCCTGGGGAGCCTTTGGCAGTCCCTGCCCTCAGTGGGGCCAGTGATGCTCCAAGGGACTTGGAGTTTTGCTTCTGACTCCTTGAGCAGCTTCTTCAACCTTCTCTCAGTGCCTGGGGCTCCTGGACTCAGCCCCAAATCCACCGTTGGGGATCATTAAAATACAGAAAACCCTCAGGAGCTCTTTGTCTTCTTTCCAATGTCTTCCAGTCTCCAGGCCTTGTGCAGCTGCTTGGAGTCACTTTGGAGTTCTCTTAAGGAGGAAGATTTCAAGGTACAGCTCATGATTTTCAGTTTTATAAAAGGGAGTAATTTTTCTTTTTCAGTTCAAAGAAGAAGCAACTTAGGCATTCCCCAGGTGATCTTGATGCTGAATGTCTCCTTAGGAGGTGTGGGCCCACTGAAGAATGAGCCCCTTGCCAGGCTGACCCTGTTTGGACAAGCTGCTCCCCAAGCCCAGCCTGGGGACATGTCTGACATGGCCCAGCTGGGACTGACATGCCTGGCCCTGCACCAGAAGCCCTTCCCCCTGAACTCTGCAGCTGGCTGTCCCTGCCCACTGCACCATGTCCCACGTGCTCTCCTCAGGGCTCTGCCTGCATCCAGGCCCAGGACAAGTATTCCTGTTTGTGAGGAAAGAAGGGAAAAGCCTGAGCAGGTTTTCCTAAACGACAAACCCCCACTGTAGAAGCACATGCTGAGTACAGGCTGCCTGGAACCTGGAATGATGACACCTTTCTACTAGGGACAGTGGGACCAGAAATGATGTCTGGATGCAGAATTCTCGGAGTCTTGCAGCTGAATTCTCTGTCCTTGTCCTTTCCCTGCATCTCTGTTGCAGATGGAAGCTGCTGGTGCCTTTCTCAGCTGTGACCTGTCTTTTGAATGCAGACAGATGTTCCCAGGTGTGTTAAGCAGGTGCTGCTCAATGTTTATGCAAAGCTTTGGTGTGCTCATGGAACCAAGGGGACCCTTGTGACACAGCGGGGGCTGATGGAACCAAGGAGACAGTTGTGACAGTTCAGAGCCTCACAGAAACAAGGCTCCATTGTGACACTGAAGGCAATTACGGAATCCACATCACTGTGACACAGCCAGGCCACATGGAACCAATGGTCCCTGATGACAATGCAGGTCCAAGGAGACCATGGTGACACTATGGGACCGCATGGATCCAAGGGGCCACTGTGACACTGAAGAACTTCATGGAAGCCAGGGTGCAGTGTGACACAGCGGTGCCTGATTGGAACAAAGGAACCACTGCTGACAGCCCAGAAACTCCTGGAACCAAGGGGCTGTGGTGACACAGCAGGGCCACATGGAACCAAGGAGACCTGTGACATTTAGGAACCTCATGGAACCAAGAGTCCACTATGACACTGCAGAAACAAGGAGACCATTGGGACGTTGTGGAAGCTCACAGAACCAAGCAGCCCTCGAGACACTCCAGGGCCTCGTTGAAGCAGGGAGACCACTGTGACAGTCCAGAACCTCATGGAGCTAAGGCTCTCTTGTGACACAGCAGGCTCCCATGCAACCAATTGTCCATTGTGACAATGCAGATCCCAGGAGACCATGGTTACACTACGGAAGCTCATGGAACCAAGGGTCCATTGTGACAAAGCAAGGCCTTGTGGAACCAAGGAGAGCATTGTGACGTAATGGAACCTCGTGGAACCAAGGGTCCGTTGTTAGAGTCCAGAACCAAGGACACCATTGTGACAGTCCAGAACCTCATGGGACCAAGATTCCCTTGTTACACAGTGGCACTTGATGGAACCAAGGAGCCACTGTAGCACAGCAAAGCTGCATGAAACCTATGGTCCGTAGCGATACTGCGGATCCAGGGAAACCATGGCGATACCACGGAACCTCATGGAACCAAGGGTCCAGTGTGACCCAGCAGAACCTCTTGGAATCAAGGCACCCATGTTACACTATGGAACCTCATGGAGCCAAGGGTCCGGTGTGTCGTTGCGGGGCCTCACTGGAGCAAAGGACATGGTTGATGGGACAGAAGCTCATGGAAACGATGGGATATTGGGACATTGCAGAGCCTCATGGAACCAAGGAGACCACTGTGACACTGAGGAAGAATTATGGAAGCAAGCAGCCACTGCAGAACCAAGGAGAGCACTGTTGACAGTACAAAACCTCCTGGAACTGAGAGGCCATTGTTCTACAGCGAGGCCTCGGAGAACCAAGGGGCCATGGTGACACTGTGGGGCCTCATGAACCAAGTAGTCGTTGTGACACAGCGGGGCTGCTTGTAACCAATTGTCCATCGTGATACTGCAGATGCAAGAGACCGTGCTGACACTATGGCAGTTCATGGAACCGAGAGGCTGTTGTGACACACCAAGGCCTCGTGGCACCAAGGAGAGAGCATTGTGGCAGTGCAGAACTAAGGAGGCCATTTTGACAGTACAGACCCAAATGGAACCAAGGGTCCACTGTTATCCAGCAGGGCCTCGTGGAACCAAGGGGCCCTCGTGAAAGTGTGCAAGGGGCATAATGGAGTCAGGGACACCACTGATACTGAAATCTGCTGGATAGCAACTTTTGAACACAGTTTTGAGGATTTGAGAGCAGGTATTCTTTATTACACCACGGTGGTCACTTGGTGTCCTAGGGTGATGTTATGGTGTTTCTATCTCCAATCGTGTGTCCTGATTATGTTTGGTATTATGTCCTGTGCTTCCAGGACTGAGTCTGAGAGTGAAGCTTTGTTTTGTCTTGTTATCAGCCGGCTCACCTCCCCCATGGTCTATGTTTAGGAGAGGTTTTAGCTCGGCTTGCTTGCTTGCCTGCTTGCTTGCTTGCTTGCTTGCCTGCTTGCTTGCCTGCTTGCTCGCTTCTGCCTTTTTCTTTCCTTCGCTTTGCCCTTGCTTTCTGCTTATTAGTTAGTTCAGCTAGGCAGTCCAACTTTTTCCCTGGACTGTTTTCTCTTCCACCCCGTCCCCTCCCTCTCCTGGATACCATCTGAACGGACGGGGACCTGGGAACCCCAAGAAACACCGGGAGTCTACACTTTGTCACCTGCAGCAGTCATCCCCAGCGCCAGAGACTGATAACTGCGCGACCACTCGCCAGAGAGACTGAACTTGTCATCCCTTCAGAACGGTGAAAGAGTTTTTTGTCAGCTGGTGTTGTTTTTTTTTCCCTGTGCTGGGGAGTGTCTTGCTTGTTAAATAAACAGGTTTTTTCTCCCACTCTTCTCCAAGGAAATTCTTCCCGAACCCGGTGGGGTGGGGGGGGGAGGAGTCGTGGGGTTTGCTGTCTGGGGGCTCCTCCTGGAGGTTTTCCCCCAAATTTGGCCGAAACCAGGACAAATATATTGGCGCCCAACTCGAGGCTTGAGAAAGTGGGAAAAAACCCTGTTCTAATAATAATAATTTGGTTCAAATTCTTTTGTGTTGGTATAGAGCAGTTATTGGCTATGTTGTTGGAATTCATGTCTTTTGGGGTGGAGGCCTGCATGGGTTCTTTGTCCCTAGGGTTTTTTGAGGTCTTAATACCTCTGTGGTCCCTGGGTTTATTTGCTTATCCAGAAATAGCTCCAGTATTGTCCCTAATGCGTAGTTTCTGTAGTAGAGGGGCATTGACCAAAATATCCATCGGGCTGGGCTTGGTTTTAATGGCCTGCAGGAGATTTATAAAGGTGCTGGAGTCTGTTCCAGGAATGTATGGTTCTTGGTTGTGGTTGTGTACTCAGCTTGTTAGAGGAGAAGCAGGGGATGAGGCTTTTCAGCCTTTGTTCTCCTTCTTCTCCTCTGAATTTGTTACATCCCTATTAGAGAATGTTCAGTTCCCCCTGAGTGTTAAAGAGACCATCTTTCTGGTGTTTAATATAGTAAGCTTTCTCTATACAGTCTGCAGTTTCTCTAGAATGAGAGCTGAGATTTCTAGAGGGGCTGAGACCCCTGACCCCAGAGTAGAGCCAGGCGTGAGGAATCCTGAATGGTGTGGGAAATGGGAGGATATGGGCCAAATCTTAAAGGAATTTTCTGACCCTACATCCTGGGATTTTCCATGTGAACAAATTCAGAACCCAGCTGAGGTGGCAAAGTACCTGAAAGAGAAGTGCCATGGTAATTCTAAGGAGAATGGAGACTGACCGTAGACTATCGTGCATTGAATGAGGTGACTCCACCACTGAGCGCTGCCGTGCCAGACATGCTGGAACTGCAGTACGAGCTGGAGTCCAAGGCAGCAAAGTGGTACGCCACTATCGATATCGCCAATGCATTTTTCTCCATTCCTCTGGCAGCAGAGTGCAGGCCTCAGTTCGCTTTCACATGGAGGGGAGTGCAGTACACCTGGAATCGACTGCCCCAGGGGTGGAAGCACAGTCCTACTATCTGCCATGGACTGATCCAGACTACACTAGAAAAAGGTGAGGCTCCAGAACATTTACAATATATTGATGATATCATTGTGTGGGGGAACACAGCAGCAGAAGTGTTCAAGAAAGGAGAGAGAATCATCCAAATCCTCCTGGAAGCCGGCTTCGCCATCAAGAAGAGTAAAGTTAAGGGACCTGCTCGAGAGATCCAGTTCCTGGGAGTGAAGTGGCAAGATGGACGGCGTCAGATTCCTACTGATGTCATCAACAAAATCACAGCTATGTCCCCACCAACCAACAAGAAGGAGACACAAGCTTTCTTAGGCGCCATAGGTTTTTGGAGGATGCACATTCCTGAGTACAGTCAGATTGTGAGCCCTCTTTACCTGGTCACCCGCAAGAAGAACGATTTCCATTGGGGCCCTGAGCAGCAACAAGCTTTTGCCCAGATAAAGCAGGAAATTGCTCATGCAGTAGCCCTTGGCCCAGTCAGGACGGGACCAGATGTGAAGAACGTGCTCTACTCTGCAGCCGGGAACCATGGTCTGTCCTGGAGCCTGTGGCAGAAGGTGCCTGGTGAGACTCGAGGCCGACCATTAGGATTTTGGAGTCGGAGCTACAGAGGGTCTGAAGCTAACTACACCCCAACAGAGAAGGAGATCTTGGCTGCCTACGAAGGGGTCCAAGCAGCCTCAGAGGTGGTTGGCACAGAAGCACAACTCCTTCTGGCACCCCGACTACCAGTGCTGGGGTGGATGTTCAGAGGAAAGGTTCCCTCAACCCACCATGCCACCAGTGCTACATGGAGCAAGTGGATTGCCCTCATTACACAGCGCACCCGGATTGGAAAACTGAATCGCCCTGGGATTTTGGAAGTAATTACAAATTGGCCTGAAGGTGAAAGTTTTGGTGTCACAGATGAGGAACAAGAACCAGTGACACGGGCTGAAGAAGCTCCACCATATAACCAACTGCCAGCAGAGGAAACACGCTATGCTCTATTCACCGACGGTTCCTGTCGCATTGTGGGGATGAATCGGAGGTGGAAAGCAGCCGTATGGAGCCCCACGCGACGGGTAGCAGAGGCCACTGAAGGAGAGGGTGGATCCAGTCAACTTGCTGAACTCAAAGCGGTTCAACTGGCCTTAGACATTGCTGAAAGAGAGAAGTGGCCAAAGCTTTACCTTTATACCGATTCATGGATGGTAGCCAATGCTCTGTGGGGATGGTTGGAGAGATGGAAAGAGGCTAACTGGCAGCGTAGAGGAAAACCAATTTGGGCTGCCGAAGAGTGGAAAGATATCGCTACCCGGTTAGAGAAATTACCTGTGAAGGTTCGCCATGTAGATGCCCATGTTCCCAGAAGTAGGGCTAATGAAGAGCAGAAAAACAATCAGCAGGTAGATCAGGCTGCAAAGATAGGGGTGTCGAAGATAGACCTTGATTGGGAACACAAGGGAGAGTTGTTCCTGGCTCGATGGGCCCATGATGCCTCAGGTCATCAGGGCAGAGATGCCACATATAAGTGGGCACGAGACCGAGGGGTGGATCTAACCATGGACAGTATTTCTCAAGTTATCCATGACTGTGAGACGTGCGCTGCCATCAAGCAAGCCAAGCGGGTGAAGCCCCTCTGGTATGGGGGGCGGTGGTCCAAGTACAAGTATGGAGAGGCCTGGCAGATTGACTACATCACACTGCCCCAGACACGCCAAGGCAAGCGCTATGTACTGACCATGGTGGAAGCCACCACTGGATGGTTGGAGACCTACCCTGTGTCTCACGCTACAGCCCGTAACACCATCCTGGGCCTGGAAAAGCAGGTCCTTTGGAGGCATGGCACCCCTGAGAGGATTGAGTCAGACAATGGGACTCATTTCAAGAATAGCCTTATCAACACTTGGGCTAGGGAACATGGCATTGAGTGGGTGTACCATATCCCCTACCATGCACCAGCTGCAGGGAAGGTGGAAAGGTACAATGGACTGTTAAAAACCACCTTGAGAGCATTGGGTGGGGGATCATTCAAAAACTGGGAGCAGCATTTAGCAAAGGCCACTTGGTTAGTTAACACCCGGGGTTCCACCAACCGAGCGGGCCCTGCCCAGTCTGAGTCCCTGAATATAGTAGATGGAGACAAAGTCCCAGTGGCACATATCAGAGGTTTGTTAGGGAAGGCAGTTTGGATCAATTCTGCCCCGAGTACAGACAAACCCATTCGTGGGATTGTCTTTGCTCAAGGACCAGGTTGTACATGGTGGGTAATGCAGAGAGATGGAACAACACGATGTGTGCCTCAGGGAGATCTGATTGTGGGGTGAGGCAGCATGAGACAGAAGGAAATATGTAAGTGTCAAAGGTCTGAGCAAGTGAGATAGAAGGAAAGGTGTAAGTGTCGAAGGTTTGAGCAAGTGAGATGGAAGAAAATGTGTCCGAATAAGTGAAAGATGGAAATTTCTACTTGCTGAAGTTTTTACATGCTGTTTAGTATGTTCACGATATGGAGATAAGGGGTGGAATGTCCTAGGGTGATGTTATGGTGTTTCTATCTCCAATCGTGTGTCCTGATTATGTTTGGTATTATGTCCTGTGCTTCCAGGACTGAGTCTGAGAGTGAAGCTTTGTTTTGTCTTGTTATCAGCCGGCTCACCTCCCCCATGGTCTATGTTTAGGAGAGGTTTTAGCTCGGCTTGCTTGCTTGCCTGCTTGCTTGCTTGCTTGCTTGCCTGCTTGCTTGCTTGCTTGCTTGCCTGCTTGCTTGCCTGCTTGCTCGCTTCTGCCTTTTTCTTTCCTTCGCTTTGCCCTTGCTTTCTGCTTATTAGTTAGTTCAGCTAGGCAGTCCAACTTTTTCCCTGGACTGTTTTCTCTTCCACCCCGTCCCCTCCCTCTCCTGGATACCATCTGAACGGACGGGGACCTGGGAACCCCAAGAAACACCGGGAGTCTACACTTTGTCACCTGCAGCAGTCATCCCCAGCGCCAGAGACTGATAACTGCGCGACCACTCGCCAGAGAGACTGAACTTGTCATCCCTTCAGAACGGTGAAAGAGTTTTTTGTCAGCTGGTGTTGTTTTTTTTTTCCCTGTGCTGGGGAGTGTCTTGCTTGTTAAATAAACAGGTTTTTTCTCCCACTCTTCTCCAAGGAAATTCTTCCCGAACCCGGTGGGGGGGGGGGGGGGAGGAGTCGTGGGGTTTGCTGTCTGGGGGCTCCTCCTGGAGGTTTTCCCCCAAATTTGGCCGAAACCAGGACACTTGGGCAATCCTTCATCTACTCGAGTGCACTGGCCACCAGGCAATCGGAGCTTTTATCACTCACACTGATGATGTATTCATTAGTTAACCCCACCTGGAATTTATTTGCCATAATTGCACCCCTTCTCACAAGTCCTTCTATGGTTCTTTGGAGTGTGTCTTCAACATGCACTGTCCTTTTTAGGTGACTGCTCTTTGATCCCCGCTTTTGAGGAAGGGCAATATTATTGTTGTGTATAACTTCTGCTTTTGTCAGCCTTGCAGAGCTGAGCTGACATTCTCCTTGCGTTTTGTGCACGCTCCGTTTGCCTCGGCTACATCCTTTGTGCGTTTCTCCAAGACTGTGCTCTTCTGTTCTCTGCCCTTGGTAAGTGTAAATGTTGTTCTGTTCTCCTGTCCTTGTCACAGTGCTCGCCCCACGAGGCGTGTCTGCAAGCCCCTCCAACCCATGGACTTGGGATGGGCAAGTGTTCCTGAGGGAACAGGGATGGGACAGCTGGGCTGGACTGGCCCAAGGGATGTTCCATTCCATGTCACACCACGATCAGCAATCAACTGGGAGAAGCAGGGGCATGGGGGATGGGGGGGGGGGGGTGGGGGTGTGTCACCATCTGCCAACACAGGCCGAGGATTGTTCGATCTCAGAGGTGCAAACAGGTAAATAGCGGGGGACAAATCAGTTTATTCAACAACAGCAATGCATTTTTATTGAATGCCAAACAATTCAGTTGCGCTAGAGGGGAGAGATATAGGAAACGGAGTATAGAGAGAGAAAAGGAGGGGAAGGGGGAAGTAGCTACCAACAGACGAGACCAAGGTCATGGTGGGCCAGCCAATGGAAGGGTGGTCATCCGTGGGGAGTACTCAGGGTCTTCTCCAGAGGATCGCTCTTTTGTAGTCCTTTTCCAAAGCGAGTGGCTTGTGGCCAAGAGGCGGGGAGATTTATGGAGCATTGTGTGGTGCTCCAAGAGACAGGTGCGGTCGTGCAGTACATGCAGGCTTCAGCTGGTACCATGACAGCACAGTCCAGTGAGCACAACACACCTGCAAAGAGTCCCTTGGCAAGCACCCACCTCAAGCAGGCCAGAAAACCATTGTCCAGAGTCAACCTGGGCGGGGGTCCTTGAGGTCTTCTTGAGAGGGTCATGAGGCAAAAATGAGGGAAACTTCACACCGACCCTTAGAGTGGTAGATGAGAGGCAGCCCTCAGGAAACGGTGGCCACCCAGAGCTGTTACTCCTAGCAGATTTTGGCTGGGAGCAAGCCTTGTATGTAGTGCTTTTTCAGGGGGAATATCAGTTTCAGCCGTGGGAACCTGCAAAAGGGGCTGGTACTTTTCCATAGGAAGGAAAGCACAGAGCCTTAGTGCTCCAGGAGCTGATGAGAGGCAGTCCTCAACATTCCAGGATCAGCCAGTCTTGCCAGGTGGCCCCCGGGGAGGCCCAGCCAGCCAGACCTGTTCCATGTTGCCTTGGTTCCATGGGGCCTCACAGTGTCACAATGTTCTCCTTGATTCCAGGAGTCCCTGTAGTGTCCCGATATTCTCCTTGTCACAATATTCTCCCTGCTTCTGTAGTGTAAACAATGGCCCCTTGCTTCCCTAAGGTCCTGCAGAGTCACCACGGCCCCTGGGCTCCATGTGGCCCTGCTGTGTAACAAAGGCTCCTTGGTTCTCTGGGCCGCACAGCTTCATCACTGACCCTTGGTTCCATTGGGGTCCTGAGTCTCACAAAGGTGCCCCTGATTGCATGAGGCACCAGAGTGTCAAAATGGTCTCTTTGGTTCCATGAGGTTCCGCAGTGTCCCCATGGTCGCTGTCAGAGGCTGGATGACATCAATGTCCCCAGACCCGTCGGGATGCTCGGAATGCCCGAGTGGGGCCGGGGCTGGGACAGACCTTGGAATGAGGTGGGACAGAGCCCCGTCCCCAGCCATGGCCTGGCAGATCTGCCAATCACACAGCAGGGGCAGAGCAAACCCAGCTGTGACTGCCTGAGCCATCAATCAATCACACAGCAGGGGCAGCGCCCAGCCAGCTCTGATTGGTTGAGCCGTCAATCAATCACACAGCAGGGTCACCGCCCAGCCAGCTCTGATTGGCTGAGCCGTCAATCAAGCACACAGCAGGGGCAGCGCCCACCCAGCTCTGATTGGCTGAGCCGTCAATCAATCCCACACAAAGGCAATGAAACACAGCAGTGCGTGGTAAGAAAGCAGATGTCCCTGAAAAGAGGAGAGCTTAGAAAACGCTAGGGATTTAAAAAATCGGGCATGACGTCAAGCCCTGGTCTGAATCCTGAAATCTCCTGGGTCTGTGTCTCAGCCACACTGGAAGCCTAGCAGCTGGTAGCTCTCTGCATATCTATCTGGAGATCTTCTGTCTTTCTGTCTCTTTTTTCTCTTTTAACCTTCTTATCCTCTTTTACTGGAATGTTTTTGGGTAGTTTAACATTTTTATGCCTAAAGGTTTCCATCTTACATGGGCCGAGTTAATGATGTTCCTGCTACGCTAAGTGATGCACGTTGAATTGGATGTTGTATGAAATCATTTGCCAAAGGAGCTCGGTTTTCTGTATTTTTCCAGTACACTTTTGTGTCGTTTTGACCTCTTGAGAATATCTGGCTGGGGTTTCTACTCTGCACCAAACTCGAGTAAAGGAGCCTTTGCTCACCCTCAGCATTTCAGTGTTCTGGGGTGTTACAGGCGCGCAGGCTCAGCACGGCCTCTTGTTTCCATGAGGCCCCGCTGTGTCACACTGGCCCTTGGTTCCATGAGCATCTGGAGTGTCACACAGCTTGATGACATTTGTCCTTGCTGCCTCTCCCATCCCAGTGCTCCAGGAACAGCCCCGAGCCACCTGTGAGGGACAGGCCCTGCTGGCCCAGGCCTGGGCTCAGGCCTTGGCCTTTCTGCTTCCTCCAACCAGCCCAGGCCTTGCTCAGCATTGCAGTTCCCTGCTCACAGCCTCGGGCTCCTGCAATCCTGGCCTCAAGGATCTGCTCTCACCACTCCCTGGGGAGCCTTTGGCAGTCCCTGCCCTCAGTGGGGCCAGTGATGCTCCAAGGGACTTGGAGTTTTGCTTCTGACTCCTTGAGCAGCTTCTTCAACCTTCTCTCAGTGCCTGGGGCTCCTGGACTCAGCCCCAAATCCACCGTTGGGGATCATTAAAATACAGAAAACCCTCAGGAGCTCTTTGTCTTCTTTCCAATGTCTTCCAGTCTCCAGGCCTTGTGCAGCTGCTTGGAGTCACTTTGGAGTTCTCTTAAGGAGGAAGATTTCAAGGTACAGCTCATGATTTTCAGTTTTATAAAAGGGAGTAATTTTTCTTTTTCAGTTCAAAGAAGAAGCAACTTAGGCATTCCCCAGGTGATCTTGATGCTGAATGTCTCCTTAGGAGGTGTGGGCCCACTGAAGAATGAGCCCCTTGCCAGGCTGACCCTGTTTGGACAAGCTGCTCCCCAAGCCCAGCCTGGGGACATGTCTGACATGGCCCAGCTGGGACTGACATGCCTGGCCCTGCACCAGAAGCCCTTCCCCCTGAACTCTGCAGCTGGCTGTCCCTGCCCACTGCACCATGTCCCACGTGCTCTCCTCAGGGCTGTGCCTGCATCCAGGCCCAGGACAAGTATTCCTGTTTGTGAGGAAAGAAGGGAAAAGCCTGAGCAGGTTTTCCTAAACGACAAACCCCCACTGTAGAAGCACATGCTGAGTACAGGCTGCCTGGAACCTGGAATGATGACACCTTTCTACTAGGGACAGTGGGACCAGAAATGATGTCTGGATGCAGAATTCTCGGAGTCTTGCAGCTGAATTCTCTGTCCTTGTCCTTTCCCTGCATCTCTGTTGCAGATGGAAGCTGCTGGTGCCTTTCTCAGCTGTGACCTGTCTTTTGAATGCAGACAGATGTTCCCAGGTGTGTTAAGCAGGTGCTGCTCAATGTTTATGCAAAGCTTTGGTGTGCTCATGGAACCAAGGGGACCCTTGTGACACAGCGGGGGCTGATGGAACCAAGGAGACAGTTGTGACAGTTCAGAGCCTCACAGAAACAAGGCTCCATTGTGACACTGAAGGCAATTACGGAATCCACATCACTGTGACACAGCCAGGCCACATGGAACCAATGGTCCCTGATGACAATGCAGGTCCAAGAAGACCATGGTGACACTATGGGACCGCATGGATCCAAGGGGCCACTGTGACACTGAAGAACTTCATGGAAGCCAGGGTGCAGTGTGACACAGCGGTGCCTGATTGGAACAAAGGAACCACTGCTGACAGCCCAGAAACTCCTGGAACCAAGGGGCTGTGGTGACACAGCAGGGCCACATGGAACCAAGGAGACCTGTGACATTTAGGAACCTCATGGAACCAAGAGTCCACTATGACACTGCAGAAACAAGGAGACCATTGGGACGTTGTGGAAGCTCACAGAACCAAGCAGCCCTCGAGACACTCCAGGGCCTCGTTGAAGCAGGGAGACCACTGTGACAGTCCAGAACCTCATGGAGCTAAGGCTCTCTTGTGACACAGCAGGCTCCCATGCAACCAATTGTCCATTGTGACAATGCAGATCCCAGGAGACCATGGTTACACTACGGAAGCTCATGGAACCAAGGGTCCATTGTGACAAAGCAAGGCCTTGTGGAACCAAGGAGAGCATTGTGACGTAATGGAACCTCGTGGAACCAAGGGTCCGTTGTTAGAGTCCAGAACCAAGGACACCATTGTGACAGTCCAGAACCTCATGGGACCAAGATTCCCTTGTTACACAGTGGCACTTGATGGAACCAAGGAGCCACTGTAGCACAGCAAAGCTGCATGAAACCTATGGTCCGTAGCGCTACTGCGGATCCAGGGAAACCATGGCGATACCACGGAACCTCATGGAACCAAGGGTCCAGTGTGACCCAGCAGAACCCCTTGGAATCAAGGCACCCATGTTACACTATGGAACCTCATGGAGCCAAGGGTCCGGTGTGCCGTTGCGGGGCCTCACTGGAGCAAAGGACATGGTTGATGGGACAGAAGCTCATGGAAACGATGGGATATTGGGACATTGCAGAGCCTCATGGAACCAAGGAGACCACTGTGACACTGAGGAAGAATTATGGAAGCAAGCAGCCACTGTAGAACCAAGGAGAGCACTGTTGACAGTACAAAACCTCCTGGAACTGAGAGGCCATTGTTCTACAGCGAGGCCTCGGGGAACCAAGGGGCCATGGTGACACTGTGGGGCCTCATGAACCAAGTAGTCGTTGTGACACAGCGGGGCTGCTTGTAACCAATTGTCCATCGTGATACTGCAGATGCAAGAGACCGTGCTGACACTATGGCAGTTCATGGAACCGAGAGGCTGTTGTGACACACCAAGGCCTCGTGGCACCAAGGAGAGAGCATTGTGGCAGTGCAGAACTAAGGAGGCCATTTTGACAGTACAGACCCAAATGGAACCAAGGGTCCACTGTTATCCAGCAGGGCCTCGTGGAACCAAGGGGCCCTCGTGAAAGTGTGCAAGGGGCATAATGGAGTCAGGGACACCACTGATACTGAAATCTGCTGGATAGCAGCTTTTGAACACAGTTTTGAGGATTTGAGAGCAGGTATTCTTTATTACACCACGGTGGTCACTTGGTGTCCTAGGGTGATGTTATGGTGTTTCTATCTCCAATCGTGTGTCCTGATTATGTTTGGTATTATGTCCTGTGCTTCCAGGACTGAGTCTGAGAGTGAAGCTTTGTTTTGTCTTGTTATCAGCCGGCTCACCTCCCCCATGGTCTATGTTTAGGAGAGGTTTTAGCTCGGCTTGCTTGCTTGCCTGCTTGCTTGCTTGCTTGCTTGCTTGCCTGCTTGCTTGCCTGCTTGCTCGCTTCTGCCTTTTTCTTTCCTTCGCTTTGCCCTTGCTTTCTGCTTATTAGTTAGTTCAGCTAGGCAGTCCAACTTTTTCCCTGGACTGTTTTCCACCCCGTCCCCTCCCTCTCCTGGATACCATCTGAACGGACGGGGACCTGGGAACCCCAAGAAACACCGGGAGTCTACACTTTGTCACCTGCAGCAGTCATCCCCAGCGCCAGAGACTGATAACTGCGCGACCACTCGCCAGAGAGACTGAACTTGTCATCCCTTCAGAACGGTGAAAGAGTTTTTTGTCAGCTGGTGTTGTTTTTTTTTCCCTGTGCTGGGGAGTGTCTTGCTTGTTAAATAAACAGGTTTTTTCTCCCACTCTTCTCCAAGGAAATTCTTCCCGAACCCGGTGGGGTGGGGGGGGGAGGAGTCGTGGGGTTTGCTGTCTGGGGGCTCCTCCTGGAGGTTTTCCCCCAAATTTGGCCGAAACCAGGACAAATATATTGGCGCCCAACTCGAGGCTTGAGAAAGTGGGAAAAAACCCTGTTCTAATAATAATAATTTGGTTCAAATTCTTTTGTGTTGGTATAGAGCAGTTATTGGCTATGTTGTTGGAATTCATGTCTTTTGGGGTGGAGGCCTGCATGGGTTCTTTGTCCCTAGGGTTTTTTGAGGTCTTAATACCTCTGTGGTCCCTGGGTTTATTTGCTTATCCAGAAATAGCTCCAGTATTGTCCCTAATGCGTAGTTTCTGTAGTAGAGGGGCATTGACCAAAATATCCATCGGGCTGGGCTTGGTTTTAATGGCCTGCAGGAGATTTATAAAGGTGCTGGAGTCTGTTCCAGGAATGTATGGTTCTTGGTTGTGGTTGTGTACTCAGCTTGTTAGAGGAGAAGCAGGGGATGAGGCTTTTCAGCCTTTGTTCTCCTTCTTCTCCTCTGAATTTGTTACATCCCTATTAGAGAATGTTCAGTTCCCCCTGAGTGTTAAAGAGACCATCTTTCTGGTGTTTAATATAGTAAGCTTTCTCTATACAGTCTGCAGTTTCTCTAGAATGAGAGCTGAGATTTCTAGAGGGGCTGAGACCCCTGACCCCAGAGTAGAGCCAGGCGTGAGGAATCCTGAATGGTGTGGGAAATGGGAGGATATGGGCCAAATCTTAAAGGAATTTTCTGACCCTACATCCTGGGATTTTCCATGTGAACAAATTCAGAACCCAGCTGAGGTGGCAAAGTACCTGAAAGAGAAGTGCCATGGTAATTCTAAGGAGAATGGAGACTGACCGTAGACTATCGTGCATTGAATGAGGTGACTCCACCACTGAGCGCTGCCGTGCCAGACATGCTGGAACTGCAGTACGAGCTGGAGTCCAAGGCAGCAAAGTGGTACGCCACTATCGATATCGCCAATGCATTTTTCTCCATTCCTCTGGCAGCAGAGTGCAGGCCTCAGTTCGCTTTCACATGGAGGGGAGTGCAGTACACCTGGAATCGACTGCCCCAGGGGTGGAAGCACAGTCCTACTATCTGCCATGGACTGATCCAGACTACACTAGAAAAAGGTGAGGCTCCAGAACATTTACAATATATTGATGATATCATTGTGTGGGGGAACACAGCAGCAGAAGTGTTCAAGAAAGGAGAGAGAATCATCCAAATCCTCCTGGAAGCCGGCTTCGCCATCAAGAAGAGTAAAGTTAAGGGACCTGCTCGAGAGATCCAGTTCCTGGGAGTGAAGTGGCAAGATGGACGGCGTCAGATTCCTACTGATGTCATCAACAAAATCACAGCTATGTCCCCACCAACCAACAAGAAGGAGACACAAGCTTTCTTAGGCGCCATAGGTTTTTGGAGGATGCACATTCCTGAGTACAGTCAGATTGTGAGCCCTCTTTACCTGGTCACCCGCAAGAAGAACGATTTCCATTGGGGCCCTGAGCAGCAACAAGCTTTTGCCCAGATAAAGCAGGAAATTGCTCATGCAGTAGCCCTTGGCCCAGTCAGGACGGGACCAGATGTGAAGAACGTGCTCTACTCTGCAGCCGGGAACCATGGTCTGTCCTGGAGCCTGTGGCAGAAGGTGCCTGGTGAGACTCGAGGCCGACCATTAGGATTTTGGAGTCGGAGCTACAGAGGGTCTGAAGCTAACTACACCCCAACAGAGAAGGAGATCTTGGCTGCCTACGAAGGGGTCCAAGCAGCCTCAGAGGTGGTTGGCACAGAAGCACAACTCCTTCTGGCACCCCGACTACCAGTGCTGGGGTGGATGTTCAGAGGAAAGGTTCCCTCAACCCACCATGCCACCAGTGCTACATGGAGCAAGTGGATTGCCCTCATTACACAGCGCACCCGGATTGGAAAACTGAATCGCCCTGGGATTTTGGAAGTAATTACAAATTGGCCTGAAGGTGAAAGTTTTGGTGTCACAGATGAGGAACAAGAACCAGTGACACGGGCTGAAGAAGCTCCACCATATAACCAACTGCCAGCAGAGGAAACACGCTATGCTCTATTCACCGACGGTTCCTGTCGCATTGTGGGGATGAATCGGAGGTGGAAAGCAGCCGTATGGAGCCCCACGCGACGGGTAGCAGAGGCCACTGAAGGAGAGGGTGGATCCAGTCAACTTGCTGAACTCAAAGCGGTTCAACTGGCCTTAGACATTGCTGAAAGAGAGAAGTGGCCAAAGCTTTACCTTTATACCGATTCATGGATGGTAGCCAATGCTCTGTGGGGATGGTTGGAGAGATGGAAAGAGGCTAACTGGCAGCGTAGAGGAAAACCAATTTGGGCTGCCGAAGAGTGGAAAGATATCGCTACCCGGTTAGAGAAATTACCTGTGAAGGTTCGCCATGTAGATGCCCATGTTCCCAGAAGTAGGGCTAATGAAGAGCAGAAAAACAATCAGCAGGTAGATCAGGCTGCAAAGATAGGGGTGTCGAAGATAGACCTTGATTGGGAACACAAGGGAGAGTTGTTCCTGGCTCGATGGGCCCATGATGCCTCAGGTCATCAGGGCAGAGATGCCACATATAAGTGGGCACGAGACCGAGGGGTGGATCTAACCATGGACAGTATTTCTCAAGTTATCCATGACTGTGAGACGTGCGCTGCCATCAAGCAAGCCAAGCGGGTGAAGCCCCTCTGGTATGGGGGGCGGTGGTCCAAGTACAAGTATGGAGAGGCCTGGCAGATTGACTACATCACACTGCCCCAGACACGCCAAGGCAAGCGCTATGTACTGACCATGGTGGAAGCCACCACTGGATGGTTGGAGACCTACCCTGTGTCTCACGCTACAGCCCGTAACACCATCCTGGGCCTGGAAAAGCAGGTCCTTTGGAGGCATGGCACCCCTGAGAGGATTGAGTCAGACAATGGGACTCATTTCAAGAATAGCCTTATCAACACTTGGGCTAGGGAACATGGCATTGAGTGGGTGTACCATATCCCCTACCATGCACCAGCTGCAGGGAAGGTGGAAAGGTACAATGGACTGTTAAAAACCACCTTGAGAGCATTGGGTGGGGGATCATTCAAAAACTGGGAGCAGCATTTAGCAAAGGCCACTTGGTTAGTTAACACCCGGGGTTCCACCAACCGAGCGGGCCCTGCCCAGTCTGAGTCCCTGAATATAGTAGATGGAGACAAAGTCCCAGTGGCACATATCAGAGGTTTGTTAGGGAAGGCAGTTTGGATCAATTCTGCCCCGAGTACAGACAAACCCATTCGTGGGATTGTCTTTGCTCAAGGACCAGGTTGTACATGGTGGGTAATGCAGAGAGATGGAACAACACGATGTGTGCCTCAGGGAGATCTGATTGTGGGGTGAGGCAGCATGAGACAGAAGGAAATATGTAAGTGTCAAAGGTCTGAGCAAGTGAGATAGAAGGAAAGGTGTAAGTGTCGAAGGTTTGAGCAAGTGAGATGGAAGAAAATGTGTCCGAATAAGTGAAAGATGGAAATTTCTACTTGCTGAAGTTTTTACATGCTGTTTAGTATGTTCACGATATGGAGATAAGGGGTGGAATGTCCTAGGGTGATGTTATGGTGTTTCTATCTCCAATCGTGTGTCCTGATTATGTTTGGTATTATGTCCTGTGCTTCCAGGACTGAGTCTGAGAGTGAAGCTTTGTTTTGTCTTGTTATCAGCCGGCTCACCTCCCCCATGGTCTATGTTTAGGAGAGGTTTTAGCTCGGCTTGCTTGCTTGCCTGCTTGCTTGCTTGCTTGCTTGCCTGCTTGCTTGCTTGCTTGCTTGCCTGCTTGCTTGCCTGCTTGCTCGCTTCTGCCTTTTTCTTTCCTTCGCTTTGCCCTTGCTTTCTGCTTATTAGTTAGTTCAGCTAGGCAGTCCAACTTTTTCCCTGGACTGTTTTCTCTTCCACCCCGTCCCCTCCCTCTCCTGGATACCATCTGAACGGACGGGGACCTGGGAACCCCAAGAAACACCGGGAGTCTACACTTTGTCACCTGCAGCAGTCATCCCCAGCGCCAGAGACTGATAACTGCGCGACCACTCGCCAGAGAGACTGAACTTGTCATCCCTTCAGAACGGTGAAAGAGTTTTTTGTCAGCTGGTGTTGTTTTTTTTTTCCCTGTGCTGGGGAGTGTCTTGCTTGTTAAATAAACAGGTTTTTTCTCCCACTCTTCTCCAAGGAAATTCTTCCCGAACCCGGTGGGGGGGGGGGGGGGAGGAGTCGTGGGGTTTGCTGTCTGGGGGCTCCTCCTGGAGGTTTTCCCCCAAATTTGGCCGAAACCAGGACACTTGGGCAATCCTTCATCTACTCGAGTGCACTGGCCACCAGGCAATCGGAGCTTTTATCACTCACACTGATGATGTATTCATTAGTTAACCCCACCTGGAATTTATTTGCCATAATTGCACCCCTTCTCACAAGTCCTTCTATGGTTCTTTGGAGTGTGTCTTCAACATGCACTGTCCTTTTTAGGTGACTGCTCTTTGATCCCCGCTTTTGAGGAAGGGCAATATTATTGTTGTGTATAACTTCTGCTTTTGTCAGCCTTGCAGAGCTGAGCTGACATTCTCCTTGCGTTTTGTGCACGCTCCGTTTGCCTCGGCTACATCCTTTGTGCGTTTCTCCAAGACTGTGCTCTTCTGTTCTCTGCCCTTGGTAAGTGTAAATGTTGTTCTGTTCTCCTGTCCTTGTCACAGTGCTCGCCCCACGAGGCGTGTCTGCAAGCCCCTCCAACCCATGGACTTGGGATGGGCAAGTGTTCCTGAGGGAACAGGGATGGGACAGCTGGGCTGGACTGGCCCAAGGGATGTTCCATTCCATGTCACACCACGATCAGCAATCAACTGGGAGAAGCAGGGGCATGGGGGATGGGGGGGGGGGGGTGGGGGTGTGTCACCATCTGCCAACACAGGCCGAGGATTGTTCGATCTCAGAGGTGCAAACAGGTAAATAGCGGGGGACAAATCAGTTTATTCAACAACAGCAATGCATTTTTATTGAATGCCAAACAATTCAGTTGCGCTAGAGGGGAGAGATATAGGAAACGGAGTTTAGAGAGAGAAAAGGAGGGGAAGGGGGAAGTAGCTACCAACAGACGAGACCAAGGTCATGGTGGGCCAGCCAATGGAAGGGTGGTCATCCGTGGGGAGTACTCAGGGTCTTCTCCAGAGGATCGCTCTTTTGTAGTCCTTTTCCAAAGCGAGTGGCTTGTGGCCAAGAGGCGGGGAGATTTATGGAGCATTGTGTGGTGCTCCAAGAGACAGGTGCGGTCGTGCAGTACATGCAGGCTTCAGCTGGTACCATGACAGCACAGTCCAGTGAGCACAACACACCTGCAAAGAGTCCCTTGGCAAGCACCCACCTCAAGCAGGCCAGAAAACCATTGTCCAGAGTCAACCTGGGCGGGGGTCCTTGAGGTCTTCTTGAGAGGGTCATGAGGCAAAAATGAGGGAAACTTCACACCGACCCTTAGAGTGGTAGATGAGAGGCAGCCCTCAGGAAACGGTGGCCACCCAGAGCTGTTACTCCTAGCAGATTTTGGCTGGGAGCAAGCCTTGTATGTAGTGCTTTTTCAGGGGGAATATCAGTTTCAGCCGTGGGAACCTGCAAAAGGGGCTGGTACTTTTCCATAGGAAGGAAAGCACAGAGCCTTAGTGCTCCAGGAGCTGATGAGAGGCAGTCCTCAACATTCCAGGATCAGCCAGTCTTGCCAGGTGGCCCCCGGGGAGGCCCAGCCAGCCAGACCTGTTCCATGTTGCCTTGGTTCCATGGGGCCTCACAGTGTCACAATGTTCTCCTTGATTCCAGGAGTCCCTGTAGTGTCCCGATATTCTCCTTGTCACAATATTCTCCCTGCTTCTGTAGTGTAAACAATGGCCCCTTGCTTCCCTAAGGTCCTGCAGAGTCACCACGGCCCCTGGGCTCCATGTGGCCCTGCTGTGTAACAAAGGCTCCTTGGTTCTCTGGGCCGCACAGCTTCATCACTGACCCTTGGTTCCATTGGGGTCCTGAGTCTCACAAAGGTGCCCCTGATTGCATGAGGCACCAGAGTGTCAAAATGGTCTCTTTGGTTCCATGAGGTTCCGCAGTGTCCCCATGGTCGCTGTCAGAGGCTGGATGACATCAATGTCCCCAGACCCGTCGGGATGCTCGGAATGCCCGAGTGGGGCCGGGGCTGGGACAGACCTTGGAATGAGGTGGGACAGAACCCCGTCCCCAGCCATGGCCTGGCAGATCTGCCAATCACACAGCAGGGGCAGAGCAAACCCAGCTGTGACTGCCTGAGCCATCAATCAATCACACAGCAGGGGCAGCGCCCAGCCAGCTCTGATTGGTTGAGCCGTCAATCAATCACACAGCAGGGTCACCGCCCAGCCAGCTCTGATTGGCTGAGCCGTCAATCAAGCACACAGCAGGGGCAGCGCCCACCCAGCTCTGATTGGCTGAGCCGTCAATCAATCCCACACAAAGGCAATGAAACACAGCAGTGCGTGGTAAGAAAGCAGATGTCCCTGAAAAGAGGAGAGCTTAGAAAACGCTAGGGATTTAAAAAATCGGGCATGACGTCAAGCCCTGGTCTGAATCCTGAAATCTCCTGGGTCTGTGTCTCAGCCACACTGGAAGCCTAGCAGCTGGTAGCTCTCTGCATATCTATCTGGAGATCTTCTGTCTTTCTGTCTCTTTTTTCTCTTTTAACCTTCTTATCCTCTTTTACTGGAATGTTTTTGGGTAGTTTAACATTTTTATGCCTAAAGGTTTCCATCTTACATGGGCCGAGTTAATGATGTTCCTGCTACGCTAAGTGATGCACGTTGAATTGGATGTTGTATGAAATCATTTGCCAAAGGAGCTCGGTTTTCTGTATTTTTCCAGTACACTTTTGTGTCGTTTTGACCTCTTGAGAATATCTGGCTGGGGTTTCTACTCTGCACCAAACTCGAGTAAAGGAGCCTTTGCTCACCCTCAGCATTTCAGTGTTCTGGGGTGTTACAGGCGCGCAGGCTCAGCACGGCCTCTTGTTTCCATGAGGCCCCGCTGTGTCACACTGGCCCTTGGTTCCATGAGCATCTGGAGTGTCACACAGCTTGATGACATTTGTCCTTGCTGCCTCTCCCATCCCAGTGCTCCAGGAACAGCCCCGAGCCACCTGTGAGGGACAGGCCCTGCTGGCCCAGGCCTGGGCTCAGGCCTTGGCCTTTCTGCTTCCTCCAACCAGCCCAGGCCTTGCTCAGCATTGCAGTTCCCTGCTCACAGCCTCGGGCTCCTGCAATCCTGGCCTCAAGGATCTGCTCTCACCACTCCCTGGGGAGCCTTTGGCAGTCCCTGCCCTCAGTGGGGCCAGTGATGCTCCAAGGGACTTGGAGTTTTGCTTCTGACTCCTTGAGCAGCTTCTTCAACCTTCTCTCAGTGCCTGGGGCTCCTGGACTCAGCCCCAAATCCACCGTTGGGGATCATTAAAATACAGAAAACCCTCAGGAGCTCTTTGTCTTCTTTCCAATGTCTTCCAGTCTCCAGGCCTTGTGCAGCTGCTTGGAGTCACTTTGGAGTTCTCTTAAGGAGGAAGATTTCAAGGTACAGCTCATGATTTTCAGTTTTATAAAAGGGAGTAATTTTTCTTTTTCAGTTCAAAGAAGAAGCAACTTAGGCATTCCCCAGGTGATCTTGATGCTGAATGTCTCCTTAGGAGGTGTGGGCCCACTGAAGAATGAGCCCCTTGCCAGGCTGACCCTGTTTGGACAAGCTGCTCCCCAAGCCCAGCCTGGGGACATGTCTGACATGGCCCAGCTGGGACTGACATGCCTGGCCCTGCACCAGAAGCCCTTCCCCCTGAACTCTGCAGCTGGCTGTCCCTGCCCACTGCACCATGTCCCACGTGCTCTCCTCAGGGCTGTGCCTGCATCCAGGCCCAGGACAAGTATTCCTGTTTGTGAGGAAAGAAGAGAAAAGCCTGAGCAGGTTTTCCTAAACGACAAACCCCCACTGTAGAAGCACATGCTGAGTACAGGCTGCCTGGAACCTGGAATGATGACACCTTTCTACTAGGGACAGTGGGACCAGAAATGATGTCTGGATGCAGAATTCTCAGAGTCTTGCAGCTGAATTCTCTGTCCTTGTCCTTTCCCTGCATCTCTGTTGCAGATGGAAGCTGCTGGTGCCTTTCTCAGCTGTGACCTGTCTTTTGAATGCAGACAGATGTTCCCAGGTGTGTTAAGCAGGTGCTGCTCAATGTTTATGCAAAGCTTTGGTGTGCTCATGGAACCAAGGGGACCCTTGTGACACAGCGGGGGCTGATGGAACCAAGGAGACAGTTGTGACAGTTCAGAGCCTCACAGAAACAAGGCTCCATTGTGACACTGAAGGCAATTACGGAATCCACATCACTGTGACACAGCCAGGCCACATGGAACCAATGGTCCCTGATGACAATGCAGGTCCAAGAAGACCATGGTGACACTATGGGACCGCATGGATCCAAGGGGCCACTGTGACACTGAAGAACTTCATGGAAGCCAGGGTGCAGTGTGACACAGCGGTGCCTGATTGGAACAAAGGAACCACTGCTGACAGCCCAGAAACTCCTGGAACCAAGGGGCTGTGGTGACACAGCAGGGCCACATGGAACCAAGGAGACCTGTGACATTTAGGAACCTCATGGAACCAAGAGTCCACTATGACACTGCAGAAACAAGGAGACCATTGGGACGTTGTGGAAGCTCACAGAACCAAGCAGCCCTCGAGACACTCCAGGGCCTCGTTGAAGCAGGGAGACCACTGTGACAGTCCAGAACCTCATGGAGCTAAGGCTCTCTTGTGACACAGCAGGCTCCCATGCAACCAATTGTCCATTGTGACAATGCAGATCCCAGGAGACCATGGTTACACTACGGAAGCTCATGGAACCAAGGGTCCATTGTGACAAAGCAAGGCCTTGTGGAACCAAGGAGAGCATTGTGACGTAATGGAACCTCGTGGAACCAAGGGTCCGTTGTTAGAGTCCAGAACCAAGGACACCATTGTGACAGTCCAGAACCTCATGGGACCAAGATTCCCTTGTTACACAGTGGCACTTGATGGAACCAAGGAGCCACTGTAGCACAGCAAAGCTGCATGAAACCTATGGTCCGTAGCGCTACTGCGGATCCAGGGAAACCATGGCGATACCACGGAACCTCATGGAACCAAGGGTCCAGTGTGACCCAGCAGAACCCCTTGGAATCAAGGCACCCATGTTACACTATGGAACCTCATGGAGCCAAGGGTCCGGTGTGCCGTTGCGGGGCCTCACTGGAGCAAAGGACATGGTTGATGGGACAGAAGCTCATGGAAACGATGGGATATTGGGACATTGCAGAGCCTCATGGAACCAAGGAGACCACTGTGACACTGAGGAAGAATTATGGAAGCAAGCAGCCACTGTAGAACCAAGGAGAGCACTGTTGACAGTACAAAACCTCCTGGAACTGAGAGGCCATTGTTCTACAGCGAGGCCTCGGGGAACCAAGGGGCCATGGTGACACTGTGGGGCCTCATGAACCAAGTAGTCGTTGTGACACAGCGGGGCTGCTTGTAACCAATTGTCCATCGTGATACTGCAGATGCAAGAGACCGTGCTGACACTATGGCAGTTCATGGAACCGAGAGGCTGTTGTGACACACCAAGGCCTCGTGGCACCAAGGAGAGAGCATTGTGGCAGTGCAGAACTAAGGAGGCCATTTTGACAGTACAGACCCAAATGGAACCAAGGGTCCACTGTTATCCAGCAGGGCCTCGTGGAACCAAGGGGCCCTCGTGAAAGTGTGCAAGGGGCATAATGGAGTCAGGGACACCACTGATACTGAAATCTGCTGGATAGCAGCTTTTGAACACAGTTTTGAGGATTTGAGAGCAGGTATTCTTTATTACACCATGGTGGTCACTTGGGCAATCCTTCATCTACTCGAGTGCACTGGCCACCAGGCAATCGGAGCTTTTATCACTCACACTGATGATGTATTCATTAGTTAACCCCACCTGGAATTTATTTGCCATAATTGCACCCCTTCTCACAAGTCCTTCTATGGTTCTTTGGAGTGTGTCTTCAACATGCACTGTCCTTTTTAGGTGACTGCTCTTTGATCCCCGCTTTTGAGGAAGGGCAATATTATTGTTGTGTATAACTTCTGCTTTTGTCAGCCTTGCAGAGCTGAGCTGACATTCTCCTTGCGTTTTGTGCACGCTCCGTTTGCCTCGGCTACATCCTTTGTGCGTTTCTCCAAGACTGTGCTCTTCTGTTCTCTGCCCTTGGTAAGTGTAAATGTTGTTCTGTTCTCCTGTCCTTGTCACAGTGCTCGCCCCACGAGGCGTGTCTGCAAGCCCCTCCAACCCATGGACTTGGGGTGGGCAAGTGTTCCTGAGGGAACAGGGATGGGACAGCTGGGCTGGACTGGCCCAAGGGATGTTCCATTCCATGTCACACCACGATCAGCAATCAACTGGGAGAAGCAGGGGCATGGGGGATGGGGGGGGGGGGTGGGGGTGGGGGTGTGTCACCATCTGCCAACACAGGCCGAGGATTGTTCGATCTCAGAGGTGCAAACAGGTAAATAGCGGGGGACAAATCAGTTTATTCAACAACAGCAATGCATTTTTATTGAATGCCAAACAATTCAGTTGCGCTAGAGGGGAGAGATATAGGAAACGGAGTATAGAGAGAGAAAAGGAGGGGAAGGGGGAAGTAGCTACCAACAGACGAGACCAAGGTCATGGTGGGCCAGCCAATGGAAGGGTGGTCATCCGTGGGGAGTACTCAGGGTCTTCTCCAGAGGATCGCTCTTTTATAGTCCTTTTCCAAAGCGAGTGGCTTGTGGCCAAGAGGCGGGGAGATTTATGGAGCATTGTGTGGTGCTCCAAGAGACAGGTGCGGTCGTGCAGTACATGCAGGCTTCAGCTGGTACCATGACAGCACAGTCCAGTGAGCACAACACACCTGCAAAGAGTCCCTTGGCAAGCACCCACCTCAAGCAGGCCAGAAAACCATTGTCCAGAGTCAACCTGGGCGGGGGTCCTTGAGGTCTTCTTGAGAGGGTCATGAGGCAAAAATGAGGGAAACTTCACACCGACCCTTAGAGTGGTAGATGAGAGGCAGCCCTCAGGAAACGGTGGCCACCCAGAGCTGTTACTCCTAGCAGATTTTGGCTGGGAGCAAGCCTTGTATGTAGTGCTTTTTCAGGGGGAATATCGGTTTCAGCCGTGGGAACCTGCAAAAGGGGCTGGTACTTTTCCATAGGAAGGAAAGCACAGAGCCTTAGTGCTCCAGGAGCTGATGAGAGGCAGTCCTCAACATTCCAGGATCAGCCAGTCTTGCCAGGTGGCCCCCGGGGAGGCCCAGCCAGCCAGACCTGTTCCATGTTGCCTTGGTTCCATGGGGCCTCACAGTGTCACAATGTTCTCCTTGATTCCAGGAGTCCCTGTAGTGTCCCGATATTCTCCTTGTCACAATATTCTCCCTGCTTCTGTAGTGTAAACAATGGCCCCTTGCTTCCCTAAGGTCCTGCAGAGTCACCACGGCCCCTGGGCTCCATGTGGCCCTGCTGTGTAACAAAGGCTCCTTGGTTCTCTGGGCCGCACAGCTTCATCACTGACCCTTGGTTCCGTTGGGGTCCTGAGTCTCACAAAGGTGCCCCTGATTGCATGAGGCACCAGAGTGTCAAAATGGTCTCTTTGGTTCCATGAGGTTCCGCAGTGTCCCCATGGTCGCTGTCAGAGGCTGGATGACATCAATGTCCCCAGACCCGTCGGGATGCTCGGAATGGCCGAGTGGGGCCGGGGCTGGGACAGACCTTGGAATGAGGTGGGACAGAGCCCCGTCCCCAGCCATGGCCTGGCAGATCTGCCAATCACACAGCAGGGGCAGAGCAAACCCAGCTGTGACTGCCTGAGCCGTCAATCAATCACACAGCAGGGGCAGCGCCCAGCCAGCTCTGATTGGCTGAGCCGTCAATCAATCACACAGCAGGGGCAGCGCCCAGCCAGCTCTGATTGGTTGAGCCGTCAATCAATCACACAGCAGGGGCCGCGCCCAGCCAGCTCTGATTGGTTGAGCCGTCAATCAATCACACAGCAGGGTCACCGCCCAGCCAGCTCTGATTGGCTGAGCCGTCAATCAAGCACACAGCAGGGGCAGCGCCCAGCCAGCTCTGATTGGTTGAGCCGTCAATCAATCACACAGCAGGGTCACCGCCCAGCCAGCTCTGATTGGCTGAGCCGTCAATCAAGCACACAGCAGGGGCAGCGCCCACCCAGCTCTGATTGGCTGAGCCGTCAATCAATCCCACACAAAGGCAATGAAACACAGCAGTGCGTGGTAAGAAAGCAGATGTCCCTGAAAAGAGGAGAGCTTAGAAAACGCTAGGGATTTAAAAAATCGGGCATGACGTCAAGCCCTGGTCTGAATCCTGAAATCTCCTGGGTCTGTGTCTCAGCCACACTGGAAGCCTAGCAGCTGGTAGCTCTCTGCATATCTATCTGGAGATCTTCTGTCTTTCTGTCTCTTTTTTCTCTTTTAACCTTCTTATCCTCTTTTACTGGAATGTTTTTGGGTAGTTTAACATTTTTATGCCTAAAGGTTTCCATCTTACATGGGCCGAGTTAATGATGTTCCTGCTACGCTAAGTGATGCACGTTGAATTGGATGTTGTATGAAATCATTTGCCAAAGGAGCTCGGTTTTCTGTATTTTTCCAGTACACTTTTGTGTCGTTTTGACCTCTTGAGAATATCTGGCTGGGGTTTCTACTCTGCACCAAACTCGAGTAAAGGAGCCTTTGCTCACCCTCAGCATTTCAGTGTTCTGGGGTGTTACAGGCGCGCAGGCTCAGCACGGCCTCTTGTTTCCATGAGGCCCCGCTGTGTCACACTGGCCCTTGGTTCCATGAGCATCTGGAGTGTCACACAGCTTGATGACATTTGTCCTTGCTGCCTCTCCCATCCCAGTGCTCCAGGAATAGCCCCGAGCCACCTGTGAGGGACAGGCCCTGCTGGCCCAGGCCTGGGCTCAGGCCTTGGCCTTTCTGCTTCCTCCAACCAGCCCAGGCCTTGCTCAGCATTGCAGTTCCCTGCTCACAGCCTCGGGCTCCTGCAATCCTGGCCTCAAGGATCTGCTCTCACCACTCCCTGGGGAGCCTTTGGCAGTCCCTGCCCTCAGTGGGGCCAGTGATGCTCCAAGGGACTTGGAGTTTTGCTTCTGACTCCTTGAGCAGCTTCTTCAACCTTCTCTCAGTGCCTGGGGCTCCTGGACTCAGCCCCAAATCCACCGTTGGGGATCATTAAAATACAGAAAACCCTCAGGAGCTCTTTGTCTTCTTTCCAATGTCTTCCAGTCTCCAGGCCTTGTGCAGCTGCTTGGAGTCACTTTGGAGTTCTCTTAAGGAGGAAGATTTCAAGGTACAGCTCATGATTTTCAGTTTTATAAAAGGGAGTAATTTTTCTTTTTCAGTTCAAAGAAGAAGCAACTTAGGCATTCCCCAGGTGATCTTGATGCTGAATGTCTCCTTAGGAGGTGTGGGCCCACTGAAGAATGAGCCCCTTGCAGGCTGACCCTGTTTGGACAAGCTGCTCCCCAAGCCCAGCCTGGGGACATGTCTGACATGGCCCAGCTGGGACTGACATGCCTGGCCCTGCACCAGAAGCCCTTCCCCCTGAACTCTGCAGCTGGCTGTCCCTGCCCACTGCACCATGTCCCACGTGCTCTCCTCAGGGCTGTGCCTGCATCCAGGCCCAGGACAAGTATTCCTGTTTGTGAGGAAAGAAGGGAAAAGCCTGAGCAGGTTTTCCTAAACGACAAACCCCCACTGTAGAAGCACATGCTGAGTACAGGCTGCCTGGAACCTGGAATGATGACACCTTTCTACTAGGGACAGTGGGACCAGAAATGATGTCTGGATGCAGAATTCTCGGAGTCTTGCAGCTGAATTCTCTGTCCTTGTCCTTTCCCTGCATCTCTGTTGCAGATGGAAGCTGCTGGTGCCTTTCTCAGCTGTGACCTGTCTTTTGAATGCAGACAGATGTTCCCAGGTGTGTTAAGCAGGTGCTGCTCAATGTTTATGCAAAGCTTTGGTGTGCTCATGGAACCAAGGGGACCCTTGTGACACAGCGGGGGCTGATGGAACCAAGGAGACAGTTGTGACAGTTGAGAGCCTCACAGAAACAAGGCTCCATTGTGACGCTGAAGGCAATTACGGAATCCACATCACTGTGACACAGCCGGGCCACGTGGAACCAATGGTCCCTTATGACAATGCAGATCCAAGGAGACCATGGTGACACTATGGGACCGCATGGATCCAAGGGGCCACTGTGACACTGAAGAACTTCATGGAAGCCAGGGTGCAGTGTGACACAGCGGTGCCTGATTGGAACAAAGGAACCACTGTTGACAGCCCAGAAACTCCTGGAACCAAGGGGCTGTGGTGACACAGCAGGGCCACATGGAACCAAGGAGACCTGTGACATTTAGGAACCTCATGGAACCAAGAGTCCACTATGACACTGCAGAAACAAGGAGACCATTGGGACGTTGTGGAAGCTCACAGAACCAAGCAGCCCTCGAGACACTCCAGGGCCTCGTTGAAGCAGGGAGACCACTGTGACAGTCCAGAACCTCATGGAGCTAAGGCTCTCTTGTGACACAGCAGGCTCCCATGCAACCAATTGTCCATTGTGACAATGCAGATCCCAGGAGACCATGGTTACACTACGGAAGCTCATGGAAGCAAGGGTCCATTGTGACAAAGCAAGGCCTTGTGGAACCAAGGAGAGCATTGTGACGTAATGGAACCTCGTGGAACCAAGGGTCCGTTGTTAGAGTCCAGAACCAAGGACACCATTGTGACAGTCCAGAACCTCATGGGACCAAGATTCCCTTGTTACACAGTGGCACTTGATGGAACCAAGGAGCCACTGTAGCACAGCAAAGCTGCATGAAACCTATGGTCCGTAGCGCTACTGCGGATCCAGGGAAACCATGGCGATACCACGGAACCTCATGGAACCAAGGGTCCAGTGTGACCCAGCAGAACCTCTTGGAATCAAGGCACCCATGTTACACTATGGAACCTCATGGAGCCAAGGGTCCGGTGTGCCGTTGCGGGGCCTCACTGGAGCAAAGGACATGGTTGATGGGACAGAAGCTCATGGAAACGATGGGATATTGGGACATTGCAGAGCCTCATGGAACCAAGGAGACCACTGTGACACTGAGGAAGAATTATGGAAGCAAGCAGCCACTGTAGAACCAAGGAGAGCACTGTTGACAGTACAAAACCTCCTGGAACTGAGAGGCCATTGTTCTACAGCGAGGCCTCGGGGAACCAAGGGGCCATGGTGACACTGTGGGGCCTCATGAACCAAGTAGTCGTTGTGACACAGCGGGGCTGCTTGTAACCAATTGTCCATCGTGATACTGCAGATGCAAGAGACCGTGCTGACACTATGGCAGTTCATGGAACCGAGAGGCTGTTGTGACACACCAAGGCCTCGTGGCACCAAGGAGAGAGCATTGTGGCAGTGCAGAACTAAGGAGGCCATTTTGACAGTACAGACCCAAATGGAACCAAGGGTCCACTGTTATCCAGCAGGGCCTCGTGGAACCAAGGGGCCCTCGTGAAAGTGTGCAAGGGGCATAATGGAGTCAGGGACACCACTGATACTGAAATCTGCTGGATAGCAACTTTTGAACACAGTTTTGAGGATTTGAGAGCAGGTATTCTTTATTACACCATGGTGGTCACTTGGGCAATCCTTCATCTACTCGAGTGCACTGGCCACCAGGCAATCGGAGCTTTTATCACTCACACTGATGATGTATTCATTAGTTAACCCCACCTGGAATTTATTTGCCATAATTGCACCCCTTCTCACAAGTCCTTCTATGGTTCTTTGGAGTGTGTCTTCAACATGCACTGTCCTTTTTAGGTGACTGCTCTTTGATCCCCGCTTTTGAGGAAGGGCAATATTATTGTTGTGTATAACTTCTGCTTTTGTCAGCCTTGCAGAGCTGAGCTGACATTCTCCTTGCGTTTTGTGCACGCTCCGTTTGCCTCGGCTACATCCTTTGTGCGTTTCTCCAAGACTGTGCTCTTCTGTTCTCTGCCCTTGGTAAGTGTAAATGTTGTTCTGTTCTCCTGTCCTTGTCACAGTGCTCGCCCCACGAGGCGTGTCTGCAAGCCCCTCCAACCCATGGACTTGGGATGGGCAAGTGTTCCTGAGGGAACAGGGATGGGACAGCTGGGCTGGACTGGCCCAAGGGATGTTCCATTCCATGTCACACCACGATCAGCAATCAACTGGGAGAAGCAGGGGCATGGGGGATGGGGGGGGGGGGGGGTGGGGGTGTGTCACCATCTGCCAACACAGGCCGAGGATTGTTCGATCTCAGAGGTGCAAACAGGTAAATAGCGGGGGACAAATCAGTTTATTCAACAACAGCAATGCATTTTTATTGAATGCCAAACAATTCAGTTGCACTAGAGGGGAGAGATATAGGAAACGGAGTATAGAGAGAGAAAAGGAGGGGAAGGGGGAAGTAGCTACCAACAGACGAGACCAAGGTCATGGTGGGCCAGCCAATGGAAGGGTGGTCATCCGTGGGGAGTACTCAGGGTCTTCTCCAGAGGATCGCTCTTTTATAGTCCTTTTCCAAAGCGAGTGGCTTGTGGCCAAGAGGCGGGGAGATTTATGGAGCATTGTGTGGTGCTCCAAGAGACAGGTGCGGTCGTGCAGTACATGCAGGCTTCAGCTGGTACCATGACAGCACAGTCCAGTGAGCACAACACACCTGCAAAGAGTCCCTTGGCAAGCACCCACCTCAAGCAGGCCAGAAAACCATTGTCCAGAGTCAACCTGGGCGGGGGTCCTTGAGGTCTTCTTGAGAGGGTCATGAGGCAAAAATGAGGGAAACTTCACACCGACCCTTAGAGTGGTAGATGAGAGGCAGCCCTCAGGAAACGGTGGCCACCCAGAGCTGTTACTCCTAGCAGATTTTGGCTGGGAGCAAGCCTTGTATGTAGTGCTTTTTCAGGGGGAATATCGGTTTCAGCCGTGGGAACCTGCAAAAGGGGCTGGTACTTTTCCATAGGAAGGAAAGCACAGAGCCTTAGTGCTCCAGGAGCTGATGAGAGGCAGTCCTCAACATTCCAGGATCAGCCAGTCTTGCCAGGTGGCCCCCGGGGAGGCCCAGCCAGCCAGACCTGTTCCATGTTGCCTTGGTTCCATGGGGCCTCACAGTGTCACAATGTTCTCCTTGATTCCAGGAGTCCCTGTAGTGTCCCGATATTCTCCTTGTCACAATATTCTCCCTGCTTCTGTAGTGTAAACAATGGCCCCTTGCTTCCCTAAGGTCCTGCAGAGTCACCACGGCCCCTGGGCTCCATGTGGCCCTGCTGTGTAACAAAGGCTCCTTGGTTCTCTGGGCCGCACAGCTTCATCACTGACCCTTGGTTCCGTTGGGGTCCTGAGTCTCACAAAGGTGCCCCTGATTGCATGAGGCACCAGAGTGTCAAAATGGTCTCTTTGGTTCCATGAGGTTCCGCAGTGTCCCCATGGTCGCTGTCAGAGGCTGGATGACATCAATGTCCCCAGACCCGTCGGGATGCTCGGAATGGCCGAGTGGGGCCGGGGCTGGGACAGACCTTGGAATGAGGTGGGACAGAGCCCCGTCCCCAGCCATGGCCTGGCAGATCTGCCAATCACACAGCAGGGGCAGAGCAAACCCAGCTGTGACTGCCTGAGCCGTCAATCAATCACACAGCAGGGGCAGCGCCCAGCCAGCTCTGATTGGCTGAGCCGTCAATCAATCACACAGCAGGGGCAGCGCCCAGCCAGCTCTGATTGGTTGAGCCGTCAATCAATCACACAGCAGGGGCCGCGCCCAGCCAGCTCTGATTGGTTGAGCCGTCAATCAATCACACAGCAGGGTCACCGCCCAGCCAGCTCTGATTGGCTGAGCCGTCAATCAAGCACACAGCAGGGGCAGCGCCCAGCCAGCTCTGATTGGTTGAGCCGTCAATCAATCACACAGCAGGGTCACCGCCCAGCCAGCTCTGATTGGCTGAGCCGTCAATCAAGCACACAGCAGGGGCAGCGCCCACCCAGCTCTGATTGGCTGAGCCGTCAATCAATCCCACACAAAGGCAATGAAACACAGCAGTGCGTGGTAAGAAAGCAGATGTCCCTGAAAAGAGGAGAGCTTAGAAAACGCTAGGGATTTAAAAAATCGGGCATGACGTCAAGCCCTGGTCTGAATCCTGAAATCTCCTGGGTCTGTGTCTCAGCCACACTGGAAGCCTAGCAGCTGGTAGCTCTCTGCATATCTATCTGGAGATCTTCTGTCTTTCTGTCTCTTTTTTCTCTTTTAACCTTCTTATCCTCTTTTACTGGAATGTTTTTGGGTAGTTTAACATTTTTATGCCTAAAGGTTTCCATCTTACATGGGCCGAGTTAATGATGTTCCTGCTACGCTAAGTGATGCACGTTGAATTGGATGTTGTATGAAATCATTTGCCAAAGGAGCTCGGTTTTCTGTATTTTTCCAGTACACTTTTGTGTCGTTTTGACCTCTTGAGAATATCTGGCTGGGGTTTCTACTCTGCACCAAACTCGAGTAAAGGAGCCTTTGCTCACCCTCAGCATTTCAGTGTTCTGGGGTGTTACAGGCGCGCAGGCTCAGCACGGCCTCTTGTTTCCATGAGGCCCCGCTGTGTCACACTGGCCCTTGGTTCCATGAGCATCTGGAGTGTCACACAGCTTGATGACATTTGTCCTTGCTGCCTCTCCCATCCCAGTGCTCCAGGAATAGCCCCGAGCCACCTGTGAGGGACAGGCCCTGCTGGCCCAGGCCTGGGCTCAGGCCTTGGCCTTTCTGCTTCCTCCAACCAGCCCAGGCCTTGCTCAGCATTGCAGTTCCCTGCTCACAGCCTCGGGCTCCTGCAATCCTGGCCTCAAGGATCTGCTCTCACCACTCCCTGGGGAGCCTTTGGCAGTCCCTGCCCTCAGTGGGGCCAGTGATGCTCCAAGGGACTTGGAGTTTTGCTTCTGACTCCTTGAGCAGCTTCTTCAACCTTCTCTCAGTGCCTGGGGCTCCTGGACTCAGCCCCAAATCCACCGTTGGGGATCATTAAAATACAGAAAACCCTCAGGAGCTCTTTGTCTTCTTTCCAATGTCTTCCAGTCTCCAGGCCTTGTGCAGCTGCTTGGAGTCACTTTGGAGTTCTCTTAAGGAGGAAGATTTCAAGGTACAGCTCATGATTTTCAGTTTTATAAAAGGGAGTAATTTTTCTTTTTCAGTTCAAAGAAGAAGCAACTTAGGCATTCCCCAGGTGATCTTGATGCTGAATGTCTCCTTAGGAGGTGTGGGCCCACTGAAGAATGAGCCCCTTGCAGGCTGACCCTGTTTGGACAAGCTGCTCCCCAAGCCCAGCCTGGGGACATGTCTGACATGGCCCAGCTGGGACTGACATGCCTGGCCCTGCACCAGAAGCCCTTCCCCCTGAACTCTGCAGCTGGCTGTCCCTGCCCACTGCACCATGTCCCACGTGCTCTCCTCAGGGCTGTGCCTGCATCCAGGCCCAGGACAAGTATTCCTGTTTGTGAGGAAAGAAGGGAAAAGCCTGAGCAGGTTTTCCTAAACGACAAACCCCCACTGTAGAAGCACATGCTGAGTACAGGCTGCCTGGAACCTGGAATGATGACACCTTTCTACTAGGGACAGTGGGACCAGAAATGATGTCTGGATGCAGAATTCTCGGAGTCTTGCAGCTGAATTCTCTGTCCTTGTCCTTTCCCTGCATCTCTGTTGCAGATGGAAGCTGCTGGTGCCTTTCTCAGCTGTGACCTGTCTTTTGAATGCAGACAGATGTTCCCAGGTGTGTTAAGCAGGTGCTGCTCAATGTTTATGCAAAGCTTTGGTGTGCTCATGGAACCAAGGGGACCCTTGTGACACAGCGGGGGCTGATGGAACCAAGGAGACAGTTGTGACAGTTGAGAGCCTCACAGAAACAAGGCTCCATTGTGACGCTGAAGGCAATTACGGAATCCACATCACTGTGACACAGCCGGGCCACGTGGAACCAATGGTCCCTTATGACAATGCAGATCCAAGGAGACCATGGTGACACTATGGGACCGCATGGATCCAAGGGGCCACTGTGACACTGAAGAACTTCATGGAAGCCAGGGTGCAGTGTGACACAGCGGTGCCTGATTGGAACAAAGGAACCACTGTTGACAGCCCAGAAACTCCTGGAACCAAGGGGCTGTGGTGACACAGCAGGGCCACATGGAACCAAGGAGACCTGTGACATTTAGGAACCTCATGGAACCAAGAGTCCACTATGACACTGCAGAAACAAGGAGACCATTGGGACGTTGTGGAAGCTCACAGAACCAAGCAGCCCTCGAGACACTCCAGGGCCTCGTTGAAGCAGGGAGACCACTGTGACAGTCCAGAACCTCATGGAGCTAAGGCTCTCTTGTGACACAGCAGGCTCCCATGCAACCAATTGTCCATTGTGACAATGCAGATCCCAGGAGACCATGGTTACACTACGGAAGCTCATGGAAGCAAGGGTCCATTGTGACAAAGCAAGGCCTTGTGGAACCAAGGAGAGCATTGTGACGTAATGGAACCTCGTGGAACCAAGGGTCCGTTGTTAGAGTCCAGAACCAAGGACACCATTGTGACAGTCCAGAACCTCATGGGACCAAGATTCCCTTGTTACACAGTGGCACTTGATGGAACCAAGGAGCCACTGTAGCACAGCAAAGCTGCATGAAACCTATGGTCCGTAGCGCTACTGCGGATCCAGGGAAACCATGGCGATACCACGGAACCTCATGGAACCAAGGGTCCAGTGTGACCCAGCAGAACCTCTTGGAATCAAGGCACCCATGTTACACTATGGAACCTCATGGAGCCAAGGGTCCGGTGTGCCGTTGCGGGGCCTCACTGGAGCAAAGGACATGGTTGATGGGACAGAAGCTCATGGAAACGATGGGATATTGGGACATTGCAGAGCCTCATGGAACCAAGGAGACCACTGTGACACTGAGGAAGAATTATGGAAGCAAGCAGCCACTGTAGAACCAAGGAGAGCACTGTTGACAGTACAAAACCTCCTGGAACTGAGAGGCCATTGTTCTACAGCGAGGCCTCGGGGAACCAAGGGGCCATGGTGACACTGTGGGGCCTCATGAACCAAGTAGTCGTTGTGACACAGCGGGGCTGCTTGTAACCAATTGTCCATCGTGATACTGCAGATGCAAGAGACCGTGCTGACACTATGGCAGTTCATGGAACCGAGAGGCTGTTGTGACACACCAAGGCCTCGTGGCACCAAGGAGAGAGCATTGTGGCAGTGCAGAACTAAGGAGGCCATTTTGACAGTACAGACCCAAATGGAACCAAGGGTCCACTGTTATCCAGCAGGGCCTCGTGGAACCAAGGGGCCCTCGTGAAAGTGTGCAAGGGGCATAATGGAGTCAGGGACACCACTGATACTGAAATCTGCTGGATAGCAACTTTTGAACACAGTTTTGAGGATTTGAGAGCAGGTATTCTTTATTACACCATGGTGGTCACTTGGGCAATCCTTCATCTACTCGAGTGCACTGGCCACCAGGCAATCGGAGCTTTTATCACTCACACTGATGATGTATTCATTAGTTAACCCCACCTGGAATTTATTTGCCATAATTGCACCCCTTCTCACAAGTCCTTCTATGGTTCTTTGGAGTGTGTCTTCAACATGCACTGTCCTTTTTAGGTGACTGCTCTTTGATCCCCGCTTTTGAGGAAGGGCAATATTATTGTTGTGTATAACTTCTGCTTTTGTCAGCCTTGCAGAGCTGAGCTGACATTCTCCTTGCGTTTTGTGCACGCTCCGTTTGCCTCGGCTACATCCTTTGTGCGTTTCTCCAAGACTGTGCTCTTCTGTTCTCTGCCCTTGGTAAGTGTAAATGTTGTTCTGTTCTCCTGTCCTTGTCACAGTGCTCGCCCCACGAGGCGTGTCTGCAAGCCCCTCCAACCCATGGACTTGGGATGGGCAAGTGTTCCTGAGGGAACAGGGATGGGACAGCTGGGCTGGACTGGCCCAAGGGATGTTCCATTCCATGTCACACCACGATCAGCAATCAACTGGGAGAAGCAGGGGCATGGGGGATGGGGGGGGGGGGGGGGGGTGGGGGTGTGTCACCATCTGCCAACACAGGCCGAGGATTGTTCGATCTCAGAGGTGCAAACAGGTAAATAGCGGGGGACAAATCAGTTTATTCAACAACAGCAATGCATTTTTATTGAATGCCAAACAATTCAGTTGCGCTAGAGGGGAGAGATATAGGAAACGGAGTATAGAGAGAGAAAAGGAGGGGAAGGGGGAAGTAGCTACCAACAGACGAGACCAAGGTCATGGTGGGCCAGCCAATGGAAGGGTGGTCATCCGTGGGGAGTACTCAGGGTCTTCTCCAGAGGATCGCTCTTTTATAGTCCTTTTTCAAAGCGAGTGGCTTGTGGCCAAGAGGCGGGGAGATTTATGGAGCATTGTGTGGTGCTCCAAGAGACAGGTGCGGTCGTGCAGTACATGCAGGCTTCAGCTGGTACCATGACAGCACAGTCCAGTGAGCACAACACACCTGCAAAGAGTCCCTTGGCAAGCACCCACCTCAAGCAGGCCAGAAAACCATTGTCCAGAGTCAACCTGGGCGGGGGTCCTTGAGGTCTTCTTGAGAGGGTCATGAGGCAAAAATGAGGGAAACTTCACACCGACCCTTAGAGTGGTAGATGAGAGGCAGCCCTCAGGAAACGGTGGCCACCCAGAGCTGTTACTCCTAGCAGATTTTGGCTGGGAGCAAGCCTTGTATGTAGTGCTTTTTCAGGGGGAATATCAGTTTCAGCCGTGGGAACCTGCAAAAGGGGCTGGTACTTTTCCATAGGAAGGAAAGCACAGAGCCTTAGTGCTCCAGGAGCTGATGAGAGGCAGTCCTCAACATTCCAGGATCAGCCAGTCTTGCCAGGTGGCCCCCGGGAGGCCCAGCCAGCCAGACCTGTTCCATGTTGCCTTGGTTCCATGGGGCCTCACAGTGTCACAATGTTCTCCTTGATTCCAGGAGTCCCTGTAGTGTCCCGATATTCTCCTTGTCACAATATTCTCCCTGCTTCTGTAGTGTAAACAATGGCCCCTTGCTTCCCTAAGGTCCTGCAGAGTCACCACGGCCCCTGGGCTCCATGTGGCCCTGCTGTGTAACAAAGGCTCCTTGGTTCTCTGGGCCGCACAGCTTCATCACTGACCCTTGGTTCCATTGGGGTCCTGAGTCTCACAAAGGTGCCCCTGATTGCATGAGGCACCAGAGTGTCAAAATGGTCTCTTTGGTTCCATGAGGTTCCGCAGTGTCCCCATGGTCGCTGTCAGAGGCTGGATGACATCAATGTCCCCAGACCCGTCGGGATGCTCGGAATGCCCGAGTGGGGCCGGGGCTGGGACAGACCTTGGAATGAGGTGGGACAGAGCCCCGTCCCCAGCCATGGCCTGGCAGATCTGCCAATCACACAGCAGGGGCAGAGCAAACCCAGCTGTGACTGCCTGAGCCGTCAATCAATCACACAGCAGGGGCAGCGCCCAGCCAGCTCTGATTGGCTGAGCCGTCAATCAATCACACAGCAGGGGCAGTGCCCAGCCAGCTCTGATTGGTTGAGCCGTCAATCAATCACACAGCAGGGGCCGCGCCCAGCCAGCTCTGATTGGTTGAGCCGTCAATCAATCACACAGCAGGGTCACCGCCCACCCAGCTCTGATTGGCTGAGCCGTCAATCAATCCCACACAAAGGCAATGAAACACAGCAGTGCGTGGTAAGAAAGCAGATGTCCCTGAAAAGAGGAGAGCTTAGAAAACGCTAGGGATTTAAAAAATCGGGCATGACGTCAAGCCCTGGTCTGAATCCTGAAATCTCCTGGGTCTGTGTCTCAGCCACACTGGAAGCCTAGCAGCTGGTAGCTCTCTGCATATCTATCTGGAGATCTTCTGTCTTTCTGTCTCTTTTTTCTCTTTTAACCTTCTTATCCTCTTTTACTGGAATGTTTTTGGGTAGTTTAACATTTTTATGCCTAAAGGTTTCCATCTTACATGGGCCGAGTTAATGATGTTCCTGCTACGCTAAGTGATGCACGTTGAATTGGATGTTGTATGAAATCATTTGCCAAAGGAGCTCGGTTTTCTGTATTTTTCCAGTACACTTTTGTGTCGTTTTGACCTCTTGAGAATATCTGGCTGGGGTTTCTACTCTGCACCAAACTCGAGTAAAGGAACCTTTGCTCACCCTCAGCATTTCAGTGTTCTGGGGTGTTACAGGCGCGCAGGCTCAGCACGGCCTCTTGTTTCCATGAGGCCCCGCTGTGTCACACTGGCCCTTGGTTCCATGAGCATCTGGAGTGTCACACAGCTTGATGACATTTGTCCTTGCTGCCTCTCCCATCCCAGTGCTCCAGGAATAGCCCCGAGCCACCTGTGAGGGACAGGCCCTGCTGGCCCAGGCCTGGGCTCAGGCCTTGGCCTTTCTGCTTCCTCCAACCAGCCCAGGCCTTGCTCAGCATTGCAGTTCCCTGCTCACAGCCTCGGGCTCCTGCAATCCTGGCCTCAAGGATCTGCTCTCACCACTCCCTGGGGAGCCTTTGGCAGTCCCTGCCCTCAGTGGGGCCAGTGATGCTCCAAGGGACTTGGAGTTTTGCTTCTGACTCCTTGAGCAGCTTCTTCAACCTTCTCTCAGTGCCTGGGGCTCCTGGACTCAGCCCCAAATCCACCGTTGGGGATCATTAAAATACAGAAAACCCTCAGGAGCTCTTTGTCTTCTTTCCAATGTCTTCCAGTCTCCAGGCCTTGTGCAGCTGCTTGGAGTCACTTTGGAGTTCTCTTAAGGAGGAAGATTTCAAGGTACAGCTCATGATTTTCAGTTTTATAAAAGGGAGTAATTTTTCTTTTTCAGTTCAAAGAAGAAGCAACTTAGGCATTCCCCAGGTGATCTTGATGCTGAATGTCTCCTTAGGAGGTGTGGGCCCACTGAAGAATGAGCCCCTTGCAGGCTGACCCTGTTTGGACAAGCTGCTCCCCAAGCCCAGCCTGGGGACATGTCTGACATGGCCCAGCTGGGACTGACATGCCTGGCCCTGCACCAGAAGCCCTTCCCCCTGAACTCTGCAGCTGGCTGTCCCTGCCCACTGCACCATGTCCCACGTGCTCTCCTCAGGGCTGTGCCTGCATCCAGGCCCAGGACAAGTATTCCTGTTTGTGAGGAAAGAAGGGAAAAGCCTGAGCAGGTTTTCCTAAACGACAAACCCCCACTGTAGAAGCACATGCTGAGTACAGGCTGCCTGGAACCTGGAATGATGACACCTTTCTACTAGGGACAGTGGGACCAGAAATGATGTCTGGATGCAGAATTCTCGGAGTCTTGCAGCTGAATTCTCTGTCCTTGTCCTTTCCCTGCATCTCTGTTGCAGATGGAAGCTGCTGGTGCCTTTCTCAGCTGTGACCTGTCTTTTGAATGCAGACAGATGTTCCCAGGTGTGTTAAGCAGGTGCTGCTCAATGTTTATGCAAAGCTTTGGTGTGCTCATGGAACCAAGGGGACCCTTGTGACACAGCGGGGGCTGATGGAACCAAGGAGACAGTTGTGACAGTTGAGAGCCTCACAGAAACAAGGCTCCATTGTGACGCTGAAGGCAATTACGGAATCCACATCACTGTGACACAGCCAGGCCACATGGAACCAATGGTCCCTGATGACAATGCAGGTCCAAGGAGACCATGGTGACACTATGGGACCGCATGGATCCAAGGGGCCACTGTGACACTGAAGAACTTCATGGAAGCCAGGGTGCAGTGTGACACAGTGGTGCCTGATTGGAACAAAGGAACCACTGTTGACAGCCCAGAAACTCCTGGAACCAAGGGGCTGTGGTGACACAGCAGGGCCACATGGAACCAAGGAGACCTGTGACATTTAGGAACCTCATGGAACCAAGAGTCCACTATGACACTGCAGAAACAAGGAGACCATTGGGACGTTGTGGAAGCTCACAGAACCAAGCAGCCCTCGAGACACTCCAGGGCCTCGTTGAAGCAGGGAGACCACTGTGACAGTCCAGAACGTCATGGAGCTAAGGCTCTCTTGTGACACAGCAGGCTCCCATGCAACCAATTGTCCATTGTGACAATGCAGATCCCAGGAGACCATGGTTACACTACGGAAGCTCATGGAACCAAGGGTCCATTGTGACAAAGCAAGGCCTTGTGGAACCAAGGAGAGCATTGTGACGTAATGGAACCTCGTGGAACCAAGGGTCCGTTGTTAGAGTCCAGAACCAAGGACACCATTGTGACAGTCCAGAACCTCATGGGACCAAGATTCCCTTGTTACACAGTGGCACTTGATGGAACCAAGGAGCCACTGTAGCACAGCAAAGCTGCATGAAACCTATGGTCCGTAGCGCTACTGCGGATCCAGGGAAACCATGGCGATACCACGGAACCTCATGGAACCAAGGGTCCAGTGTGACCCAGCAGAACCTCTTGGAATCAAGGCACCCATGTTACACTATGGAACCTCATGGAGCCAAGGGTCCGGTGTGCCGTTGCGGGGCCTCACTGGAGCAAAGGACATGGTTGATGGGACAGAAGCTCATGGAAACGATGGGATATTGGGACATTGCAGAGCCTCATGGAACCAAGGAGACCACTGTGACACTGAGGAAGAATTATGGAAGCAAGCAGCCACTGTAGAACCAAGGAGAGCACTGTTGACAGTACAAAACCTCCTGGAACTGAGAGGCCATTGTTCTACAGCGAGGCCTCGGGGAACCAAGGGGCCATGGTGACACTGTGGGGCCTCATGAACCAAGTAGTCGTTGTGACACAGCGGGGCTGCTTGTAACCAATTGTCCATCGTGATACTGCAGATGCAAGAGACCGTGCTGACACTATGGCAGTTCATGGAACCGAGAGGCTGTTGTGACACACCAAGGCCTCGTGGCACCAAGGAGAGAGCATTGTGGCAGTGCAGAACTAAGGAGGCCATTTTGACAGTACAGACCCAAATGGAACCAAGGGTCCACTGTTATCCAGCAGGGCCTCGTGGAACCAAGGGGCCCTCGTGAAAGTGTGCAAGGGGCATAATGGAGTCAGGGACACCACTGATACTGAAATCTGCTGGATAGCAACTTTTGAACACAGTTTTGAGGATTTGAGAGCAGGTATTCTTTATTACACCATGGTGGTCACTTGGGCAATCCTTCATCTACTCGAGTGCACTGGCCACCAGGCAATCGGAGCTTTTATCACTCACACTGATGATGTATTCATTAGTTAACCGCACCTGGAATTTATTTGCCATAATTGCACCCCTTCTCACAAGTCCTTCTATGGTTCTTTGGAGTGTGTCTTCAACATGCACTGTCCTTTTTAGGTGACTGCTCTTTGATCCCCGCTTTTGAGGAAGGGCAATATTATTGTTGTGTATAACTTCTGCTTTTGTCAGCCTTGCAGAGCTGAGCTGACATTCTCCTTGCGTTTTGTGCACGCTCCGTTTGCCTCGGCTACATCCTTTGTGCGTTTCTCCAAGACTGTGCTCTTCTGTTCTCTGCCCTTGGTAAGTGTAAATGTTGTTCTGTTCTCCTGTCCTTGTCACAGTGCTCGCCCCACGAGGCGTGTCTGCAAGCCCCTCCAACCCATGGACTTGGGATGGGCAAGTGTTCCTGAGGGAACAGGGATGGGACAGCTGGGCTGGACTGGCCCAAGGGATGTTCCATTCCATGTCACACCACGATCAGCAATCAACTGGGAGAAGCAGGGGCATGGGGGATGGGGGGGGGGGGGGGGGTGGGGGTGTGTCACCATCTGCCAACACAGGCCGAGGATTGTTCGATCTCAGAGGTGCAAACAGGTAAATAGCGGGGGACAAATCAGTTTATTCAACAACAGCAATGCATTTTTATTGAATGCCAAACAATTCAGTTGCGCTAGAGGGGAGAGATATAGGAAACGGAGTATAGAGAGAGAAAAGGAGGGGAAGGGGGAAGTAGCTACCAACAGACGAGACCAAGGTCATGGTGGGCCAGCCAATGGAAGGGTGGTCATCCGTGGGGAGTACTCAGGGTCTTCTCCAGAGGATCGCTCTTTTATAGTCCTTTTTCAAAGCGAGTGGCTTGTGGCCAAGAGGCGGGGAGATTTATGGAGCATTGTGTGGTGCTCCAAGAGACAGGTGCGGTCGTGCAGTACATGCAGGCTTCAGCTGGTACCATGACAGCACAGTCCAGTGAGCACAACACACCTGCAAAGAGTCCCTTGGCAAGCACCCACCTCAAGCAGGCCAGAAAACCATTGTCCAGAGTCAACCTGGGCGGGGGTCCTTGAGGTCTTCTTGAGAGGGTCATGAGGCAAAAATGAGGGAAACTTCACACCGACCCTTAGAGTGGTAGATGAGAGGCAGCCCTCAGGAAACGGTGGCCACCCAGAGCTGTTACTCCTAGCAGATTTTGGCTGGGAGCAAGCCTTGTATGTAGTGCTTTTTCAGGGGGAATATCGGTTTCAGCCGTGGGAACCTGCAAAAGGGGCTGGTACTTTTCCATAGGAAGGAAAGCACAGAGCCTTAGTGCTCCAGGAGCTGATGAGAGGCAGTCCTCAACATTCCAGGATCAGCCAGTCTTGCCAGGTGGCCCCCGGGAGGCCCAGCCAGCCAGACCTGTTCCATGTTGCCTTGGTTCCATGGGGCCTCACAGTGTCACAATGTTCTCCTTGATTCCAGGAGTCCCTGTAGTGTCCCGATATTCTCCTTGTCACAATATTCTCCCTGCTTCTGTAGTGTAAACAATGGCCCCTTGCTTCCCTAAGGTCCTGCAGAGTCACCATGGCCCCTGGGCTCCATGTGGCCCTGCTGTGTAACAAAGGCTCCTTGGTTCTCTGGGCCGCACAGCTTCATCACTGACCCTTGGTTCCATTGGGGTCCTGAGTCTCACAAAGGTGCCCCTGATTGCATGAGGCACCAGAGTGTCAAAATGGTCTCTTTGGTTCCATGAGGTTCCGCAGTGTCCCCATGGTCGCTGTCAGAGGCTGGATGACATCAATGTCCCCAGACCCGTCGGGATGCTCGGAATGCCCGAGTGGGGCCGGGGCTGGGACAGACCTTGGAATGAGGTGGGACAGAGCCCCGTCCCCAGCCATGGCCTGGCAGATCTGCCAATCACACAGCAGGGGCAGAGCAAACCCAGCTGTGACTGCCTGAGCCGTCAATCAATCACACAGCAGGGGCAGCGCCCAGCCAGCTCTGATTGGCTGAGCCGTCAATCAATCACACAGCAGGGGCAGCGCCCAGCCAGCTCTGATTGGTTGAGCCGTCAATCAATCACACAGCAGGGGCCGCGCCCAGCCAGCTCTGATTGGTTGAGCCGTCAATCAAGCACACAGCAGGGTCACCGCCCAGCCAGCTCTGATTGGCTGAGCCGTCAATCAAGCACACAGCAGGGGCAGCGCCCACCCAGCTCTGATTGGCTGAGCCGTCAATCAATCCCACACAAAGGCAATGAAACACAGCAGTGCGTGGTAAGAAAGCAGATGTCCCTGAAAAGAGGAGAGCTTAGAAAACGCTAGGGATTTAAAAAGTCGGGCATGACGTCAAGCCCTGGTCTGAATCCTGAAATCTCCTGGGTCTGTGTCTCAGCCACACTGGAAGCCTAGCAGCTGGTAGCTCTCTGCATATCTATCTGGAGATCTTCTGTCTTTCTGTCTCTTTTTTCTCTTTTAACCTTCTTATCCTCTTTTACTGGAATGTTTTTGGGTAGTTTAACATTTTTATGCCTAAAGGTTTCCATCTTACATGGGCCGAGTTAATGATGTTCCTGCTACGCTAAGTGATGCACGTTGAATTGGATGTTGTATGAAATCATTTGCCAAAGGAGCTCGGTTTTCTGTATTTTTCCAGTACACTTTTGTGTCGTTTTGACCTCTTGAGAATATCTGGCTGGGGTTTCTACTCTGCACCAAACTCGAGTAAAGGAACCTTTGCTCACCCTCAGCATTTCAGTGTTCTGGGGTGTTACAGGCGCGCAGGCTCAGCACGGCCTCTTGTTTCCATGAGGCCCCGCTGTGTCACACTGGCCCTTGGTTCCATGAGCATCTGGAGTGTCACACAGCTTGATGACATTTGTCCTTGCTGCCTCTCCCATCCCAGTGCTCCAGGAATAGCCCCGAGCCACCTGTGAGGGACAGGCCCTGCTGGCCCAGGCCTGGGCTCAGGCCTTGGCCTTTCTGCTTCCTCCAACCAGCCCAGGCCTTGCTCAGCATTGCAGTTCCCTGCTCACAGCCTCGGGCTCCTGCAATCCTGGCCTCAAGGATCTGCTCTCACCACTCCCTGGGGAGCCTTTGGCAGTCCCTGCCCTCAGTGGGGCCAGTGATGCTCCAAGGGACTTGGAGTTTTGCTTCTGACTCCTTGAGCAGCTTCTTCAACCTTCTCTCAGTGCCTGGGGCTCCTGGACTCAGCCCCAAATCCACCGTTGGGGATCATTAAAATACAGAAAACCCTCAGGAGCTCTTTGTCTTCTTTCCAATGTCTTCCAGTCTCCAGGCCTTGTGCAGCTGCTTGGAGTCACTTTGGAGTTCTCTTAAGGAGGAAGATTTCAAGGTACAGCTCATGATTTTCAGTTTTATAAAAGGGAGTAATTTTTCTTTTTCAGTTCAAAGAAGAAGCAACTTAGGCATTCCCCAGGTGATCTTGATGCTGAATGTCTCCTTAGGAGGTGTGGGCCCACTGAAGAATGAGCCCCTTGCAGGCTGACCCTGTTTGGACAAGCTGCTCCCCAAGCCCAGCCTGGGGACATGTCTGACATGGCCCAGCTGGGACTGACATGCCTGGCCCTGCACCAGAAGCCCTTCCCCCTGAACTCTGCAGCTGGCTGTCCCTGCCCACTGCACCATGTCCCACGTGCTCTCCTCAGGGCTCTGCCTGCATCCAGGCCCAGGACAAGTATTCCTGTTTGTGAGGAAAGAAGGGAAAAGCCTGAGCAGGTTTTCCTAAACGACAAACCCCCACTGTAGAAGCACATGCTGAGTACAGGCTGCCTGGAACCTGGAATGATGACACCTTTCTACTAGGGACAGTGGGACCAGAAATGATGTCTGGATGCAGAATTCTCGGAGTCTTGCAGCTGAATTCTCTGTCCTTGTCCTTTCCCTGCATCTCTGTTGCAGATGGAAGCTGCTGGTGCCTTTCTCAGCTGTGACCTGTCTTTTGAATGCAGACAGATGTTCCCAGGTGTGTTAAGCAGGTGCTGCTCAATGTTTATGCAAAGCTTTGGTGTGCTCATGGAACCAAGGGGACCCTTGTGACACAGCGGGGGCTGATGGAACCAAGGAGACAGTTGTGACAGTTGAGAGCCTCACAGAAACAAGGCTCCATTGTGACGCTGAAGGCAATTACGGAATCCACATCACTGTGACACAGCCAGGCCACATGGAACCAATGGTCCCTGATGACAATGCAGGTCCAAGGAGACCATGGTGACACTATGGGACCGCATGGATCCAAGGGGCCACTGTGACACTGAAGAACTTCATGGAAGCCAGGGTGCAGTGTGACACAGCGGTGCCTGATTGGAACAAAGGAACCACTGTTGACAGCCCAGAAACTCCTGGAACCAAGGGGCTGTGGTGACACAGCAGGGCCACATGGAACCAAGGAGACCTGTGACATTTAGGAACCTCATGGAACCAAGAGTCCACTATGACACTGCAGAAACAAGGAGACCATTGGGACGTTGTGGAAGCTCACAGAACCAAGCAGCCCTCGAGACACTCCAGGGCCTCGTTGAAGCAGGGAGACCACTGTGACAGTCCAGAACCTCATGGAGCTAAGGCTCTCTTGTGACACAGCAGGCTCCCATGCAACCAATTGTCCATTGTGACAATGCAGATCCCAGGAGACCATGGTTACACTACGGAAGCTCATGGAAGCAAGGGTCCATTGTGACAAAGCAAGGCCTTGTGGAACCAAGGAGAGCATTGTGACGTAATGGAACCTCGTGGAACCAAGGGTCCGTTGTTAGAGTCCAGAACCAAGGACACCATTGTGACAGTCCAGAACCTCATGGGACCAAGATTCCCTTGTTACACAGTGGCACTTGATGGAACCAAGGAGCCACTGTAGCACAGCAAAGCTGCATGAAACCTATGGTCCGTAGCGCTACTGCGGATCCAGGGAAACCATGGCGATACCACGGAACCTCATGGAACCAAGGGTCCAGTGTGACCCAGCAGAACCTCTTGGAATCAAGGCACCCATGTTACACTATGGAACCTCATGGAGCCAAGGGTCCGGTGTGCCGTTGCGGGGCCTCACTGGAGCAAAGGACATGGTTGATGGGACAGAAGCTCATGGAAACGATGGGATATTGGGACATTGCAGAGCCTCATGGAACCAAGGAGACCACTGTGACACTGAGGAAGAATTATGGAAGCAAGCAGCCACTGTAGAACCAAGGAGAGCACTGTTGACAGTACAAAACCTCCTGGAACTGAGAGGCCATTGTTCTACAGCGAGGCCTCGGGGAACCAAGGGGCCATGGTGACACTGTGGGGCCTCATGAACCAAGTAGTCGTTGTGACACAGCGGGGCTGCTTGTAACCAATTGTCCATCGTGATACTGCAGATGCAAGAGACCGTGCTGACACTATGGCAGTTCATGGAACCGAGAGGCTGTTGTGACACACCAAGGCCTCGTGGCACCAAGGAGAGAGCATTGTGGCAGTGCAGAACTAAGGAGGCCATTTTGACAGTACAGACCCAAATGGAACCAAGGGTCCACTGTTATCCAGCAGGGCCTCGTGGAACCAAGGGGCCCTCGTGAAAGTGTGCAAGGGGCATAATGGAGTCAGGGACACCACTGATACTGAAATCTGCTGGATAGCAGCTTTTGAACACAGTTTTGAGGATTTGAGAGCAGGTATTCTTTATTACACCATGGTGGTCACTTGGGCAATCCTTCATCTACTCGAGTGCACTGGCCACCAGGCAATCGGAGCTTTTATCACTCACACTGATGATGTATTCATTAGTTAACCCCACCTGGAATTTATTTGCCATAATTGCACCCCTTCTCACAAGTCCTTCTATGGTTCTTTGGAGTGTGTCTTCAACATGCACTGTCCTTTTTAGGTGACTGCTCTTTGATCCCCGCTTTTGAGGAAGGGCAATATTATTGTTGTGTATAACTTCTGCTTTTGTCAGCCTTGCAGAGCTGAGCTGACATTCTCCTTGCGTTTTGTGCACGCTCCGTTTGCCTCGGCTACATCCTTTGTGTGTTTCTCCAAGACTGTGCTCTTCTGTTCTCTGCCCGCGATAAGTGTAAATGTTCTTCTGTTCTCCTGTCCTTGTCACAGTGCTCGCCCCACGAGGCGTGTCTGCAAGCCCCTCCAACCCATGGACTTGGGATGGGCAAGTGTTCCTGAGGGAACAGGGATGGGACAGCTGGGCTGGACTGGCCCAAGGGATGTTCCATTCCATGTCACACCACGATCAGCAATCAACTGGGAGAAGCAGGGGCATGGGGGATGGGGGGGGGGGGGGGGGGTGGGGGTGTGTCACCATCTGCCAACACAGGCCGAGGATTGTTCGATCTCAGAGGTGCAAACAGGTAAATAGCGGGGGACAAATCAGTTTATTCAACAACAGCAATGCATTTTTATTGAATGCCAAACAATTCAGTTGCGCTAGAGGGGAGAGATATAGGAAACGGAGTATAGAGAGAGAAAAGGAGGGGAAGGGGGAAGTAGCTACCAACAGACGAGACCAAGGTCATGGTGGGCCAGCCAATGGAAGGGTGGTCATCCGTGGGGAGTACTCAGGGTCTTCTCCAGAGGATCGCTCTTTTATAGTCCTTTTTCAAAGCGAGTGGCTTGTGGCCAAGAGGCGGGGAGATTTATGGAGCATTGTGTGGTGCTCCAAGAGACAGGTGCGGTCGTGCAGTACATGCAGGCTTCAGCTGGTACCATGACAGCACAGTCCAGTGAGCACAACACACCTGCAAAGAGTCCCTTGGCAAGCACCCACCTCAAGCAGGCCAGAAAACCATTGTCCAGAGTCAACCTGGGCGGGGGTCCTTGAGGTCTTCTTGAGAGGGTCATGAGGCAAAAATGAGGGAAACTTCACACCGACCCTTAGAGTGGTAGATGAGAGGCAGCCCTCAGGAAACGGTGGCCACCCAGAGCTGTTACTCCTAGCAGATTTTGGCTGGGAGCAAGCCTTGTATGTAGTGCTTTTTCAGGGGGAATATCGGTTTCAGCCGTGGGAACCTGCAAAAGGGGCTGGTACTTTTCCATAGGAAGGAAAGCACAGAGCCTTAGTGCTCCAGGAGCTGATGAGAGGCAGTCCTCAACATTCCAGGATCAGCCAGTCTTGCCAGGTGGCCCCCGGGAGGCCCAGCCAGCCAGACCTGTTCCATGTTGCCTTGGTTCCATGGGGCCTCACAGTGTCACAATGTTCTCCTTGATTCCAGGAGTCCCTGTAGTGTCCCGATATTCTCCTTGTCACAATATTCTCCCTGCTTCTGTAGTGTAAACAATGGCCCCTTGCTTCCCTAAGGTCCTGCAGAGTCACCACGGCCCCTGGGCTCCATGTGGCCCTGCTGTGTAACAAAGGCTCCTTGGTTCTCTGGGCCGCACAGCTTCATCACTGACCCTTGGTTCCGTTGGGGTCCTGAGTCTCACAAAGGTGCCCCTGATTGCATGAGGCACCAGAGTGTCAAAATGGTCTCTTTGGTTCCATGAGGTTCCGCAGTGTCCCCATGGTCGCTGTCAGAGGCTGGATGACATCAATGTCCCCAGACCCGTCGGGATGCTCGGAATGGCCGAGTGGGGCCGGGGCTGGGACAGACCTTGGAATGAGGTGGGACAGAGCCCCGTCCCCAGCCATGGCCTGGCAGATCTGCCAATCACACAGCAGGGGCAGAGCAAACCCAGCTGTGACTGCCTGAGCCGTCAATCAATCACACAGCAGGGGCAGCGCCCAGCCAGCTCTGATTGGCTGAGCCGTCAATCAATCACACAGCAGGGGCAGCGCCCAGCCAGCTCTGATTGGTTGAGCCGTCAATCAATCACACAGCAGGGGCCGCGCCCAGCCAGCTCTGATTGGTTGAGCCGTCAATCAATCACACAGCAGGGTCACCGCCCAGCCAGCTCTGATTGGCTGAGCCGTCAATCAAGCACACAGCAGGGGCAGCGCCCACCCAGCTCTGATTGGCTGAGCCGTCAATCAATCCCACACAAAGGCAATGAAACACAGCAGTGCGTGGTAAGAAAGCAGATGTCCCTGAAAAGAGGAGAGCTTAGAAAACGCTAGGGATTTAAAAAATCGGGCATGACGTCAAGCCCTGGTCTGAATCCTGAAATCTCCTGGGTCTGTGTCTCAGCCACACTGGAAGCCTAGCAGCTGGTAGCTCTCTGCATATCTATCTGGAGATCTTCTGTCTTTCTGTCTCTTTTTTCTCTTTTAACCTTCTTATCCTCTTTTACTGGAATGTTTTTGGGTAGTTTAACATTTTTATGCCTAAAGGTTTCCATCTTACATGGGCCGAGTTAATGATGTTCCTGCTACGCTAAGTGATGCACGTTGAATTGGATGTTGTATGAAATCATTTGCCAAAGGAGCTCGGTTTTCTGTATTTTTCCAGTACACTTTTGTGTCGTTTTGACCTCTTGAGAATATCTGGCTGGGGTTTCTACTCTGCACCAAACTCGAGTAAAGGAACCTTTGCTCACCCTCAGCATTTCAGTGTTCTGGGGTGTTACAGGCGCGCAGGCTCAGCACGGCCTCTTGTTTCCATGAGGCCCCGCTGTGTCACACTGGCCCTTGGTTCCATGAGCATCTGGAGTGTCACACAGCTTGATGACATTTGTCCTTGCTGCCTCTCCCATCCCAGTGCTCCAGGAATAGCCCCGAGCCACCTGTGAGGGACAGGCCCTGCTGGCCCAGGCCTGGGCTCAGGCCTTGGCCTTTCTGCTTCCTCCAACCAGCCCAGGCCTTGCTCAGCATTGCAGTTCCCTGCTCACAGCCTCGGGCTCCTGCAATCCTGGCCTCAAGGATCTGCTCTCACCACTCCCTGGGGAGCCTTTGGCAGTCCCTGCCCTCAGTGGGGCCAGTGATGCTCCAAGGGACTTGGAGTTTTGCTTCTGACTCCTTGAGCAGCTTCTTCAACCTTCTCTCAGTGCCTGGGGCTCCTGGACTCAGCCCCAAATCCACCGTTGGGGATCATTAAAATACAGAAAACCCTCAGGAGCTCTTTGTCTTCTTTCCAATGTCTTCCAGTCTCCAGGCCTTGTGCAGCTGCTTGGAGTCACTTTGGAGTTCTCTTAAGGAGGAAGATTTCAAGGTACAGCTCATGATTTTCAGTTTTATAAAAGGGAGTAATTTTTCTTTTTCAGTTCAAAGAAGAAGCAACTTAGGCATTCCCCAGGTGATCTTGATGCTGAATGTCTCCTTAGGAGGTGTGGGCCCACTGAAGAATGAGCCCCTTGCAGGCTGACCCTGTTTGGACAAGCTGCTCCCCAAGCCCAGCCTGGGGACATGTCTGACATGGCCCAGCTGGGACTGACATGCCTGGCCCTGCACCAGAAGCCCTTCCCCCTGAACTCTGCAGCTGGCTGTCCCTGCCCACTGCACCATGTCCCACGTGCTCTCCTCAGGGCTCTGCCTGCATCCAGGCCCAGGACAAGTATTCCTGTTTGTGAGGAAAGAAGGGAAAAGCCTGAGCAGGTTTTCCTAAACGACAAACCCCCACTGTAGAAGCACATGCTGAGTACAGGCTGCCTGGAACCTGGAATGATGACACCTTTCTACTAGGGACAGTGGGACCAGAAATGATGTCTGGATGCAGAATTCTCGGAGTCTTGCAGCTGAATTCTCTGTCCTTGTCCTTTCCCTGCATCTCTGTTGCAGATGGAAGCTGCTGGTGCCTTTCTCAGCTGTGACCTGTCTTTTGAATGCAGACAGATGTTCCCAGGTGTGTTAAGCAGGTGCTGCTCAATGTTTATGCAAAGCTTTGGTGTGCTCATGGAACCAAGGGGACCCTTGTGACACAGCGGGGGCTGATGGAACCAAGGAGACAGTTGTGACAGTTGAGAGCCTCACAGAAACAAGGCTCCATTGTGACGCTGAAGGCAATTACGGAATCCACATCACTGTGACACAGCCAGGCCACATGGAACCAATGGTCCCTGATGACAATGCAGGTCCAAGGAGACCATGGTGACACTATGGGACCGCATGGATCCAAGGGGCCACTGTGACACTGAAGAACTTCATGGAAGCCAGGGTGCAGTGTGACACAGTGGTGCCTGATTGGAACAAAGGAACCACTGTTGACAGCCCAGAAACTCCTGGAACCAAGGGGCTGTGGTGACACAGCAGGGCCACATGGAACCAAGGAGACCTGTGACATTTAGGAACCTCATGGAACCAAGAGTCCACTATGACACTGCAGAAACAAGGAGACCATTGGGACGTTGTGGAAGCTCACAGAACCAAGCAGCCCTCGAGACACTCCAGGGCCTCGTTGAAGCAGGGAGACCACTGTGACAGTCCAGAACGTCATGGAGCTAAGGCTCTCTTGTGACACAGCAGGCTCCCATGCAACCAATTGTCCATTGTGACAATGCAGATCCCAGGAGACCATGGTTACACTACGGAAGCTCATGGAAGCAAGGGTCCATTGTGACAAAGCAAGGCCTTGTGGAACCAAGGAGAGCATTGTGACGTAATGGAACCTCGTGGAACCAAGGGTCCGTTGTTAGAGTCCAGAACCAAGGACACCATTGTGACAGTCCAGAACCTCATGGGACCAAGATTCCCTTGTTACACAGTGGCACTTGATGGAACCAAGGAGCCACTGTAGCACAGCAAAGCTGCATGAAACCTATGGTCCGTAGCGCTACTGCGGATCCAGGGAAACCATGGCGATACCACGGAACCTCATGGAACCAAGGGTCCAGTGTGACCCAGCAGAACCTCTTGGAATCAAGGCACCCATGTTACACTATGGAACCTCATGGAGCCAAGGGTCCGGTGTGCCGTTGCGGGGCCTCACTGGAGCAAAGGACATGGTTGATGGGACAGAAGCTCATGGAAACGATGGGATATTGGGACATTGCAGAGCCTCATGGAACCAAGGAGACCACTGTGACACTGAGGAAGAATTATGGAAGCAAGCAGCCACTGTAGAACCAAGGAGAGCACTGTTGACAGTACAAAACCTCCTGGAACTGAGAGGCCATTGTTCTACAGCGAGGCCTCGGGGAACCAAGGGGCCATGGTGACACTGTGGGGCCTCATGAACCAAGTAGTCGTTGTGACACAGCGGGGCTGCTTGTAACCAATTGTCCATCGTGATACTGCAGATGCAAGAGACCGTGCTGACACTATGGCAGTTCATGGAACCGAGAGGCTGTTGTGACACACCAAGGCCTCGTGGCACCAAGGAGAGAGCATTGTGGCAGTGCAGAACTAAGGAGGCCATTTTGACAGTACAGACCCAAATGGAACCAAGGGTCCACTGTTATCCAGCAGGGCCTCGTGGAACCAAGGGGCCCTCGTGAAAGTGTGCAAGGGGCATAATGGAGTCAGGGACACCACTGATACTGAAATCTGCTGGATAGCAGCTTTTGAACACAGTTTTGAGGATTTGAGAGCAGGTATTCTTTATTACACCATGGTGGTCACTTGGGCAATCCTTCATCTACTCGAGTGCACTGGCCACCAGGCAATCGGAGCTTTTATCACTCACACTGATGATGTATTCATTAGTTAACCCCACCTGGAATTTATTTGCCATAATTGCACCCCTTCTCACAAGTCCTTCTATGGTTCTTTGGAGTGTGTCTTCAACATGCACTGTCCTTTTTAGGTGACTGCTCTTTGATCCCCGCTTTTGAGGAAGGGCAATATTATTGTTGTGTATAACTTCTGCTTTTGTCAGCCTTGCAGAGCTGAGCTGACATTCTCCTTGCGTTTTGTGCACGCTCCGTTTGCCTCGGCTACATCCTTTGTGTGTTTCTCCAAGACTGTGCTCTTCTGTTCTCTGCCCGCGATAAGTGTAAATGTTCTTCTGTTCTCCTGTCCTTGTCACAGTGCTCGCCCCACGAGGCGTGTCTGCAAGCCCCTCCAACCCATGGACTTGGGATGGGCAAGTGTTCCTGAGGGAACAGGGATGGGACAGCTGGGCTGGACTGGCCCAAGGGATGTTCCATTCCATGTCACACCACGATCAGCAATCAACTGGGAGAAGCAGGGGCATGGGGGATGGGGGGGGGGGGGTGGGGGTGTGTCACCATCTGCCAACACAGGCCAAGGATTGTTCGATCTCAGAGGTGCAAACAGGTAAATAGCGGGGGACAAATCAGTTTATTCAACAACAGCAATGCATTTTTATTGAATGCCAAACAATTCAGTTGCGCTAGAGGGGAGAGATATAGGAAACGGAGTATAGAGAGAGAAAAGGAGGGGAAGGGGGAAGTAGCTACCAACAGACGAGACCAAGGTCATGGTGGGCCAGCCAATGGAAGGGTGGTCATCCGTAGGGAGTACTCAGGGTCTTCTCCAGAGGATCGCTCTTTTATAGTCCTTTTTCAAAGCGAGTGGCTTGTGGCCAAGAGGTGGGGAGATTTATGGAGCATTGTGTGGTGCTCCAAGAGACAGGTGCGGTCGTGCAGTACATGCAGGCTTCAGCTGGTACCATGACAGCACAGTCCAGTGAGCACAACACACCTGCAAAGAGTCCCTTGGCAAGCACCCACCTCAAGCAGGCCAGAAAATCATTGTCCAGAGTCAACCTGGGCGGGGGTCCTTGAGGTCTTCTTGAGAGGGTCATGAGGCAAAAATGAGGGAAACTTCACACCGACCCTTAGAGTGGTAGATGAGAGGCAGCCCTCAGGAAACGGTGGCCACCCAGAGCTGTTACTCCTAGCAGATTTTGGCTGGGAGCAAGCCTTGTATGTAGTCCTTTTTCAGGGGGAATATCAGTTTCAGCCGTGGGAACCTGCAAAAGCGGATGGTACTTTTCCATAGGAAGGAAAGCACACAGCCTCAGTGCTCCAGGAGCTGATGAGAGGCAGTCCTCAATATTCCAGGATCAGCCAGTCTTGCCAGGTGGCCCCCGGGAGGCCCAGCCAGCCAGACCTGTTCCATGTTGCCTTGGTTCCATGGGGCCTCACAGTGTCACAATGTACTCCTTGATTCCGGGAGTCCCTGTAGTGTCCCGATATTCTCCTTGTCACAATATTCTCCCTGCTTCAGTAGTGATAACAATGGCCCCTTGCTTCCCTAAGGTCCTGCAGAGTCACCATGGCCCCTGGGCTCCATGTGGCCCTGCTGTGTAACAAAGGCTCCTTGGTTCTCTGGGCCGCACAGCTTCATCACTGACCCTTGGTTCCATTGGGGTCCCGAGTCTCACAAAGGTGGCCCTGATTGCATGAGGCACCAGAGTGTCAAAATGGTCTCTTTGGTTCCATGAGGTTCCGCAGTGTCCCCATGGTCGCTGTCAGAGGCTGGATGACATCAATGTCCCCAGACCCGTCGGGATGCTCGGAATGGCCGAGTGGGGCCGGGGCTGGGACAGACCTTGGAATGAGGTGGGACAGAGCCCCGCCCCCAGCCATGGCCTGGCAGATCTGCCAATCACACAGCAGGGGTAGCGCCCACCCAGCTCTGATTGGCTGAGCCGTCAATCAATCCCACACAGCAGGAGCAGCGCCCACCCAGCTCTGATTGGTTGAGCCGTTAATCAGTCACACAGCAGGAGCAGCGCCCAGCCTGCTCTGATTGGTTGAGCTGTCAATCAATCACACAGCAGGGGCAGCGCCCAGCCAGCTCTGATTGGCTGAGCCGTCAATCAATCCCACACAGCAGGAGCAGCGCCCACCCAGCTCTGATTGGCTGAGCCGTCAATCAATCACACAGCAGGGGCAGCGCCCACCCAGCTCTGATTGGCCGAGCTGTCAATCAATCCCACACAAAGGCAATGAAACACAGCAGTGAGTGGGAAGAAAGCAGATGTCCCCGAAAAGAGGAGAGCTTACAAAACGCTAGGGAATTGAAAAAATCGGGCATGACGTCAAGCCCTGGTCTGAATCCTGAAATCTCCTGGGTCTGTGTCTCAGCCACACTGGAAGCCTAGCAGCTGGTAGCTCTCTGCATATCTATCTGGAGATCTTCTGTCTTTCTGTCTCTTTTTTCTCTTTTAACCTTCTTATCCTCTTTTACTGGAATGTTTTTGGGTAGTTTAACATTTTTATGCCTAAAGGTTTCCATCTTAAATGGGCCGAGTTAATGATGTTCCTGCTACGCTAAGTGTTGCACGTTGAATTGGATGTTGTATGAAATCATTTGCCAAAGGAGCTCGGTTTTCTGTATTTTTCCAGTACACTTTTGTGTCGTTTTGACCTCTTGAGAATATCTGGCTGGGGTTTCTACTCTGCACCAAACTCGAGGAAAGGAACCTTTGCTCACCCTCAGCATTTCAGTGTTCTGCGGTGTTACAGGCGCGCAGGCTCAGCACGGCCTCTTGTTTCCATCAGGCCCTGCTGTGTCACACTGGCCCTTGGTTCCATGAGCATCTGGAGTGTCACACAGCCTGATGACATTTGTCCTTGCTGCCTCTCCCATCCCAGTGCTCCAGGAACAGCCCCGAGCCACCTGTGAGGGACAGGCCCTGCTGGCCCAGGCCTGGGCTCAGGCCTTGGCCTTTCTGCTTCCTCCAACCAGCCCAGGCCTTGCTCAGCATTGCAGTTCCCTGCTCACAGCCTCGGGCTCCTGCAATCCTGGCCTCAAGGATCTGCTCTCACCACTCCCTGGGGAGCCTTTGGCAGTCCCTGCCCTCAGTGGGGCCACTGATGCTCCAAGGGACTTGGAGTTTTGCTTCTGACTCCTTGAGCAGCTTCTTCAACCTTCTCTCAGTGCCTGGGGCTCCTGGACTCAGCCCCAAATCCACCGTTGGGGATCATTAAAATACAGAAAACCCTCAGGAGCTCTTTGTCTTCTTTCCAATGTCTTCCAGTCTCCAGGCCTTGTGCAGCTGCTTGGAGTCACTTTGGAGTTCTCTTAAGGAGGAAGATTTCAAGGTACAGCTCATGATTTTCAGTTTTATAAAAGGGAGTAATTTTTCTTTTTCAGTTCAAAGAAGAAGCAACTTAGGCATTCCCCAGGTGATCTTGATGCTGAATGTCTCCTTAGGAGGTGTGGGCCCACTGAAGAATGAGCCCCTTGCCAGGCTGACCCTGTTTGGACAAGCTGCTCCCCAAGCCCAGCCTGGGGACATGTCTGACATGGCCCAGCTGGGACTGACATGCCTGGCCCTGCACCAGAAGCCCTTCCCCCTGAACTCTGCAGCTGGCTGTCCCTGCCCACTGCACCATGTCCCACGTGCTCTCCTCAGGGCTCTGCCTGCATCCAGGCCCGGGACAAGTATTCCTGTTTGTGAGGAAAGAAGGGAAAAGCCTGAGCAGGTCTCCTAAACGACAAATCCCCACTGTAGAAGCACATGCTGAGTACAGGCTGCCTGGAATGATGACACCTTTCTACTAGGGACAGTGGGACCAGAAATGATGTCTGGATGCAGAATTCTCGGAGTCTTGCAGCTGAATTCTCTGTCCTTGTCCTTTCCCTGCATCTCTGTTGCAGATGGAAGCTGCTGGTGCCTTTCTCAGCTGTGACCTGTCTTTTGAATGCAGACAGATGTTCCCAGGTGTGTTAAGCAGGTGCTGCTCAATGTTTATGCAAAGCTTTGGTGTGCTCATGGAACCAAGGGGACCCTTGTGACACAGCGGGGGCTGATGGAACCAAGGAGACAATTGTGACAGTTGAGAGCCTCACAGAAACAAGGCTCCATTGTGACGCTGAAGGCAATTACGGAATCCACATCACTGTGACACAGCCGGGCCACGTGGAACCAATGGTCCCTTATGACAATGCAGATCCAAGGAGACCATGGTGACACTATGGGACCGCATGGATCCAAGGGGCCACTGTGACACTGAAGAACTTCATGGAAGCCAGGGTGCAGTGTGACACAGCGGTGCCTGATTGGAAGAAAAGGAACCACTGCTGACAGCCCAGAAACTCCTGGAACCAAGGGGCTGTGGTGACACAGCAGGGCCACATGGAACCAAGGAGACCTGTGACATTTAGGAACCTCATGGAACCAAGAGTCCACTATGACACTGCAGAAACAAGGAGACCATTGGGACGTTGTGGAAGCTCACAGAACCAAGCAGCCCTTGTGACACTCCAGGGCCTCGTTGAAGCAGGGAGACCACTGTGACAGTCCAGAACGTCGTGGAACTAAGGCTCTCTTGTGACACAGCAGGCTCCCATGCAACCAATTGTCCATTGTGACAATGCAGATCCCAGGAGACCATGGTTACACTACGGAAGCTCATGGAACCAAGGGTCCATTGTGACAAAGCAAGGCCTTGTGGAACCAAGGAGAGCATTGTGACGTAATGGAACCTCGTGGAACCAAGGGTCCGTTGTTAGAGTCCAGAACCAAGGACACCATTGTGACAGTCCAGAACCTCATGGGACCAAGATTCCCTTGTTACACAGTGGCACTTGATGGAACCAAGGAGCCACTGTAGCACAGCAAAGCTGCATGAAACCTATGGTCCATAGTGCTACTGCGGATCCAGGGAAACCATGGCGATACCACGGAACCTCACGGAGCCAAGGGTCCAGTGTGACCCGGCAGAACCTCTTGGAATCAAGGCAACCATGTCACACTATGGAAACTCATGGAGCCAGGGGTCCAGTGTGCCATTGCGGGGCCTCACTGGAGCAAAGGACATGGTTGATGGGACAGAAGCTCATGGAAACGATGGGCTATTGGGACATTGCAGAGCCTCATGGAGCCAAGGAGACCACTGTGACACCGAGGAACCTTATGGAAGCAAGCAGCCACTGTAGAACCAAGGAGAGCACTGTTGACAGTACAAAACCTCCTGGAACTGAGAGGCCATTGTTCTGCAGCGAGGCCTCGTGGAACCAAGGGGCCATGGTGACACTGTGGGGGCCTCCTGAAGCAAATAGTCGTTGTGACACGGCGGGGCTGCTTGTAACCAACTGTCCATCGTGATACTGCAGATGCAAGAGACCGTGCTGACACTATGGCAGTTCATGGAACCGAGAGGCTGTTGTGACACACCAAGGCCTCGTGGCACCAAGGAGAGCATTGTGGCAGTGCAGAACCAAGGAGGCCATTTTGACAGTACAGACCCAAATGGAACCAAGGGTCCACTGTTATCCAGCAGGGCCTCGTGGAACCAAGGGGCCCTCGTGAAAGTGTGCAAGGGGCATAATGGAGTCAGGGACACCACTGATACTGAAATCTGCTGGATAGCAACTTTTGAACACAGTTTTGAGGATCTGAGAGCAGGTATTCTTTATTACACCATGGTGGTCACTTGGGCAATCCTTCATCTACTCGAGTGCACTGGCCACCAGGCAATCGGAGCTTTTATCACTCACACTGATGATGTATTCATTAGTTAACCCCACCTGGAATTTATTTGCCATAATTGCACCCCTTCTCACAAGTCCTTCTATGGTTCTTTGGAGTCTGCCTTCAACATGCGCTGTCCTTTTTAGGTGACTGCTCTTTGATCCCCGCTTTTGAGGAAGGGCAATATTATTGTTGTGTATAACTTCTGCTTTTGTCAGCCTTGCAGAGCTGAGCTGACATTCTCCTTGCATTTTGTGCACGCTCTGTTTGCCTCAGCTACATCCTTTGTGCGTTTCTCCAAGGCTGTGCTCTTCTGTTCTCTGCCCGCGATAAGTGTAAATGTTCTTCTGTTCTCCTGTCCTTGTCACAATGCTCCCCCCACGAGGCGTGTCTGCAAGCCCCTCCAACCCATGGACTTGGGGTGGGCAAGTGCTCCTGAGGGAACAGGGATGGGACAGCTGGGCTGGACTGGCCCAAGGGATGTTCCATTCCATGTCACACCACGATCAGCAATCAACTGGGAGAAGCAGGGGGATGGGGGATTTGCGGGGGGGGGGAGGGTGGGGGGAGTGTCACCATCTACCAAGACAGGCCGGGGATTGTTTGATCTCAGAGGTAATAGCAGGCAAATAGCGGGGGACAAATCAGTTTATTCAACAACAGCAATGCATTTTTATTGAATGCCAAACAATTCAGTTGCGATAGAGGGGAGAGATATAGGAAATGGAGTCTAGAGAGAGAAAAGGAGGGGAAGGGGGAAATAGCTACCAACAGATGAGACCAACGTCATGGTGCGCCAGCCAATGGAAGGGTGGTCATCCGTGGGGAGTACTCAGGGTCTCCTCCAGAGGATCGCTCTTTTATAGTCCTTTTTCAAAGCGAGTGGCTTGTGGCCAAGAGGTGGGGAGATTTATGGAGCATTGTGTGGTGCTCCAAGAGACAGGTGCGGTCGTGCAGTACATGCAGGCTTCAGCTGGTACCATGACAGCAGAGTCCAGTGAGCACAACACACCTGCAAAGAGTCCCTTGGCAAGCACCCACCTCAAGCAGGCCAGAAAATCATTGTCCAGAGTCAACCTGGGTGGGGGTCCTTGAGGTCTTCTTGAGAGGGTCATGAGGCAAAAATGAGGGAAACTTCACACCGACCCTTAGAGTGGTAGATGAGAGGCAGCCCTCAGGAAACGGTGGCCACCCAGAGCTGTTACTCCTAGCAGATTTTGGCTGGGAGCAAGCCTTGTATGTAGTCCTTTTTCAGGGGGAATATCAGTTTCAGCCGTGGGAACCTGCAAAAGCGGATGGTACTTTTCCATAGGAAGGAAAGCACACAGCCTCAGTGCTCCAGGAGCTGATGAGAGGCAGTCCTCAACATTCCAGGATCAGCCAGTCTTGCCAGGTGGCCCCCGGGAGGCCCAGCCAGCCAGACCTGTTCCATGTTGCCTTGGTTCCATGGGGCCTCACAGTGTCACAATGTACTCCTTGATTCCGGGAGTCCCTGTAGTGTCCCGATATTCTCCTTGTCACAATATTCTCCCTGCTTCAGTAGTGATAACAATGGCCCCTTGCTTCCCTAAGGTCCTGCAGAGTCACCATGGCCCCTGGGCTCCATGTGGCCCTGCTGTGTAACAAAGGCTCCTTGGTTCTCTGGGCCGCACAGCTTCATCACTGACCCTTGGTTCCATTGGGGTCCCGAGTCTCACAAAGGTGGCCCTGATTGCATGAGGCACCAGAGTGTCAAAATGGTCTCTTTGGTTCCATGAGGTTCCGCAGTGTCCCCATGGTCGCTGTCAGAGGCTGGATGACATCAATGTCCCCAGACCCGTCGGGATGCTCGGAATGGCCGAGTGGGGCCGGGGCTGGGACAGACCTTGGAATGAGGTGGGACAGAGCCCCGTCCCCAGCCATGGCCTGGCAGATCTGCCAATCACACAGCAGGGGTAGCGCCCACCCAGCTCTGATTGGCTGAGCCGTCAATCAATCCCACACAGCAGGAGCAGCGCCCACCCAGCTCTGATTGGTTGAGCCGTTAATCAGTCACACAGCAGGAGCAGCGCCCAGCCTGCTCTGATTGGTTGAGCTGTCAATCAATCACACAGCAGGGGCAGCGCCCAGCCAGCTCTGATTGGCTGAGCCGTCAATCAATCCCACACAGCAGGAGCAGCGCCCACCCAGCTCTGATTGGCTGAGCCGTCAATCAATCACACAGCAGGGGCAGCGCCCACCCAGCTCTGATTGGCCGAGCTGTCAATCAATCCCACACAAAGGCAATGAAACACAGCAGTGAGTGGGAAGAAAGCAGATGTCCCCGAAAAGAGGAGAGCTTACAAAACGCTAGGGAATTGAAAAAATCGGGCATGACGTCAAGCCCTGGTCTGAATCCTGAAATCTCCTGGGTCTGTGTCTCAGCCACACTGGAAGCCTAGCAGCTGGTAGCTCTCTGCATATCTATCTGGAGATCTTCTGTCTTTCTGTCTCTTTTTTCTCTTTTAACCTTCTTATCCTCTTTTACTGGAATGTTTTTGGGTAGTTTAACATTTTTATGCCTAAAGGTTTCCATCTTACATGGGCCGAGTTAATGATGTTCCTGCTACGCTAAGTGATGCACGTTGAATTGGATGTTGTATGAAATCATTTGCCAAAGGAGCTCGGTTTTCTGTATTTTTCCAGTACACTTTTGTGTCGTTTTGACCTCTTGAGAATATCTGGCTGGGGTTTCTACTCTGCACCAAACTCGAGTAAAGGAACCTTTGCTCACCCTCAGCATTTCAGTGTTCTGGGGTGTTACAGGCGCGCAGGCTCAGCACGGCCTCTTGTTTCCATGAGGCCCCGCTGTGTCACACTGGCCCTTGGTTCCATGAGCATCTGGAGTGTCACACAGCTTGATGACATTTGTCCTTGCTGCCTCTCCCATCCCAGTGCTCCAGGAACAGCCCCGAGCCACCTGTGAGGGACAGGCCCTGCTGGCCCAGGCCTGGGCTCAGGCCTTGGCCTTTCTGCTTCCTCCAACCAGCCCAGGCCTTGCTCAGCATTGCAGTTCCCTGCTCACAGCCTCGGGCTCCTGCAATCCTGGCCTCAAGGATCTGCTCTCACCACTCCCTGGGGAGCCTTTGGCAGTCCCTGCCCTCAGTGGGGCCAGTGATGCTCCAAGGGACTTGGAGTTTTGCTTCTGACTCCTTGAGCAGCTTCTTCAACCTTCTCTCAGTGCCTGGGGCTCCTGGACTCAGCCCCAAATCCACCGTTGGGGATCATTAAAATACAGAAAACCCTCAGGAGCTCTTTGTCTTCTTTCCAATGTCTTCCAGTCTCCAGGCCTTGTGCAGCTGCTTGGAGTCACTTTGGAGTTCTCTTAAGGAGGAAGATTTCAAGGTACAGCTCATGATTTTCAGTTTTATAAAAGGGAGTAATTTTTCTTTTTCAGTTCAAAGAAGAAGCAACTTAGGCATTCCCCAGGTGATCTTGATGCTGAATGTCTCCTTAGGAGGTGTGGGCCCACTGAAGAATGAGCCCCTTGCCAGGCTGACCCTGTTTGGACAAGCTGCTCCCCAAGCCCAGCCTGGGGACATGTCTGACATGGCCCAGCTGGGACTGACATGCCTGGCCCTGCACCAGAAGCCCTTCCCCCTGAACTCTGCAGCTGGCTGTCCCTGCCCACTGCACCATGTCCCACGTGCTCTCCTCAGGGCTCTGCCTGCATCCAGGCCCAGGACAAGTATTCCTGTTTGTGAGGAAAGAAGGGAAAAGCCTGAGCAGGTTTTCCTAAACGACAAACCCCCACTGTAGAAGCACATGCTGAGTACAGGCTGCCTGGAACCTGGAATGATGACACCTTTCTACTAGGGACAGTGGGACCAGAAATGATGTCTGGATGCAGAATTCTCGGAGTCTTGCAGCTGAATTCTCTGTCCTTGTCCTTTCCCTGCATCTCTGTTGCAGATGGAAGCTGCTGGTGCCTTTCTCAGCTGTGACCTGTCTTTTGAATGCAGACAGATGTTCCCAGGTGTGTTAAGCAGGTGCTGCTCAATGTTTATGCAAAGCTTTGGTGTGCTCATGGAACCAAGGGGACCCTTGTGACACAGCGGGGGCTGATGGAACCAAGGAGACAGTTGTGACAGTTGAGAGCCTCACAGAAACAAGGCTCCATTGTGACACTGAAGGCAATTACGGAATCCACATCACTGTGACACAGCCAGGCCACATGGAACCAATGGTCCCTGATGACAATGCAGGTCCAAGGAGACCATGGTGACACTATGGGACCGCATGGATCCAAGGGGCCACTGTGACACTGAAGAACTTCATGGAAGCCAGGGTGCAGTGTGACACAGCGGTGCCTGATTGGAACAAAGGAACCACTGCTGACAGCCCAGAAACTCCTGGAACCAAGGGGCTGTGGTGACACAGCAGGGCCACATGGAACCAAGGAGACCTGTGACATTTAGGAACCTCATGGAACCAAGAGTCCACTATGACACTGCAGAAACAAGGAGACCATTGGGACGTTGTGGAAGCTCACAGAACCAAGCAGCCCTCGAGACACTCCAGGGCCTCGTTGAAGCAGGGAGACCACTGTGACAGTCCAGAACCTCATGGAGCTAAGGCTCTCTTGTGACACAGCAGGCTCCCATGCAACCAATTGTCCATTGTGACAATGCAGATCCCAGGAGACCATGGTTACACTACGGAAGCTCATGGAACCAAGGGTCCATTGTGACAAAGCAAGGCCTTGTGGAACCAAGGAGAGCATTGTGACGTAATGGAACCTCGTGGAACCAAGGGTCCGTTGTTAGAGTCCAGAACCAAGGACAGCATTGTGACAGTCCAGAACCTCATGGGACCAAGATTCCCTTGTTACACAGTGGCACTTGATGGAACCAAGGAGCCACTGTAGCACAGCAAAGCTGCATGAAACCTATGGTCCGTAGCGCTACTGCGGATCCAGGGAAACCATGGCGATACCACGGAACCTCATGGAACCAAGGGTCCAGTGTGACCCAGCAGAACCTCTTGGAATCAAGGCACCCATGTTACACTATGGAACCTCATGGAGCCAAGGGTCCGGTGTGTCGTTGCGGGGCCTCACTGGAGCAAAGGACATGGTTGATGGGACAGAAGCTCATGGAAACGATGGGATATTGGGACATTGCAGAGCCTCATGGAACCAAGGAGACCACTGTGACACTGAGGAAGAATTATGGAAGCAAGCAGCCACTGTAGAACCAAGGAGAGCACTGTTGACAGTACAAAACCTCCTGGAACTGAGAGGCCATTGTTCTACAGCGAGGCCTCGGGGAACCAAGGGGCCATGGTGACACTGTGGGGCCTCATGAACCAAGTAGTCGTTGTGACACAGCGGGGCTGCTTGTAACCAATTGTCCATCGTGATACTGCAGATGCAAGAGACCGTGCTGACACTATGGCAGTTCATGGAACCGAGAGGCTGTTGTGACACACCAAGGCCTCGTGGCACCAAGGAGAGAGCATTGTGGCAGTGCAGAACTAAGGAGGCCATTTTGACAGTACAGACCCAAATGGAACCAAGGGTCCACTGTTATCCAGCAGGGCCTCGTGGAACCAAGGGGCCCTCGTGAAAGTGTGCAAGGGGCATAATGGAGTCAGGGACACCACTGATACTGAAATCTGCTGGATAGCAACTTTTGAACACAGTTTTGAGGATTTGAGAGCAGGTATTCTTTATTACACCATGGTGGTCACTTGGTGTCCTAGGGTGATGTTATGGTGTTTCTATCTCCAATCGTGTGTCCTGATTATGTTTGGTATTATGTCCTGTGCTTCCAGGACTGAGTCTGAGAGTGAAGCTTTGTTTTGTCTTGTTATCAGCCGGCTCACCTCCCCCATGGTCTATGTTTAGGAGAGGTTTTAGCTCGGCTTGCTTGCTTGCCTGCTTGCTTGCTTGCTTGCTTGCTTGCCTGCTTGCTTGCCTGCTTGCTCGCTTCTGCCTTTTTCTTTCCTTCGCTTTGCCCTTGCTTTCTGCTTATTAGTTAGTTCAGCTAGGCAGTCCAACTTTTTCCCTGGACTGTTTTCCACCCCGTCCCCTCCCTCTCCTGGATACCATCTGAACGGACGGGGACCTGGGAACCCCAAGAAACACCGGGAGTCTACACTTTGTCACCTGCAGCAGTCATCCCCAGCGCCAGAGACTGATAACTGCGCGACCACTCGCCAGAGAGACTGAACTTGTCATCCCTTCAGAACGGTGAAAGAGTTTTTTGTCAGCTGGTGTTGGTTTTTTTTCCCTGTGCTGGGGAGTGTCTTGCTTGTTAAATAAACAGGTTTTTTCTCCCACTCTTCTCCAAGGAAATTCTTCCCGAACCCGGTGGGGTGGGGGGGGGAGGAGTCGTGGGGTTTGCTGTCTGGGGGCTCCTCCTGGAGGTTTTCCCCCAAATTTGGCCGAAACCAGGACAAATATATTGGCGCCCAACTCGAGGCTTGAGAAAGTGGGAAAAAACCCTGTTCTAATAATAATAATTTGGTTCAAATTCTTTTGTGTTGGTATAGAGCAGTTATTGGCTATGTTGTTGGAATTCATGTCTTTTGGGGTGGAGGCCTGCATGGGTTCTTTGTCCCTAGGGTTTTTTGAGGTCTTAATACCTCTGTGGTCCCTGGGTTTATTTGCTTATCCAGAAATAGCTCCAGTATTGTCCCTAATGCGTAGTTTCTGTAGTAGAGGGGCATTGACCAAAATATCCATCGGGCTGGGCTTGGTTTTAATGGCCTGCAGGAGATTTATAAAGGTGCTGGAGTCTGTTCCAGGAATGTATGGTTCTTGGTTGTGGTTGTGTACTCAGCTTGTTAGAGGAGAAGCAGGGGATGAGGCTTTTCAGCCTTTGTTCTCCTTCTTCTCCTCTGAATTTGTTACATCCCTATTAGAGAATGTTCAGTTCCCCCTGAGTGTTAAAGAGACCATCTTTCTGGTGTTTAATATAGTAAGCTTTCTCTATACAGTCTGCAGTTTCTCTAGAATGAGAGCTGAGATTTCTAGAGGGGCTGAGACCCCTGACCCCAGAGTAGAGCCAGGCGTGAGGAATCCTGAATGGTGTGGGAAATGGGAGGATATGGGCCAAATCTTAAAGGAATTTTCTGACCCTACATCCTGGGATTTTCCATGTGAACAAATTCAGAACCCAGCTGAGGTGGCAAAGTACCTGAAAGAGAAGTGCCATGGTAATTCTAAGGAGAATGGAGACTGACCGTAGACTATCGTGCATTGAATGAGGTGACTCCACCACTGAGCGCTGCCGTGCCAGACATGCTGGAACTGCAGTACGAGCTGGAGTCCAAGGCAGCAAAGTGGTACGCCACTATCGATATCGCCAATGCATTTTTCTCCATTCCTCTGGCAGCAGAGTGCAGGCCTCAGTTCGCTTTCACATGGAGGGGAGTGCAGTACACCTGGAATCGACTGCCCCAGGGGTGGAAGCACAGTCCTACTATCTGCCATGGACTGATCCAGACTACACTAGAAAAAGGTGAGGCTCCAGAACATTTACAATATATTGATGATATCATTGTGTGGGGGAACACAGCAGCAGAAGTGTTCAAGAAAGGAGAGAGAATCATCCAAATCCTCCTGGAAGCCGGCTTCGCCATCAAGAAGAGTAAAGTTAAGGGACCTGCTCGAGAGATCCAGTTCCTGGGAGTGAAGTGGCAAGATGGACGGTGTCAGATTCCTACTGATGTCATCAACAAAATCACAGCTATGTCCCCACCAACCAACAAGAAGGAGACACAAGCTTTCTTAGGCGCCATAGGTTTTTGGAGGATGCACATTCCTGAGTACAGTCAGATTGTGAGCCCTCTTTACCTGGTCACCCGCAAGAAGAACGATTTCCATTGGGGCCCTGAGCAGCAACAAGCTTTTGCCCAGATAAAGCAGGAAATTGCTCATGCAGTAGCCCTTGGCCCAGTCAGGACGGGACCAGATGTGAAGAACGTGCTCTACTCTGCAGCCGGGAACCATGGTCTGTCCTGGAGCCTGTGGCAGAAGGTGCCTGGTGAGACTCGAGGCCGACCATTAGGATTTTGGAGTCGGAGCTACAGAGGGTCTGAAGCTAACTACACCCCAACAGAGAAGGAGATCTTGGCTGCCTACGAAGGGGTCCAAGCAGCCTCAGAGGTGGTTGGCACAGAAGCACAACTCCTTCTGGCACCCCGACTACCAGTGCTGGGGTGGATGTTCAGAGGAAAGGTTCCCTCAACCCACCATGCCACCAGTGCTACATGGAGCAAGTGGATTGCCCTCATTACACAGCGCACCCGGATTGGAAAACTGAATCGCCCTGGGATTTTGGAAGTAATTACAAATTGGCCTGAAGGTGAAAGTTTTGGTGTCACAGATGAGGAACAAGAACCAGTGACACGGGCTGAAGAAGCTCCACCATATAACCAACTGCCAGCAGAGGAAACACGCTATGCTCTATTCACCGACGGTTCCTGTCGCATTGTGGGGATGAATCGGAGGTGGAAAGCAGCCGTATGGAGCCCCACGCGACGGGTAGCAGAGGCCACTGAAGGAGAGGGTGGATCCAGTCAACTTGCTGAACTCAAAGCGGTTCAACTGGCCTTAGACATTGCTGAAAGAGAGAAGTGGCCAAAGCTTTACCTTTATACCGATTCATGGATGGTAGCCAATGCTCTGTGGGGATGGTTGGAGAGATGGAAAGAGGCTAACTGGCAGCGTAGAGGAAAACCAATTTGGGCTGCCGAAGAGTGGAAAGATATCGCTACCCGGTTAGAGAAATTACCTGTGAAGGTTCGCCATGTAGATGCCCATGTTCCCAGAAGTAGGGCTAATGAAGAGCAGAAAAACAATCAGCAGGTAGATCAGGCTGCAAAGATAGGGGTGTCGAAGATAGACCTTGATTGGGAACACAAGGGAGAGTTGTTCCTGGCTCGATGGGCCCATGATGCCTCAGGCCCATTTATATGTGGCACGAGACCGAGGGGTGGATCTAACCATGGACAGTATTTCTCAAGTTATCCATGACTGTGAGACGTGCGCTGCCATCAAGCAAGCCAAGCGGGTGAAGCCCCTCTGGTATGGGGGGCGGTGGTCCAAGTACAAGTATGGAGAGGCCTGGCAGATTGACTACATCACACTGCCCCAGACACGCCAAGGCAAGCGCTATGTACTGACCATGGTGGAAGCCACCACTGGATGGTTGGAGACCTACCCTGTGTCTCACGCTACAGCCCGTAACACCATCCTGGGCCTGGAAAAGCAGGTCCTTTGGAGGCATGGCACCCCTGAGAGGATTGAGTCAGACAATGGGACTCATTTCAAGAATAGCCTTATCAACACTTGGGCTAGGGAACATGGCATTGAGTGGGTGTACCATATCCCCTACCATGCACCAGCTGCAGGGAAGGTGGAAAGGTACAATGGACTGTTAAAAACCACCTTGAGAGCATTGGGTGGGGGATCATTCAAAAACTGGGAGCAGCATTTAGCAAAGGCCACTTGGTTAGTTAACACCCGGGGTTCCACCAACCGAGCGGGCCCTGCCCAGTCTGAGTCCCTGAATATAGTAGATGGAGACAAAGTCCCAGTGGCACATATCAGAGGTTTGTTAGGGAAGGCAGTTTGGATCAATTCTGCCCCGAGTACAGACAAACCCATTCGTGGGATTGTCTTTGCTCAAGGACCAGGTTGTACATGGTGGGTAATGCAGAGAGATGGAACAACACGATGTGTGCCTCAGGGAGATCTGATTGTGGGGTGAGGCAGCATGAGACAGAAGGAAATATGTAAGTGTCAAAGGTCTGAGCAAGTGAGATAGAAGGAAAGGTGTAAGTGTCGAAGGTTTGAGCAAGTGAGATGGAAGAAAATGTGTCCGAATAAGTGAAAGATGGAAATTTCTACTTGCTGAAGTTTTTACATGCTGTTTAGTATGTTCACGATATGGAGATAAGGGGTGGAATGTCCTAGGGTGATGTTATGGTGTTTCTATCTCCAATCGTGTGTCCTGATTATGTTTGGTATTATGTCCTGTGCTTCCAGGACTGAGTCTGAGAGTGAAGCTTTGTTTTGTCTTGTTATCAGCCGGCTCACCTCCCCCATGGTCTATGTTTAGGAGAGGTTTTAGCTCGGCTTGCTTGCTTGCCTGCTTGCTTGCTTGCTTGCTTGCCTGCTTGCTTGCTTGCTTGCTTGCCTGCTTGCTTGCCTGCTTGCTCGCTTCTGCCTTTTTCTTTCCTTCGCTTTGCCCTTGCTTTCTGCTTATTAGTTAGTTCAGCTAGGCAGTCCAACTTTTTCCCTGGACTGTTTTCTCTTCCACCCCGTCCCCTCCCTCTCCTGGATACCATCTGAACGGACGGGGACCTGGGAACCCCAAGAAACACCGGGAGTCTACACTTTGTCACCTGCAGCAGTCATCCCCAGCGCCAGAGACTGATAACTGCGCGACCACTCGCCAGAGAGACTGAACTTGTCATCCCTTCAGAACGGTGAAAGAGTTTTTTGTCAGCTGGTGTTGTTTTTTTTTCCCTGTGCTGGGGAGTGTCTTGCTTGTTAAATAAACAGGTTTTTTCTCCCACTCTTCTCCAAGGAAATTCTTCCCGAACCCGGTGGGGGGGGGGGGGGAGGAGTCGTGGGGTTTGCTGTCTGGGGGCTCCTCCTGGAGGTTTTCCCCCAAATTTGGCCGAAACCAGGACACTTGGGCAATCCTTCATCTACTCGAGTGCACTGGCCACCAGGCAATCGGAGCTTTTATCACTCACACTGATGATGTATTCATTAGTTAACCCCACCTGGAATTTATTTGCCATAATTGCACCCCTTCTCACAAGTCCTTCTATGGTTCTTTGGAGTGTGTCTTCAACATGCACTGTCCTTTTTAGGTGACTGCTCTTTGATCCCCGCTTTTGAGGAAGGGCAATATTATTGTTGTGTATAACTTCTGCTTTTGTCAGCCTTGCAGAGCTGAGCTGACATTCTCCTTGCATTTTGTGCACGCTCCGTTTGCCTCGGCTACATCCTTTGTGCGTTTCTCCAAGACTGTGCTCTTCTGTTCTCTGCCCTTGGTAAGTGTAAATGTTGTTCTGTTCTCCTGTCCTTGTCACAGTGCTCGCCCCACGAGGCGTGTCTGCAAGCCCCTCCAACCCATGGACTTGGGATGGGCAAGTGTTCCTGAGGGAACAGGGATGGGACAGCTGGGCTGGACTGGCCCAAGGGATGTTCCATTCCATGTCACACCACGATAAGCAATCAACTGGGAGAAGCAGGGGCATGGGGGATGGGGGGGGGAGGGGGTGGGGGTGTGTCACCATCTGCCAACACAGGCCGAGGATTGTTCGATCTCAGAGGTGCAAACAGGTAAATAGCGGGGGACAAATCAGTTTATTCAACAACAGCAATGCATTTTTATTGAATGCCAAACAATTCAGTTGCGCTAGAGGGGAGAGATATAGGAAACGGAGTATAGAGAGAGAAAAGGAGGGGAAGGGGGAAGTAGCTACCAACAGACGAGACCAAGGTCATGGTGGGCCAGCCAATGGAAGGGTGGTCATCCGTGGGGAGTACTCAGGGTCTTCTCCAGAGGATCGCTCTTTTGTAGTCCTTTTCCAAAGCGAGTGGCTTGTGGCCAAGAGGCGGGGAGATTTATGGAGCATTGTGTGGTGCTCCAAGAGACAGGTGCGGTCGTGCAGTACATGCAGGCTTCAGCTGGTACCATGACAGCACAGTCCAGTGAGCACAACACACCTGCAAAGAGTCCCTTGGCAAGCACCCACCTCAAGCAGGCCAGAAAACCATTGTCCAGAGTCAACCTGGGCGGGGGTCCTTGAGGTCTTCTTGAGAGGGTCATGAGGCAAAAATGAGGGAAACTTCACACCGACCCTTAGAGTGGTAGATGAGAGGCAGCCCTCAGGAAACGGTGGCCACCCAGAGCTGTTACTCCTAGCAGATTTTGGCTGGGAGCAAGCCTTGTATGTAGTGCTTTTTCAGGGGGAATATCAGTTTCAGCCGTGGGAACCTGCAAAAGGGGCTGGTACTTTTCCATAGGAAGGAAAGCACAGAGCCTTAGTGCTCCAGGAGCTGATGAGAGGCAGTCCTCAACATTCCAGGATCAGCCAGTCTTGCCAGGTGGCCCCCGGGGAGGCCCAGCCAGCCAGACCTGTTCCATGTTGCCTTGGTTCCATGGGGCCTCACAGTGTCACAATGTTCTCCTTGATTCCAGGAGTCCCTGTAGTGTCCCGATATTCTCCTTGTCACAATATTCTCCCTGCTTCTGTAGTGTAAACAATGGCCCCTTGCTTCCCTAAGGTCCTGCAGAGTCACCACGGCCCCTGGGCTCCATGTGGCCCTGCTGTGTAACAAAGGCTCCTTGGTTCTCTGGGCCGCACAGCTTCATCACTGACCCTTGGTTCCATTGGGGTCCTGAGTCTCACAAAGGTGCCCCTGATTGCATGAGGCACCAGAGTGTCAAAATGGTCTCTTTGGTTCCATGAGGTTCCGCAGTGTCCCCATGGTCGCTGTCAGAGGCTGGATGACATCAATGTCCCCAGACCCGTCGGGATGCTCGGAATGCCCGAGTGGGGCCGGGGCTGGGACAGACCTTGGAATGAGGTGGGACAGAACCCCGTCCCCAGCCATGGCCTGGCAGATCTGCCAATCACACAGCAGGGGCAGAGCAAACCCAGCTGTGACTGCCTGAGCCGTCAATCAATCACACAGCAGGGGCAGCGCCCAGCCAGCTCTGATTGGCTGAGCCGTCAATCAATCACACAGCAGGGGCAGCGCCCAGCCAGCTCTGATTGGTTGAGCCGTCAATCAATCACACAGCAGGGTCACCGCCCAGCCAGCTCTGATTGGCTGAGCCGTCAATCAAGCACACAGCAGGGGCAGCGCCCACCCAGCTCTGATTGGCTGAGCCGTCAATCAATCCCACACAAAGGCAATGAAACACAGCAGTGCGTGGTAAGAAAGCAGATGTCCCTGAAAAGAGGAGAGCTTAGAAAACGCTAGGGATTTAAAAAATCGGGCATGACGTCAAGCCCTGGTCTGAATCCTGAAATCTCCTGGGTCTGTGTCTCAGCCACACTGGAAGCCTAGCAGCTGGTAGCTCTCTGCATATCTATCTGGAGATCTTCTGTCTTTCTGTCTCTTTTTTCTCTTTTAACCTTCTTATCCTCTTTTACTGGAATGTTTTTGGGTAGTTTAACATTTTTATGCCTAAAGGTTTCCATCTTACATGGGCCGAGTTAATGATGTTCCTGCTACGCTAAGTGATGCACGTTGAATTGGATGTTGTATGAAATCATTTGCCAAAGGAGCTCGGTTTTCTGTATTTTTCCAGTACACTTTTGTGTCGTTTTGACCTCTTGAGAATATCTGGCTGGGGTTTCTACTCTGCACCAAACTCGAGTAAAGGAGCCTTTGCTCACCCTCAGCATTTCAGTGTTCTGGGGTGTTACAGGCGCGCAGGCTCAGCACGGCCTCTTGTTTCCATGAGGCCCCGCTGTGTCACACTGGCCCTTGGTTCCATGAGCATCTGGAGTGTCACACAGCCTGATGACATTTGTCCTTGCTGCCTCTCCCATCCCAGTGCTCCAGGAACAGCCCCGAGCCACCTGTGAGGGACAGGCCCTGCTGGCCCAGGCCTGGGCTCAGGCCTTGGCCTTTCTGCTTCCTCCAACCAGCCCAGGCCTTGCTCAGCATTGCAGTTCCCTGCTCACAGCCTCGGGCTCCTGCAATCCTGGCCTCAAGGATCTGCTCTCACCACTCCCTGGGGAGCCTTTGGCAGTCCCTGCCCTCAGTGGGGCCAGTGATGCTCCAAGGGACTTGGAGTTTTGCTTCTGACTCCTTGAGCAGCTTCTTCAACCTTCTCTCAGTGCCTGGGGCTCCTGGACTCAGCCCCAAATCCACCGTTGGGGATCATTAAAATACAGAAAACCCTCAGGAGCTCTTTGTCTTCTTTCCAATGTCTTCCAGTCTCCAGGCCTTGTGCAGCTGCTTGGAGTCACTTTGGAGTTCTCTTAAGGAGGAAGATTTCAAGGTACAGCTCATGATTTTCAGTTTTATAAAAGGGAGTAATTTTTCTTTTTCAGTTCAAAGAAGAAGCAACTTAGGCATTCCCCAGGTGATCTTGATGCTGAATGTCTCCTTAGGAGGTGTGGGCCCACTGAAGAATGAGCCCCTTGCCAGGCTGACCCTGTTTGGACAAGCTGCTCCCCAAGCCCAGCCTGGGGACATGTCTGACATGGCCCAGCTGGGACTGACATGCCTGGCCCTGCACCAGAAGCCCTTCCCCCTGAACTCTGCAGCTGGCTGTCCCTGCCCACTGCACCATGTCCCACGTGCTCTCCTCAGGGCTCTGCCTGCATCCAGGCCCAGGACAAGTATTCCTGTTTGTGAGGAAAGAAGGGAAAAGCCTGAGCAGGTTTTCCTAAACGACAAACCCCCACTGTAGAAGCACATGCTGAGTACAGGCTGCCTGGAACCTGGAATGATGACACCTTTCTACTAGGGACAGTGGGACCAGAAATGATGTCTGGATGCAGAATTCTCGGAGTCTTGCAGCTGAATTCTCTGTCCTTGTCCTTTCCCTGCATCTCTGTTGCAGATGGAAGCTGCTGGTGCCTTTCTCAGCTGTGACCTGTCTTTTGAATGCAGACAGATGTTCCCAGGTGTGTTAAGCAGGTGCTGCTCAATGTTTATGCAAAGCTTTGGTGTGCTCATGGAACCAAGGGGACCCTTGTGACACAGCGGGGGCTGATGGAACCAAGGAGACAGTTGTGACAGTTCAGAGCCTCACAGAAACAAGGCTCCATTGTGACACTGAAGGCAATTACGGAATCCACATCACTGTGACACAGCCAGGCCACATGGAACCAATGGTCCCTGATGACAATGCAGGTCCAAGAAGACCATGGTGACACTATGGGACCGCATGGATCCAAGGGGCCACTGTGACACTGAAGAACTTCATGGAAGCCAGGGTGCAGTGTGACACAGCGGTGCCTGATTGGAACAAAGGAACCACTGTTGACAGCCCAGAAACTCCTGGAACCAAGGGGCTGTGGTGACACAGCAGGGCCACATGGAACCAAGGAGACCTGTGACATTTAGGAACCTCATGGAACCAAGAGTCCACTATGACACTGCAGAAACAAGGAGACCATTGGGACGTTGTGGAAGCTCACAGAACCAAGCAGCCCTCGAGACACTCCAGGGCCTCGTTGAAGCAGGGAGACCACTGTGACAGTCCAGAACCTCATGGAGCTAAGGCTCTCTTGTGACACAGCAGGCTCCCATGCAACCAATTGTCCATTGTGACAATGCAGATCCCAGGAGACCATGGTTACACTACGGAAGCTCATGGAACCAAGGGTCCATTGTGACAAAGCAAGGCCTTGTGGAACCAAGGAGAGCATTGTGACGTAATGGAACCTCGTGGAACCAAGGGTCCGTTGTTAGAGTCCAGAACCAAGGACACCATTGTGACAGTCCAGAACCTCATGGGACCAAGATTCCCTTGTTACACAGTGGCACTTGATGGAACCAAGGAGCCACTGTAGCACAGCAAAGCTGCATGAAACCTATGGTCCGTAGCGATACTGCGGATCCAGGGAAACCATGGTGATACCACGGAACCTCATGGAACCAAGGGTCCAGTGTGACCCAGCAGAACCCCTTGGAATCAAGGCACCCATGTTACACTATGGAACCTCATGGAGCCAAGGGTCCGGTGTGCCGTTGCGGGGCCTCACTGGAGCAAAGGACATGGTTGATGGGACAGAAGCTCATGGAAACGATGGGATATTGGGACATTGCAGAGCCTCATGGAACCAAGGAGACCACTGTGACACTGAGGAAGAATTATGGAAGCAAGCAGCCACTGTAGAACCAAGGAGAGCACTGTTGACAGTACAAAACCTCCTGGAACTGAGAGGCCATTGTTCTACAGCGAGGCCTCGGGGAACCAAGGGGCCATGGTGACACTGTGGGGCCTCATGAACCAAGTAGTCGTTGTGACACAGCGGGGCTGCTTGTAACCAATTGTCCATCGTGATACTGCAGATGCAAGAGACCGTGCTGACACTATGGCAGTTCATGGAACCGAGAGGCTGTTGTGACACACCAAGGCCTCGTGGCACCAAGGAGAGAGCATTGTGGCAGTGCAGAACTAAGGAGGCCATTTTGACAGTACAGACCCAAATGGAACCAAGGGTCCACTGTTATCCAGCAGGGCCTCGTGGAACCAAGGGGCCCTCGTGAAAGTGTGCAAGGGGCATAATGGAGTCAGGGACACCACTGATACTGAAATCTGCTGGATAGCAGCTTTTGAACACAGTTTTGAGGATTTGAGAGCAGGTATTCTTTATTACACCATGGTGGTCACTTGGGCAATCCTTCATCTACTCGAGTGCACTGGCCACCAGGCAATCGGAGCTTTTATCACTCACACTGATGATGTATTCATTAGTTAACCCCACCTGGAATTTATTTGCCATAATTGCACCCCTTCTCACAAGTCCTTCTATGGTTCTTTGGAGTGTGTCTTCAACATGCACTGTCCTTTTTAGGTGACTGCTCTTTGATCCCCGCTTTTGAGGAAGGGCAATATTATTGTTGTGTATAACTTCTGCTTTTGTCAGCCTTGCAGAGCTGAGCTGACATTCTCCTTGCGTTTTGTGCACGCTCCGTTTGCCTCGGCTACATCCTTTGTGCGTTTCTCCAAGACTGTGCTCTTCTGTTCTCTGCCCTTGGTAAGTGTAAATGTTGTTCTGTTCTCCTGTCCTTGTCACAGTGCTCGCCCCACGAGGCGTGTCTGCAAGCCCCTCCAACCCATGGACTTGGGATGGGCAAGTGTTCCTGAGGGAACAGGGATGGGACAGCTGGGCTGGACTGGCCCAAGGGATGTTCCATTCCATGTCACACCACGATCAGCAATCAACTGGGAGAAGCAGGGGCATGGGGGATCGGGGGGGTGGGGGTGGGGGTGTGTCACCATCTGCCAACACAGGCCGAGGATTGTTCGATCTCAGAGGTGCAAACAGGTAAATAGCGGGGGACAAATCAGTTTATTCAACAACAGCAATGCATTTTTATTGAATGCCAAACAATTCAGTTGCGCTAGAGGGGAGAGATATAGGAAACGGAGTATAGAGAGAGAAAAGGAGGGGAAGGGGGAAGTAGCTACCAACAGACGAGACCAAGGTCATGGTGGGCCAGCCAATGGAAGGGTGGTCATCCGTGGGGAGTACTCAGGGTCTTCTCCAGAGGATCGCTCTTTTGTAGTCCTTTTCCAAAGCGAGTGGCTTGTGGCCAAGAGGCGGGGAGATTTATGGAGCATTGTGTGGTGCTCCAAGAGACAGGTGCGGTCGTGCAGTACATGCAGGCTTCAGCTGGTACCATGACAGCACAGTCCAGTGAGCACAACACACCTGCAAAGAGTCCCTTGGCAAGCACCCACCTCAAGCAGGCCAGAAAACCATTGTCCAGAGTCAACCTGGGCGGGGGTCCTTGAGGTCTTCTTGAGAGGGTCATGAGGCAAAAATGAGGGAAACTTCACACCGACCCTTAGAGTGGTAGATGAGAGGCAGCCCTCAGGAAACGGTGGCCACCCAGAGCTGTTACTCCTAGCAGATTTTGGCTGGGAGCAAGCCTTGTATGTAGTGCTTTTTCAGGGGGAATATCAGTTTCAGCCGTGGGAACCTGCAAAAGGGGCTGGTACTTTTCCATAGGAAGGAAAGCACAGAGCCTTAGTGCTCCAGGAGCTGATGAGAGGCAGTCCTCAACATTCCAGGATCAGCCAGTCTTGCCAGGTGGCCCCCGGGGAGGCCCAGCCAGCCAGACCTGTTCCATGTTGCCTTGGTTCCATGGGGCCTCACAGTGTCACAATGTTCTCCTTGATTCCAGGAGTCCCTGTAGTGTCCCGATATTCTCCTTGTCACAATATTCTCCCTGCTTCTGTAGTGTAAACAATGGCCCCTTGCTTCCCTAAGGTCCTGCAGAGTCACCACGGCCCCTGGGCTCCATGTGGCCCTGCTGTGTAACAAAGGCTCCTTGGTTCTCTGGGCCGCACAGCTTCATCACTGACCCTTGGTTCCATTGGGGTCCTGAGTCTCACAAAGGTGCCCCTGATTGCATGAGGCACCAGAGTGTCAAAATGGTCTCTTTGGTTCCATGAGGTTCCGCAGTGTCCCCATGGTCGCTGTCAGAGGCTGGATGACATCAATGTCCCCAGACCCGTCGGGATGCTCGGAATGCCCGAGTGGGGCCGGGGCTGGGACAGACCTTGGAATGAGGTGGGACAGAACCCCGTCCCCAGCCATGGCCTGGCAGATCTGCCAATCACACAGCAGGGGCAGAGCAAACCCAGCTGTGACTGCCTGAGCCGTCAATCAATCACACAGCAGGGGCAGCGCCCAGCCAGCTCTGATTGGCTGAGCCGTCAATCAATCACACAGCAGGGGCAGCGCCCAGCCAGCTCTGATTGGTTGAGCCGTCAATCAATCACACAGCAGGGTCACCGCCCAGCCAGCTCTGATTGGCTGAGCCGTCAATCAAGCACACAGCAGGGGCAGCGCCCACCCAGCTCTGATTGGCTGAGCCGTCAATCAATCCCACACAAAGGCAATGAAACACAGCAGTGCGTGGTAAGAAAGCAGATGTCCCTGAAAAGAGGAGAGCTTAGAAAACGCTAGGGATTTAAAAAATCGGGCATGACGTCAAGCCCTGGTCTGAATCCTGAAATCTCCTGGGTCTGTGTCTCAGCCACACTGGAAGCCTAGCAGCTGGTAGCTCTCTGCATATCTATCTGGAGATCTTCTGTCTTTCTGTCTCTTTTTTCTCTTTTAACCTTCTTATCCTCTTTTACTGGAATGTTTTTGGGTAGTTTAACATTTTTATGCCTAAAGGTTTCCATCTTACATGGGCCGAGTTAATGATGTTCCTGCTACGCTAAGTGATGCACGTTGAATTGGATGTTGTATGAAATCATTTGCCAAAGGAGCTCGGTTTTCTGTATTTTTCCAGTACACTTTTGTGTCGTTTTGACCTCTTGAGAATATCTGGCTGGGGTTTCTACTCTGCACCAAACTCGAGTAAAGGAGCCTTTGCTCACCCTCAGCATTTCAGTGTTCTGGGGTGTTACAGGCGCGCAGGCTCAGCACGGCCTCTTGTTTCCATGAGGCCCCGCTGTGTCACACTGGCCCTTGGTTCCATGAGCATCTGGAGTGTCACACAGCCTGATGACATTTGTCCTTGCTGCCTCTCCCATCCCAGTGCTCCAGGAACAGCCCCGAGCCACCTGTGAGGGACAGGCCCTGCTGGCCCAGGCCTGGGCTCAGGCCTTGGCCTTTCTGCTTCCTCCAACCAGCCCAGGCCTTGCTCAGCATTGCAGTTCCCTGCTCACAGCCTCGGGCTCCTGCAATCCTGGCCTCAAGGATCTGCTCTCACCACTCCCTGGGGAGCCTTTGGCAGTCCCTGCCCTCAGTGGGGCCAGTGATGCTCCAAGGGACTTGGAGTTTTGCTTCTGACTCCTTGAGCAGCTTCTTCAACCTTCTCTCAGTGCCTGGGGCTCCTGGACTCAGCCCCAAATCCACCGTTGGGGATCATTAAAATACAGAAAACCCTCAGGAGCTCTTTGTCTTCTTTCCAATGTCTTCCAGTCTCCAGGCCTTGTGCAGCTGCTTGGAGTCACTTTGGAGTTCTCTTAAGGAGGAAGATTTCAAGGTACAGCTCATGATTTTCAGTTTTATAAAAGGGAGTAATTTTTCTTTTTCAGTTCAAAGAAGAAGCAACTTAGGCATTCCCCAGGTGATCTTGATGCTGAATGTCTCCTTAGGAGGTGTGGGCCCACTGAAGAATGAGCCCCTTGCCAGGCTGACCCTGTTTGGACAAGCTGCTCCCCAAGCCCAGCCTGGGGACATGTCTGACATGGCCCAGCTGGGACTGACATGCCTGGCCCTGCACCAGAAGCCCTTCCCCCTGAACTCTGCAGCTGGCTGTCCCTGCCCACTGCACCATGTCCCACGTGCTCTCCTCAGGGCTCTGCCTGCATCCAGGCCCAGGACAAGTATTCCTGTTTGTGAGGAAAGAAGGGAAAAGCCTGAGCAGGTTTTCCTAAACGACAAACCCCCACTGTAGAAGCACATGCTGAGTACAGGCTGCCTGGAACCTGGAATGATGACACCTTTCTACTAGGGACAGTGGGACCAGAAATGATGTCTGGATGCAGAATTCTCGGAGTCTTGCAGCTGAATTCTCTGTCCTTGTCCTTTCCCTGCATCTCTGTTGCAGATGGAAGCTGCTGGTGCCTTTCTCAGCTGTGACCTGTCTTTTGAATGCAGACAGATGTTCCCAGGTGTGTTAAGCAGGTGCTGCTCAATGTTTATGCAAAGCTTTGGTGTGCTCATGGAACCAAGGGGACCCTTGTGACACAGCGGGGGCTGATGGAACCAAGGAGACAGTTGTGACAGTTCAGAGCCTCACAGAAACAAGGCTCCATTGTGACACTGAAGGCAATTACGGAATCCACATCACTGTGACACAGCCAGGCCACATGGAACCAATGGTCCCTGATGACAATGCAGGTCCAAGAAGACCATGGTGACACTATGGGACCGCATGGATCCAAGGGGCCACTGTGACACTGAAGAACTTCATGGAAGCCAGGGTGCAGTGTGACACAGCGGTGCCTGATTGGAACAAAGGAACCACTGTTGACAGCCCAGAAACTCCTGGAACCAAGGGGCTGTGGTGACACAGCAGGGCCACATGGAACCAAGGAGACCTGTGACATTTAGGAACCTCATGGAACCAAGAGTCCACTATGACACTGCAGAAACAAGGAGACCATTGGGACGTTGTGGAAGCTCACAGAACCAAGCAGCCCTCGAGACACTCCAGGGCCTCGTTGAAGCAGGGAGACCACTGTGACAGTCCAGAACCTCATGGAGCTAAGGCTCTCTTGTGACACAGCAGGCTCCCATGCAACCAATTGTCCATTGTGACAATGCAGATCCCAGGAGACCATGGTTACACTACGGAAGCTCATGGAACCAAGGGTCCATTGTGACAAAGCAAGGCCTTGTGGAACCAAGGAGAGCATTGTGACGTAATGGAACCTCGTGGAACCAAGGGTCCGTTGTTAGAGTCCAGAACCAAGGACACCATTGTGACAGTCCAGAACCTCATGGGACCAAGATTCCCTTGTTACACAGTGGCACTTGATGGAACCAAGGAGCCACTGTAGCACAGCAAAGCTGCATGAAACCTATGGTCCGTAGCGATACTGCGGATCCAGGGAAACCATGGTGATACCACGGAACCTCATGGAACCAAGGGTCCAGTGTGACCCAGCAGAACCCCTTGGAATCAAGGCACCCATGTTACACTATGGAACCTCATGGAGCCAAGGGTCCGGTGTGCCGTTGCGGGGCCTCACTGGAGCAAAGGACATGGTTGATGGGACAGAAGCTCATGGAAACGATGGGATATTGGGACATTGCAGAGCCTCATGGAACCAAGGAGACCACTGTGACACTGAGGAAGAATTATGGAAGCAAGCAGCCACTGTAGAACCAAGGAGAGCACTGTTGACAGTACAAAACCTCCTGGAACTGAGAGGCCATTGTTCTACAGCGAGGCCTCGGGGAACCAAGGGGCCATGGTGACACTGTGGGGCCTCATGAACCAAGTAGTCGTTGTGACACAGCGGGGCTGCTTGTAACCAATTGTCCATCGTGATACTGCAGATGCAAGAGACCGTGCTGACACTATGGCAGTTCATGGAACCGAGAGGCTGTTGTGACACACCAAGGCCTCGTGGCACCAAGGAGAGAGCATTGTGGCAGTGCAGAACTAAGGAGGCCATTTTGACAGTACAGACCCAAATGGAACCAAGGGTCCACTGTTATCCAGCAGGGCCTCGTGGAACCAAGGGGCCCTCGTGAAAGTGTGCAAGGGGCATAATGGAGTCAGGGACACCACTGATACTGAAATCTGCTGGATAGCAGCTTTTGAACACAGTTTTGAGGATTTGAGAGCAGGTATTCTTTATTACACCATGGTGGTCACTTGGGCAATCCTTCATCTACTCGAGTGCACTGGCCACCAGGCAATCGGAGCTTTTATCACTCACACTGATGATGTATTCATTAGTTAACCCCACCTGGAATTTATTTGCCATAATTGCACCCCTTCTCACAAGTCCTTCTATGGTTCTTTGGAGTGTGTCTTCAACATGCACTGTCCTTTTTAGGTGACTGCTCTTTGATCCCCGCTTTTGAGGAAGGGCAATATTATTGTTGTGTATAACTTCTGCTTTTGTCAGCCTTGCAGAGCTGAGCTGACATTCTCCTTGCGTTTTGTGCACGCTCCGTTTGCCTCGGCTACATCCTTTGTGCGTTTCTCCAAGACTGTGCTCTTCTGTTCTCTGCCCTTGGTAAGTGTAAATGTTGTTCTGTTCTCCTGTCCTTGTCACAGTGCTCGCCCCACGAGGCGTGTCTGCAAGCCCCTCCAACCCATGGACTTGGGATGGGCAAGTGTTCCTGAGGGAACAGGGATGGGACAGCTGGGCTGGACTGGCCCAAGGGATGTTCCATTCCATGTCACACCACGATCAGCAATCAACTGGGAGAAGCAGGGGCATGGGGGATCGGGGGGGTGGGGGTGGGGGTGTGTCACCATCTGCCAACACAGGCCGAGGATTGTTCGATCTCAGAGGTGCAAACAGGTAAATAGCGGGGGACAAATCAGTTTATTCAACAACAGCAATGCATTTTTATTGAATGCCAAACAATTCAGTTGCGCTAGAGGGGAGAGATATAGGAAACGGAGTATAGAGAGAGAAAAGGAGGGGAAGGGGGAAGTAGCTACCAACAGACGAGACCAAGGTCATGGTGGGCCAGCCAATGGAAGGGTGGTCATCCGTGGGGAGTACTCAGGGTCTTCTCCAGAGGATCGCTCTTTTGTAGTCCTTTTCCAAAGCGAGTGGCTTGTGGCCAAGAGGCGGGGAGATTTATGGAGCATTGTGTGGTGCTCCAAGAGACAGGTGCGGTCGTGCAGTACATGCAGGCTTCAGCTGGTACCATGACAGCACAGTCCAGTGAGCACAACACACCTGCAAAGAGTCCCTTGGCAAGCACCCACCTCAAGCAGGCCAGAAAACCATTGTCCAGAGTCAACCTGGGCGGGGGTCCTTGAGGTCTTCTTGAGAGGGTCATGAGGCAAAAATGAGGGAAACTTCACACCGACCCTTAGAGTGGTAGATGAGAGGCAGCCCTCAGGAAACGGTGGCCACCCAGAGCTGTTACTCCTAGCAGATTTTGGCTGGGAGCAAGCCTTGTATGTAGTGCTTTTTCAGGGGGAATATCAGTTTCAGCCGTGGGAACCTGCAAAAGGGGCTGGTACTTTTCCATAGGAAGGAAAGCACAGAGCCTTAGTGCTCCAGGAGCTGATGAGAGGCAGTCCTCAACATTCCAGGATCAGCCAGTCTTGCCAGGTGGCCCCCGGGGAGGCCCAGCCAGCCAGACCTGTTCCATGTTGCCTTGGTTCCATGGGGCCTCACAGTGTCACAATGTTCTCCTTGATTCCAGGAGTCCCTGTAGTGTCCCGATATTCTCCTTGTCACAATATTCTCCCTGCTTCTGTAGTGTAAACAATGGCCCCTTGCTTCCCTAAGGTCCTGCAGAGTCACCACGGCCCCTGGGCTCCATGTGGCCCTGCTGTGTAACAAAGGCTCCTTGGTTCTCTGGGCCGCACAGCTTCATCACTGACCCTTGGTTCCATTGGGGTCCTGAGTCTCACAAAGGTGCCCCTGATTGCATGAGGCACCAGAGTGTCAAAATGGTCTCTTTGGTTCCATGAGGTTCCGCAGTGTCCCCATGGTCGCTGTCAGAGGCTGGATGACATCAATGTCCCCAGACCCGTCGGGATGCTCGGAATGCCCGAGTGGGGCCGGGGCTGGGACAGACCTTGGAATGAGGTGGGACAGAACCCCGTCCCCAGCCATGGCCTGGCAGATCTGCCAATCACACAGCAGGGGCAGAGCAAACCCAGCTGTGACTGCCTGAGCCGTCAATCAATCACACAGCAGGGGCAGCGCCCAGCCAGCTCTGATTGGCTGAGCCGTCAATCAATCACACAGCAGGGGCAGCGCCCAGCCAGCTCTGATTGGTTGAGCCGTCAATCAATCACACAGCAGGGTCACCGCCCAGCCAGCTCTGATTGGCTGAGCCGTCAATCAAGCACACAGCAGGGGCAGCGCCCACCCAGCTCTGATTGGCTGAGCCGTCAATCAATCCCACACAAAGGCAATGAAACACAGCAGTGCGTGGTAAGAAAGCAGATGTCCCTGAAAAGAGGAGAGCTTAGAAAACGCTAGGGATTTAAAAAATCGGGCATGACGTCAAGCCCTGGTCTGAATCCTGAAATCTCCTGGGTCTGTGTCTCAGCCACACTGGAAGCCTAGCAGCTGGTAGCTCTCTGCATATCTATCTGGAGATCTTCTGTCTTTCTGTCTCTTTTTTCTCTTTTAACCTTCTTATCCTCTTTTACTGGAATGTTTTTGGGTAGTTTAACATTTTTATGCCTAAAGGTTTCCATCTTACATGGGCCGAGTTAATGATGTTCCTGCTACGCTAAGTGATGCACGTTGAATTGGATGTTGTATGAAATCATTTGCCAAAGGAGCTCGGTTTTCTGTATTTTTCCAGTACACTTTTGTGTCGTTTTGACCTCTTGAGAATATCTGGCTGGGGTTTCTACTCTGCACCAAACTCGAGTAAAGGAGCCTTTGCTCACCCTCAGCATTTCAGTGTTCTGGGGTGTTACAGGCGCGCAGGCTCAGCACGGCCTCTTGTTTCCATGAGGCCCCGCTGTGTCACACTGGCCCTTGGTTCCATGAGCATCTGGAGTGTCACACAGCTTGATGACATTTGTCCTTGCTGCCTCTCCCATCCCAGTGCTCCAGGAACAGCCCCGAGCCACCTGTGAGGGACAGGCCCTGCTGGCCCAGGCCTGGGCTCAGGCCTTGGCCTTTCTGCTTCCTCCAACCAGCCCAGGCCTTGCTCAGCATTGCAGTTCCCTGCTCACAGCCTCGGGCTCCTGCAATCCTGGCCTCAAGGATCTGCTCTCACCACTCCCTGGGGAGCCTTTGGCAGTCCCTGCCCTCAGTGGGGCCACTGATGCTCCAAGGGACTTGGAGTTTTGCTTCTGACTCCTTGAGCAGCTTCTTCAACCTTCTCTCAGTGCCTGGGGCTCCTGGACTCAGCCCCAAATCCACCGTTGGGGATCATTAAAATACAGAAAACCCTCAGGAGCTCTTTGTCTTCTTTCCAATGTCTTCCAGTCTCCAGGCCTTGTGCAGCTGCTTGGAGTCACTTTGGAGTTCTCTTAAGGAGGAAGATTTCAAGGTACAGCTCATGATTTTCAGTTTTATAAAAGGGAGTAATTTTTCTTTTTCAGTTCAAAGAAGAAGCAACTTAGGCATTCCCCAGGTGATCTTGATGCTGAATGTCTCCTTAGGAGGTGTGGGCCCACTGAAGAATGAGCCCCTTGCCAGGCTGACCCTGTTTGGACAAGCTGCTCCCCAAGCCCAGCCTGGGGACATGTCTGACATGGCCCAGCTGGGACTGACATGCCTGGCCCTGCACCAGAAGCCCTTCCCCCTGAACTCTGCAGCTGGCTGTCCCTGCCCACTGCACCATGTCCCACGTGCTCTCCTCAGGGCTCTGCCTGCATCCAGGCCCAGGACAAGTATTCCTGTTTGTGAGGAAAGAAGGGAAAAGCCTGAGCAGGTTTTCCTAAACGACAAACCCCCACTGTAGAAGCACATGCTGAGTACAGGCTGCCTGGAACCTGGAATGATGACACCTTTCTACTAGGGACAGTGGGACCAGAAATGATGTCTGGATGCAGAATTCTCGGAGTCTTGCAGCTGAATTCTCTGTCCTTGTCCTTTCCCTGCATCTCTGTTGCAGATGGAAGCTGCTGGTGCCTTTCTCAGCTGTGACCTGTCTTTTGAATGCAGACAGATGTTCCCAGGTGTGTTAAGCAGGTGCTGCTCAATGTTTATGCAAAGCTTTGGTGTGCTCATGGAACCAAGGGGACCCTTGTGACACAGCGGGGGCTGATGGAACCAAGGAGACAGTTGTGACAGTTGAGAGCCTCACAGAAACAAGGCTCCATTGTGACACTGAAGGCAATTACGGAATCCACATCACTGTGACACAGCCAGGCCACATGGAACCAATGGTCCCTGATGACAATGCAGGTCCAAGGAGACCATGGTGACACTATGGGACCGCATGGATCCAAGGGGCCACTGTGACACTGAAGAACTTCATGGAAGCCAGGGTGCAGTGTGACACAGCGGTGCCTGATTGGAACAAAGGAACCACTGCTGACAGCCCAGAAACTCCTGGAACCAAGGGGCTGTGGTGACACAGCAGGGCCACATGGAACCAAGGAGACCTGTGACATTTAGGAACCTCATGGAACCAAGAGTCCACTATGACACTGCAGAAACAAGGAGACCATTGGGACGTTGTGGAAGCTCACAGAACCAAGCAGCCCTCGAGACACTCCAGGGCCTCGTTGAAGCAGGGAGACCACTGTGACAGTCCAGAACCTCATGGAGCTAAGGCTCTCTTGTGACACAGCAGGCTCCCATGCAACCAATTGTCCATTGTGACAATGCAGATCCCAGGAGACCATGGTTACACTACGGAAGCTCATGGAACCAAGGGTCCATTGTGACAAAGCAAGGCCTTGTGGAACCAAGGAGAGCATTGTGACGTAATGGAACCTCGTGGAACCAAGGGTCCGTTGTTAGAGTCCAGAACCAAGGACAGCATTGTGACAGTCCAGAACCTCATGGGACCAAGATTCCCTTGTTACACAGTGGCACTTGATGGAACCAAGGAGCCACTGTAGCACAGCAAAGCTGCATGAAACCTATGGTCCGTAGCGCTACTGCGGATCCAGGGAAACCATGGCGATACCACGGAACCTCATGGAACCAAGGGTCCAGTGTGACCCAGCAGAACCTCTTGGAATCAAGGCACCCATGTTACACTATGGAACCTCATGGAGCCAAGGGTCCGGTGTGTCGTTGCGGGGCCTCACTGGAGCAAAGGACATGGTTGATGGGACAGAAGCTCATGGAAACGATGGGATATTGGGACATTGCAGAGCCTCATGGAACCAAGGAGACCACTGTGACACTGAGGAAGAATTATGGAAGCAAGCAGCCACTGTAGAACCAAGGAGAGCACTGTTGACAGTACAAAACCTCCTGGAACTGAGAGGCCATTGTTCTACAGCGAGGCCTCGGGGAACCAAGGGGCCATGGTGACACTGTGGGGCCTCATGAACCAAGTAGTCGTTGTGACACAGCGGGGCTGCTTGTAACCAATTGTCCATCGTGATACTGCAGATGCAAGAGACCGTGCTGACACTATGGCAGTTCATGGAACCGAGAGGCTGTTGTGACACACCAAGGCCTCGTGGCACCAAGGAGAGAGCATTGTGGCAGTGCAGAACTAAGGAGGCCATTTTGACAGTACAGACCCAAATGGAACCAAGGGTCCACTGTTATCCAGCAGGGCCTCGTGGAACCAAGGGGCCCTCGTGAAAGTGTGCAAGGGGCATAATGGAGTCAGGGACACCACTGATACTGAAATCTGCTGGATAGCAGCTTTTGAACACAGTTTTGAGGATTTGAGAGCAGGTATTCTTTATTACACCATGGTGGTCACTTGGTGTCCTAGGGTGATGTTATGGTGTTTCTATCTCCAATCGTGTGTCCTGATTATGTTTGGTATTATGTCCTGTGCTTCCAGGACTGAGTCTGAGAGTGAAGCTTTGTTTTGTCTTGTTATCAGCCGGCTCACCTCCCCCATGGTCTATGTTTAGGAGAGGTTTTAGCTCGGCTTGCTTGCTTGCCTGCTTGCTTGCTTGCTTGCTTGCTTGCCTGCTTGCTTGCCTGCTTGCTCGCTTCTGCCTTTTTCTTTCCTTCGCTTTGCCCTTGCTTTCTGCTTATTAGTTAGTTCAGCTAGGCAGTCCAACTTTTTCCCTGGACTGTTTTCCACCCCGTCCCCTCCCTCTCCTGGATACCATCTGAACGGACGGGGACCTGGGAACCCCAAGAAACACCGGGAGTCTACACTTTGTCACCTGCAGCAGTCATCCCCAGCGCCAGAGACTGATAACTGCGCGACCACTCGCCAGAGAGACTGAACTTGTCATCCCTTCAGAACGGTGAAAGAGTTTTTTGTCAGCTGGTGTTGTTTTTTTTTCCCTGTGCTGGGGAGTGTCTTGCTTGTTAAATAAACAGGTTTTTTCTCCCACTCTTCTCCAAGGAAATTCTTCCCGAACCCGGTGGGGTGGGGGGGGGAGGAGTCGTGGGGTTTGCTGTCTGGGGGCTCCTCCTGGAGGTTTTCCCCCAAATTTGGCCGAAACCAGGACAAATATATTGGCGCCCAACTCGAGGCTTGAGAAAGTGGGAAAAAACCCTGTTCTAATAATAATAATTTGGTTCAAATTCTTTTGTGTTGGTATAGAGCAGTTATTGGCTATGTTGTTGGAATTCATGTCTTTTGGGGTGGAGGCCTGCATGGGTTCTTTGTCCCTAGGGTTTTTTGAGGTCTTAATACCTCTGTGGTCCCTGGGTTTATTTGCTTATCCAGAAATAGCTCCAGTATTGTCCCTAATGCGTAGTTTCTGTAGTAGAGGGGCATTGACCAAAATATCCATCGGGCTGGGCTTGGTTTTAATGGCCTGCAGGAGATTTATAAAGGTGCTGGAGTCTGTTCCAGGAATGTATGGTTCTTGGTTGTGGTTGTGTACTCAGCTTGTTAGAGGAGAAGCAGGGGATGAGGCTTTTCAGCCTTTGTTCTCCTTCTTCTCCTCTGAATTTGTTACATCCCTATTAGAGAATGTTCAGTTCCCCCTGAGTGTTAAAGAGACCATCTTTCTGGTGTTTAATATAGTAAGCTTTCTCTATACAGTCTGCAGTTTCTCTAGAATGAGAGCTGAGATTTCTAGAGGGGCTGAGACCCCTGACCCCAGAGTAGAGCCAGGCGTGAGGAATCCTGAATGGTGTGGGAAATGGGAGGATATGGGCCAAATCTTAAAGGAATTTTCTGACCCTACATCCTGGGATTTTCCATGTGAACAAATTCAGAACCCAGCTGAGGTGGCAAAGTACCTGAAAGAGAAGTGCCATGGTAATTCTAAGGAGAATGGAGACTGACCGTAGACTATCGTGCATTGAATGAGGTGACTCCACCACTGAGCGCTGCCGTGCCAGACATGCTGGAACTGCAGTACGAGCTGGAGTCCAAGGCAGCAAAGTGGTACGCCACTATCGATATCGCCAATGCATTTTTCTCCATTCCTCTGGCAGCAGAGTGCAGGCCTCAGTTCGCTTTCACATGGAGGGGAGTGCAGTACACCTGGAATCGACTGCCCCAGGGGTGGAAGCACAGTCCTACTATCTGCCATGGACTGATCCAGACTACACTAGAAAAAGGTGAGGCTCCAGAACATTTACAATATATTGATGATATCATTGTGTGGGGGAACACAGCAGCAGAAGTGTTCAAGAAAGGAGAGAGAATCATCCAAATCCTCCTGGAAGCCGGCTTCGCCATCAAGAAGAGTAAAGTTAAGGGACCTGCTCGAGAGATCCAGTTCCTGGGAGTGAAGTGGCAAGATGGACGGTGTCAGATTCCTACTGATGTCATCAACAAAATCACAGCTATGTCCCCACCAACCAACAAGAAGGAGACACAAGCTTTCTTAGGCGCCATAGGTTTTTGGAGGATGCACATTCCTGAGTACAGTCAGATTGTGAGCCCTCTTTACCTGGTCACCCGCAAGAAGAACGATTTCCATTGGGGCCCTGAGCAGCAACAAGCTTTTGCCCAGATAAAGCAGGAAATTGCTCATGCAGTAGCCCTTGGCCCAGTCAGGACGGGACCAGATGTGAAGAACGTGCTCTACTCTGCAGCCGGGAACCATGGTCTGTCCTGGAGCCTGTGGCAGAAGGTGCCTGGTGAGACTCGAGGCCGACCATTAGGATTTTGGAGTCGGAGCTACAGAGGGTCTGAAGCTAACTACACCCCAACAGAGAAGGAGATCTTGGCTGCCTACGAAGGGGTCCAAGCAGCCTCAGAGGTGGTTGGCACAGAAGCACAACTCCTTCTGGCACCCCGACTACCAGTGCTGGGGTGGATGTTCAGAGGAAAGGTTCCCTCAACCCACCATGCCACCAGTGCTACATGGAGCAAGTGGATTGCCCTCATTACACAGCGCACCCGGATTGGAAAACTGAATCGCCCTGGGATTTTGGAAGTAATTACAAATTGGCCTGAAGGTGAAAGTTTTGGTGTCACAGATGAGGAACAAGAACCAGTGACACGGGCTGAAGAAGCTCCACCATATAACCAACTGCCAGCAGAGGAAACACGCTATGCTCTATTCACCGACGGTTCCTGTCGCATTGTGGGGATGAATCGGAGGTGGAAAGCAGCCGTATGGAGCCCCACGCGACGGGTAGCAGAGGCCACTGAAGGAGAGGGTGGATCCAGTCAACTTGCTGAACTCAAAGCGGTTCAACTGGCCTTAGACATTGCTGAAAGAGAGAAGTGGCCAAAGCTTTACCTTTATACCGATTCATGGATGGTAGCCAATGCTCTGTGGGGATGGTTGGAGAGATGGAAAGAGGCTAACTGGCAGCGTAGAGGAAAACCAATTTGGGCTGCCGAAGAGTGGAAAGATATCGCTACCCGGTTAGAGAAATTACCTGTGAAGGTTCGCCATGTAGATGCCCATGTTCCCAGAAGTAGGGCTAATGAAGAGCAGAAAAACAATCAGCAGGTAGATCAGGCTGCAAAGATAGGGGTGTCGAAGATAGACCTTGATTGGGAACACAAGGGAGAGTTGTTCCTGGCTCGATGGGCCCATGATGCCTCAGGCCCATTTATATGTGGCACGAGACCGAGGGGTGGATCTAACCATGGACAGTATTTCTCAAGTTATCCATGACTGTGAGACGTGCGCTGCCATCAAGCAAGCCAAGCGGGTGAAGCCCCTCTGGTATGGGGGGCGGTGGTCCAAGTACAAGTATGGAGAGGCCTGGCAGATTGACTACATCACACTGCCCCAGACACGCCAAGGCAAGCGCTATGTACTGACCATGGTGGAAGCCACCACTGGATGGTTGGAGACCTACCCTGTGTCTCACGCTACAGCCCGTAACACCATCCTGGGCCTGGAAAAGCAGGTCCTTTGGAGGCATGGCACCCCTGAGAGGATTGAGTCAGACAATGGGACTCATTTCAAGAATAGCCTTATCAACACTTGGGCTAGGGAACATGGCATTGAGTGGGTGTACCATATCCCCTACCATGCACCAGCTGCAGGGAAGGTGGAAAGGTACAATGGACTGTTAAAAACCACCTTGAGAGCATTGGGTGGGGGATCATTCAAAAACTGGGAGCAGCATTTAGCAAAGGCCACTTGGTTAGTTAACACCCGGGGTTCCACCAACCGAGCGGGCCCTGCCCAGTCTGAGTCCCTGAATATAGTAGATGGAGACAAAGTCCCAGTGGCACATATCAGAGGTTTGTTAGGGAAGGCAGTTTGGATCAATTCTGCCCCGAGTACAGACAAACCCATTCGTGGGATTGTCTTTGCTCAAGGACCAGGTTGTACATGGTGGGTAATGCAGAGAGATGGAACAACACGATGTGTGCCTCAGGGAGATCTGATTGTGGGGTGAGGCAGCATGAGACAGAAGGAAATATGTAAGTGTCAAAGGTCTGAGCAAGTGAGATAGAAGGAAAGGTGTAAGTGTCGAAGGTTTGAGCAAGTGAGATGGAAGAAAATGTGTCCGAATAAGTGAAAGATGGAAATTTCTACTTGCTGAAGTTTTTACATGCTGTTTAGTATGTTCACGATATGGAGATAAGGGGTGGAATGTCCTAGGGTGATGTTATGGTGTTTCTATCTCCAATCGTGTGTCCTGATTATGTTTGGTATTATGTCCTGTGCTTCCAGGACTGAGTCTGAGAGTGAAGCTTTGTTTTGTCTTGTTATCAGCCGGCTCACCTCCCCCATGGTCTATGTTTAGGAGAGGTTTTAGCTCGGCTTGCTTGCTTGCCTGCTTGCTTGCTTGCTTGCTTGCCTGCTTGCTTGCTTGCTTGCTTGCCTGCTTGCTTGCCTGCTTGCTCGCTTCTGCCTTTTTCTTTCCTTCGCTTTGCCCTTGCTTTCTGCTTATTAGTTAGTTCAGCTAGGCAGTCCAACTTTTTCCCTGGACTGTTTTCTCTTCCACCCCGTCCCCTCCCTCTCCTGGATACCATCTGAACGGACGGGGACCTGGGAACCCCAAGAAACACCGGGAGTCTACACTTTGTCACCTGCAGCAGTCATCCCCAGCGCCAGAGACTGATAACTGCGCGACCACTCGCCAGAGAGACTGAACTTGTCATCCCTTCAGAACGGTGAAAGAGTTTTTTGTCAGCTGGTGTTGTTTTTTTTTCCCTGTGCTGGGGAGTGTCTTGCTTGTTAAATAAACAGGTTTTTTCTCCCACTCTTCTCCAAGGAAATTCTTCCCGAACCCGGTGGGGGGGGGGGGGGAGGAGTCGTGGGGTTTGCTGTCTGGGGGCTCCTCCTGGAGGTTTTCCCCCAAATTTGGCCGAAACCAGGACACTTGGGCAATCCTTCATCTACTCGAGTGCACTGGCCACCAGGCAATCGGAGCTTTTATCACTCACACTGATGATGTATTCATTAGTTAACCCCACCTGGAATTTATTTGCCATAATTGCACCCCTTCTCACAAGTCCTTCTATGGTTCTTTGGAGTGTGTCTTCAACATGCACTGTCCTTTTTAGGTGACTGCTCTTTGATCCCCGCTTTTGAGGAAGGGCAATATTATTGTTGTGTATAACTTCTGCTTTTGTCAGCCTTGCAGAGCTGAGCTGACATTCTCCTTGCATTTTGTGCACGCTCCGTTTGCCTCGGCTACATCCTTTGTGCGTTTCTCCAAGACTGTGCTCTTCTGTTCTCTGCCCTTGGTAAGTGTAAATGTTGTTCTGTTCTCCTGTCCTTGTCACAGTGCTCGCCCCACGAGGCGTGTCTGCAAGCCCCTCCAACCCATGGACTTGGGATGGGCAAGTGTTCCTGAGGGAACAGGGATGGGACAGCTGGGCTGGACTGGCCCAAGGGATGTTCCATTCCATGTCACACCACGATCAGCAATCAACTGGGAGAAGCAGGGGCATGGGGGATGGGGGGGGAGGGGGTGGGGGTGTGTCACCATCTGCCAACACAGGCCGAGGATTGTTCGATCTCAGAGGTGCAAACAGGTAAATAGCGGGGGACAAATCAGTTTATTCAACAACAGCAATGCATTTTTATTGAATGCCAAACAATTCAGTTGCGCTAGAGGGGAGAGATATAGGAAACGGAGTATAGAGAGAGAAAAGGAGGGGAAGGGGGAAGTAGCTACCAACAGACGAGACCAAGGTCATGGTGGGCCAGCCAATGGAAGGGTGGTCATCCGTGGGGAGTACTCAGGGTCTTCTCCAGAGGATCGCTCTTTTGTAGTCCTTTTCCAAAGCGAGTGGCTTGTGGCCAAGAGGCGGGGAGATTTATGGAGCATTGTGTGGTGCTCCAAGAGACAGGTGCGGTCGTGCAGTACATGCAGGCTTCAGCTGGTACCATGACAGCACAGTCCAGTGAGCACAACACACCTGCAAAGAGTCCCTTGGCAAGCACCCACCTCAAGCAGGCCAGAAAACCATTGTCCAGAGTCAACCTGGGCGGGGGTCCTTGAGGTCTTCTTGAGAGGGTCATGAGGCAAAAATGAGGGAAACTTCACACCGACCCTTAGAGTGGTAGATGAGAGGCAGCCCTCAGGAAACGGTGGCCACCCAGAGCTGTTACTCCTAGCAGATTTTGGCTGGGAGCAAGCCTTGTATGTAGTGCTTTTTCAGGGGGAATATCAGTTTCAGCCGTGGGAACCTGCAAAAGGGGCTGGTACTTTTCCATAGGAAGGAAAGCACAGAGCCTTAGTGCTCCAGGAGCTGATGAGAGGCAGTCCTCAACATTCCAGGATCAGCCAGTCTTGCCAGGTGGCCCCCGGGGAGGCCCAGCCAGCCAGACCTGTTCCATGTTGCCTTGGTTCCATGGGGCCTCACAGTGTCACAATGTTCTCCTTGATTCCAGGAGTCCCTGTAGTGTCCCGATATTCTCCTTGTCACAATATTCTCCCTGCTTCTGTAGTGTAAACAATGGCCCCTTGCTTCCCTAAGGTCCTGCAGAGTCACCACGGCCCCTGGGCTCCATGTGGCCCTGCTGTGTAACAAAGGCTCCTTGGTTCTCTGGGCCGCACAGCTTCATCACTGACCCTTGGTTCCATTGGGGTCCTGAGTCTCACAAAGGTGCCCCTGATTGCATGAGGCACCAGAGTGTCAAAATGGTCTCTTTGGTTCCATGAGGTTCCGCAGTGTCCCCATGGTCGCTGTCAGAGGCTGGATGACATCAATGTCCCCAGACCCGTCGGGATGCTCGGAATGCCCGAGTGGGGCCGGGGCTGGGACAGACCTTGGAATGAGGTGGGACAGAACCCCGTCCCCAGCCATGGCCTGGCAGATCTGCCAATCACACAGCAGGGGCAGAGCAAACCCAGCTGTGACTGCCTGAGCCGTCAATCAATCACACAGCAGGGGCAGCGCCCAGCCAGCTCTGATTGGCTGAGCCGTCAATCAATCACACAGCAGGGGCAGCGCCCAGCCAGCTCTGATTGGTTGAGCCGTCAATCAATCACACAGCAGGGTCACCGCCCAGCCAGCTCTGATTGGCTGAGCCGTCAATCAAGCACACAGCAGGGGCAGCGCCCACCCAGCTCTGATTGGCTGAGCCGTCAATCAATCCCACACAAAGGCAATGAAACACAGCAGTGCGTGGTAAGAAAGCAGATGTCCCTGAAAAGAGGAGAGCTTAGAAAACGCTAGGGATTTAAAAAATCGGGCATGACGTCAAGCCCTGGTCTGAATCCTGAAATCTCCTGGGTCTGTGTCTCAGCCACACTGGAAGCCTAGCAGCTGGTAGCTCTCTGCATATCTATCTGGAGATCTTCTGTCTTTCTGTCTCTTTTTTCTCTTTTAACCTTCTTATCCTCTTTTACTGGAATGTTTTTGGGTAGTTTAACATTTTTATGCCTAAAGGTTTCCATCTTACATGGGCCGAGTTAATGATGTTCCTGCTACGCTAAGTGATGCACGTTGAATTGGATGTTGTATGAAATCATTTGCCAAAGGAGCTCGGTTTTCTGTATTTTTCCAGTACACTTTTGTGTCGTTTTGACCTCTTGAGAATATCTGGCTGGGGTTTCTACTCTGCACCAAACTCGAGTAAAGGAGCCTTTGCTCACCCTCAGCATTTCAGTGTTCTGGGGTGTTACAGGCGCGCAGGCTCAGCACGGCCTCTTGTTTCCATGAGGCCCTGCTGTGTCACACTGGCCCTTGGTTCCATGAGCATCTGGAGTGTCACACAGCCTGATGACATTTGTCCTTGCTGCCTCTCCCATCCCAGTGCTCCAGGAACAGCCCCGAGCCACCTGTGAGGGACAGGCCCTGCTGGCCCAGGCCTGGGCTCAGGCCTTGGCCTTTCTGCTTCCTCCAACCAGCCCAGGCCTTGCTCAGCATTGCAGTTCCCTGCTCACAGCCTCGGGCTCCTGCAATCCTGGCCTCAAGGATCTGCTCTCACCACTCCCTGGGGAGCCTTTGGCAGTCCCTGCCCTCAGTGGGGCCAGTGATGCTCCAAGGGACTTGGAGTTTTGCTTCTGACTCCTTGAGCAGCTTCTTCAACCTTCTCTCAGTGCCTGGGGCTCCTGGACTCAGCCCCAAATCCACCGTTGGGGATCATTAAAATACAGAAAACCCTCAGGAGCTCTTTGTCTTCTTTCCAATGTCTTCCAGTCTCCAGGCCTTGTGCAGCTGCTTGGAGTCACTTTGGAGTTCTCTTAAGGAGGAAGATTTCAAGGTACAGCTCATGATTTTCAGTTTTATAAAAGGGAGTAATTTTTCTTTTTCAGTTCAAAGAAGAAGCAACTTAGGCATTCCCCAGGTGATCTTGATGCTGAATGTCTCCTTAGGAGGTGTGGGCCCACTGAAGAATGAGCCCCTTGCCAGGCTGACCCTGTTTGGACAAGCTGCTCCCCAAGCCCAGCCTGGGGACATGTCTGACATGGCCCAGCTGGGACTGACATGCCTGGCCCTGCACCAGAAGCCCTTCCCCCTGAACTCTGCAGCTGGCTGTCCCTGCCCACTGCACCATGTCCCACGTGCTCTCCTCAGGGCTCTGCCTGCATCCAGGCCCAGGACAAGTATTCCTGTTTGTGAGGAAAGAAGGGAAAAGCCTGAGCAGGTTTTCCTAAACGACAAACCCCCACTGTAGAAGCACATGCTGAGTACAGGCTGCCTGGAACCTGGAATGATGACACCTTTCTACTAGGGACAGTGGGACCAGAAATGATGTCTGGATGCAGAATTCTCGGAGTCTTGCAGCTGAATTCTCTGTCCTTGTCCTTTCCCTGCATCTCTGTTGCAGATGGAAGCTGCTGGTGCCTTTCTCAGCTGTGACCTGTCTTTTGAATGCAGACAGATGTTCCCAGGTGTGTTAAGCAGGTGCTGCTCAATGTTTATGCAAAGCTTTGGTGTGCTCATGGAACCAAGGGGACCCTTGTGACACAGCGGGGGCTGATGGAACCAAGGAGACAGTTGTGACAGTTCAGAGCCTCACAGAAACAAGGCTCCATTGTGACACTGAAGGCAATTACGGAATCCACATCACTGTGACACAGCCAGGCCACATGGAACCAATGGTCCCTGATGACAATGCAGGTCCAAGAAGACCATGGTGACACTATGGGACCGCATGGATCCAAGGGGCCACTGTGACACTGAAGAACTTCATGGAAGCCAGGGTGCAGTGTGACACAGCGGTGCCTGATTGGAACAAAGGAACCACTGTTGACAGCCCAGAAACTCCTGGAACCAAGGGGCTGTGGTGACACAGCAGGGCCACATGGAACCAAGGAGACCTGTGACATTTAGGAACCTCATGGAACCAAGAGTCCACTATGACACTGCAGAAACAAGGAGACCATTGGGACGTTGTGGAAGCTCACAGAACCAAGCAGCCCTCGAGACACTCCAGGGCCTCGTTGAAGCAGGGAGACCACTGTGACAGTCCAGAACCTCATGGAGCTAAGGCTCTCTTGTGACACAGCAGGCTCCCATGCAACCAATTGTCCATTGTGACAATGCAGATCCCAGGAGACCATGGTTACACTACGGAAGCTCATGGAACCAAGGGTCCATTGTGACAAAGCAAGGCCTTGTGGAACCAAGGAGAGCATTGTGACGTAATGGAACCTCGTGGAACCAAGGGTCCGTTGTTAGAGTCCAGAACCAAGGACACCATTGTGACAGTCCAGAACCTCATGGGACCAAGATTCCCTTGTTACACAGTGGCACTTGATGGAACCAAGGAGCCACTGTAGCACAGCAAAGCTGCATGAAACCTATGGTCCGTAGCGATACTGCGGATCCAGGGAAACCATGGTGATACCACGGAACCTCATGGAACCAAGGGTCCAGTGTGACCCAGCAGAACCCCTTGGAATCAAGGCACCCATGTTACACTATGGAACCTCATGGAGCCAAGGGTCCGGTGTGCCGTTGCGGGGCCTCACTGGAGCAAAGGACATGGTTGATGGGACAGAAGCTCATGGAAACGATGGGATATTGGGACATTGCAGAGCCTCATGGAACCAAGGAGACCACTGTGACACTGAGGAAGAATTATGGAAGCAAGCAGCCACTGTAGAACCAAGGAGAGCACTGTTGACAGTACAAAACCTCCTGGAACTGAGAGGCCATTGTTCTACAGCGAGGCCTCGGGGAACCAAGGGGCCATGGTGACACTGTGGGGCCTCATGAACCAAGTAGTCGTTGTGACACAGCGGGGCTGCTTGTAACCAATTGTCCATCGTGATACTGCAGATGCAAGAGACCGTGCTGACACTATGGCAGTTCATGGAACCGAGAGGCTGTTGTGACACACCAAGGCCTCGTGGCACCAAGGAGAGAGCATTGTGGCAGTGCAGAACTAAGGAGGCCATTTTGACAGTACAGACCCAAATGGAACCAAGGGTCCACTGTTATCCAGCAGGGCCTCGTGGAACCAAGGGGCCCTCGTGAAAGTGTGCAAGGGGCATAATGGAGTCAGGGACACCACTGATACTGAAATCTGCTGGATAGCAGCTTTTGAACACAGTTTTGAGGATTTGAGAGCAGGTATTCTTTATTACACCATGGTGGTCACTTGGGCAATCCTTCATCTACTCGAGTGCACTGGCCACCAGGCAATCGGAGCTTTTATCACTCACACTGATGATGTATTCATTAGTTAACCCCACCTGGAATTTATTTGCCATAATTGCACCCCTTCTCACAAGTCCTTCTATGGTTCTTTGGAGTGTGTCTTCAACATGCACTGTCCTTTTTAGGTGACTGCTCTTTGATCCCCGCTTTTGAGGAAGGGCAATATTATTGTTGTGTATAACTTCTGCTTTTGTCAGCCTTGCAGAGCTGAGCTGACATTCTCCTTGCGTTTTGTGCACGCTCCGTTTGCCTCGGCTACATCCTTTGTGCGTTTCTCCAAGACTGTGCTCTTCTGTTCTCTGCCCTTGGTAAGTGTAAATGTTGTTCTGTTCTCCTGTCCTTGTCACAGTGCTCGCCCCACGAGGCGTGTCTGCAAGCCCCTCCAACCCATGGACTTGGGATGGGCAAGTGTTCCTGAGGGAACAGGGATGGGACAGCTGGGCTGGACTGGCCCAAGGGATGTTCCATTCCATGTCACACCACGATCAGCAATCAACTGGGAGAAGCAGGGGCATGGGGGATCGGGGGGGTGGGGGTGGGGGTGTGTCACCATCTGCCAACACAGGCCGAGGATTGTTCGATCTCAGAGGTGCAAACAGGTAAATAGCGGGGGACAAATCAGTTTATTCAACAACAGCAATGCATTTTTATTGAATGCCAAACAATTCAGTTGCGCTAGAGGGGAGAGATATAGGAAACGGAGTATAGAGAGAGAAAAGGAGGGGAAGGGGGAAGTAGCTACCAACAGACGAGACCAAGGTCATGGTGGGCCAGCCAATGGAAGGGTGGTCATCCGTGGGGAGTACTCAGGGTCTTCTCCAGAGGATCGCTCTTTTGTAGTCCTTTTCCAAAGCGAGTGGCTTGTGGCCAAGAGGCGGGGAGATTTATGGAGCATTGTGTGGTGCTCCAAGAGACAGGTGCGGTCGTGCAGTACATGCAGGCTTCAGCTGGTACCATGACAGCACAGTCCAGTGAGCACAACACACCTGCAAAGAGTCCCTTGGCAAGCACCCACCTCAAGCAGGCCAGAAAACCATTGTCCAGAGTCAACCTGGGCGGGGGTCCTTGAGGTCTTCTTGAGAGGGTCATGAGGCAAAAATGAGGGAAACTTCACACCGACCCTTAGAGTGGTAGATGAGAGGCAGCCCTCAGGAAACGGTGGCCACCCAGAGCTGTTACTCCTAGCAGATTTTGGCTGGGAGCAAGCCTTGTATGTAGTGCTTTTTCAGGGGGAATATCAGTTTCAGCCGTGGGAACCTGCAAAAGGGGCTGGTACTTTTCCATAGGAAGGAAAGCACAGAGCCTTAGTGCTCCAGGAGCTGATGAGAGGCAGTCCTCAACATTCCAGGATCAGCCAGTCTTGCCAGGTGGCCCCCGGGGAGGCCCAGCCAGCCAGACCTGTTCCATGTTGCCTTGGTTCCATGGGGCCTCACAGTGTCACAATGTTCTCCTTGATTCCAGGAGTCCCTGTAGTGTCCCGATATTCTCCTTGTCACAATATTCTCCCTGCTTCTGTAGTGTAAACAATGGCCCCTTGCTTCCCTAAGGTCCTGCAGAGTCACCACGGCCCCTGGGCTCCATGTGGCCCTGCTGTGTAACAAAGGCTCCTTGGTTCTCTGGGCCGCACAGCTTCATCACTGACCCTTGGTTCCATTGGGGTCCTGAGTCTCACAAAGGTGCCCCTGATTGCATGAGGCACCAGAGTGTCAAAATGGTCTCTTTGGTTCCATGAGGTTCCGCAGTGTCCCCATGGTCGCTGTCAGAGGCTGGATGACATCAATGTCCCCAGACCCGTCGGGATGCTCGGAATGCCCGAGTGGGGCCGGGGCTGGGACAGACCTTGGAATGAGGTGGGACAGAACCCCGTCCCCAGCCATGGCCTGGCAGATCTGCCAATCACACAGCAGGGGCAGAGCAAACCCAGCTGTGACTGCCTGAGCCGTCAATCAATCACACAGCAGGGGCAGCGCCCAGCCAGCTCTGATTGGCTGAGCCGTCAATCAATCACACAGCAGGGGCAGCGCCCAGCCAGCTCTGATTGGTTGAGCCGTCAATCAATCACACAGCAGGGTCACCGCCCAGCCAGCTCTGATTGGCTGAGCCGTCAATCAAGCACACAGCAGGGGCAGCGCCCACCCAGCTCTGATTGGCTGAGCCGTCAATCAATCCCACACAAAGGCAATGAAACACAGCAGTGCGTGGTAAGAAAGCAGATGTCCCTGAAAAGAGGAGAGCTTAGAAAACGCTAGGGATTTAAAAAATCGGGCATGACGTCAAGCCCTGGTCTGAATCCTGAAATCTCCTGGGTCTGTGTCTCAGCCACACTGGAAGCCTAGCAGCTGGTAGCTCTCTGCATATCTATCTGGAGATCTTCTGTCTTTCTGTCTCTTTTTTCTCTTTTAACCTTCTTATCCTCTTTTACTGGAATGTTTTTGGGTAGTTTAACATTTTTATGCCTAAAGGTTTCCATCTTACATGGGCCGAGTTAATGATGTTCCTGCTACGCTAAGTGATGCACGTTGAATTGGATGTTGTATGAAATCATTTGCCAAAGGAGCTCGGTTTTCTGTATTTTTCCAGTACACTTTTGTGTCGTTTTGACCTCTTGAGAATATCTGGCTGGGGTTTCTACTCTGCACCAAACTCGAGTAAAGGAGCCTTTGCTCACCCTCAGCATTTCAGTGTTCTGGGGTGTTACAGGCGCGCAGGCTCAGCACGGCCTCTTGTTTCCATGAGGCCCCGCTGTGTCACACTGGCCCTTGGTTCCATGAGCATCTGGAGTGTCACACAGCTTGATGACATTTGTCCTTGCTGCCTCTCCCATCCCAGTGCTCCAGGAACAGCCCCGAGCCACCTGTGAGGGACAGGCCCTGCTGGCCCAGGCCTGGGCTCAGGCCTTGGCCTTTCTGCTTCCTCCAACCAGCCCAGGCCTTGCTCAGCATTGCAGTTCCCTGCTCACAGCCTCGGGCTCCTGCAATCCTGGCCTCAAGGATCTGCTCTCACCACTCCCTGGGGAGCCTTTGGCAGTCCCTGCCCTCAGTGGGGCCAGTGATGCTCCAAGGGACTTGGAGTTTTGCTTCTGACTCCTTGAGCAGCTTCTTCAACCTTCTCTCAGTGCCTGGGGCTCCTGGACTCAGCCCCAAATCCACCGTTGGGGATCATTAAAATACAGAAAACCCTCAGGAGCTCTTTGTCTTCTTTCCAATGTCTTCCAGTCTCCAGGCCTTGTGCAGCTGCTTGGAGTCACTTTGGAGTTCTCTTAAGGAGGAAGATTTCAAGGTACAGCTCATGATTTTCAGTTTTATAAAAGGGAGTAATTTTTCTTTTTCAGTTCAAAGAAGAAGCAACTTAGGCATTCCCCAGGTGATCTTGATGCTGAATGTCTCCTTAGGAGGTGTGGGCCCACTGAAGAATGAGCCCCTTGCCAGGCTGACCCTGTTTGGACAAGCTGCTCCCCAAGCCCAGCCTGGGGACATGTCTGACATGGCCCAGCTGGGACTGACATGCCTGGCCCTGCACCAGAAGCCCTTCCCCCTGAACTCTGCAGCTGGCTGTCCCTGCCCACTGCACCATGTCCCACGTGCTCTCCTCAGGGCTCTGCCTGCATCCAGGCCCAGGACAAGTATTCCTGTTTGTGAGGAAAGAAGGGAAAAGCCTGAGCAGGTTTTCCTAAACGACAAACCCCCACTGTAGAAGCACATGCTGAGTACAGGCTGCCTGGAACCTGGAATGATGACACCTTTCTACTAGGGACAGTGGGACCAGAAATGATGTCTGGATGCAGAATTCTCGGAGTCTTGCAGCTGAATTCTCTGTCCTTGTCCTTTCCCTGCATCTCTGTTGCAGATGGAAGCTGCTGGTGCCTTTCTCAGCTGTGACCTGTCTTTTGAATGCAGACAGATGTTCCCAGGTGTGTTAAGCAGGTGCTGCTCAATGTTTATGCAAAGCTTTGGTGTGCTCATGGAACCAAGGGGACCCTTGTGACACAGCGGGGGCTGATGGAACCAAGGAGACAGTTGTGACAGTTCAGAGCCTCACAGAAACAAGGCTCCATTGTGACACTGAAGGCAATTACGGAATCCACATCACTGTGACACAGCCAGGCCACATGGAACCAATGGTCCCTGATGACAATGCAGGTCCAAGAAGACCATGGTGACACTATGGGACCGCATGGATCCAAGGGGCCACTGTGACACTGAAGAACTTCATGGAAGCCAGGGTGCAGTGTGACACAGCGGTGCCTGATTGGAACAAAGGAACCACTGTTGACAGCCCAGAAACTCCTGGAACCAAGGGGCTGTGGTGACACAGCAGGGCCACATGGAACCAAGGAGACCTGTGACATTTAGGAACCTCATGGAACCAAGAGTCCACTATGACACTGCAGAAACAAGGAGACCATTGGGACGTTGTGGAAGCTCACAGAACCAAGCAGCCCTCGAGACACTCCAGGGCCTCGTTGAAGCAGGGAGACCACTGTGACAGTCCAGAACCTCATGGAGCTAAGGCTCTCTTGTGACACAGCAGGCTCCCATGCAACCAATTGTCCATTGTGACAATGCAGATCCCAGGAGACCATGGTTACACTACGGAAGCTCATGGAACCAAGGGTCCATTGTGACAAAGCAAGGCCTTGTGGAACCAAGGAGAGCATTGTGACGTAATGGAACCTCGTGGAACCAAGGGTCCGTTGTTAGAGTCCAGAACCAAGGACACCATTGTGACAGTCCAGAACCTCATGGGACCAAGATTCCCTTGTTACACAGTGGCACTTGATGGAACCAAGGAGCCACTGTAGCACAGCAAAGCTGCATGAAACCTATGGTCCGTAGCGATACTGCGGATCCAGGGAAACCATGGTGATACCACGGAACCTCATGGAACCAAGGGTCCAGTGTGACCCAGCAGAACCCCTTGGAATCAAGGCACCCATGTTACACTATGGAACCTCATGGAGCCAAGGGTCCGGTGTGCCGTTGCGGGGCCTCACTGGAGCAAAGGACATGGTTGATGGGACAGAAGCTCATGGAAACGATGGGATATTGGGACATTGCAGAGCCTCATGGAACCAAGGAGACCACTGTGACACTGAGGAAGAATTATGGAAGCAAGCAGCCACTGTAGAACCAAGGAGAGCACTGTTGACAGTACAAAACCTCCTGGAACTGAGAGGCCATTGTTCTACAGCGAGGCCTCGGGGAACCAAGGGGCCATGGTGACACTGTGGGGCCTCATGAACCAAGTAGTCGTTGTGACACAGCGGGGCTGCTTGTAACCAATTGTCCATCGTGATACTGCAGATGCAAGAGACCGTGCTGACACTATGGCAGTTCATGGAACCGAGAGGCTGTTGTGACACACCAAGGCCTCGTGGCACCAAGGAGAGAGCATTGTGGCAGTGCAGAACTAAGGAGGCCATTTTGACAGTACAGACCCAAATGGAACCAAGGGTCCACTGTTATCCAGCAGGGCCTCGTGGAACCAAGGGGCCCTCGTGAAAGTGTGCAAGGGGCATAATGGAGTCAGGGACACCACTGATACTGAAATCTGCTGGATAGCAGCTTTTGAACACAGTTTTGAGGATTTGAGAGCAGGTATTCTTTATTACACCATGGTGGTCACTTTGTGTCCTAGGGTGATGTTATGGTGTTTCTATCTCCAATCGTGTGTCCTGATTATGTTTGGTATTATGTCCTGTGCTTCCAGGACTGAGTCTGAGAGTGAAGCTTTGTTTTGTCTTGTTATCAGCCGGCTCACCTCCCCCATGGTCTATGTTTAGGAGAGGTTTTAGCTCGGCTTGCTTGCTTGCCTGCTTGCTTGCTTGCTTGCTTGCTTGCCTGCTTGCTTGCCTGCTTGCTCGCTTCTGCCTTTTTCTTTCCTTCGCTTTGCCCTTGCTTTCTGCTTATTAGTTAGTTCAGCTAGGCAGTCCAACTTTTTCCCTGGACTGTTTTCCACCCCGTCCCCTCCCTCTCCTGGATACCATCTGAACGGACGGGGACCTGGGAACCCCAAGAAACACCGGGAGTCTACACTTTGTCACCTGCAGCAGTCATCCCCAGCGCCAGAGACTGATAACTGCGCGACCACTCGCCAGAGAGACTGAACTTGTCATCCCTTCAGAACGGTGAAAGAGTTTTTTGTCAGCTGGTGTTGTTTTTTTTTCCCTGTGCTGGGGAGTGTCTTGCTTGTTAAATAAACAGGTTTTTTCTCCCACTCTTCTCCAAGGAAATTCTTCCCGAACCCGGTGGGGTGGGGGGGGAGGAGTCGTGGGGTTTGCTGTCTGGGGGCTCCTCCTGGAGGTTTTCCCCCAAATTTGGCCGAAACCAGGACAAATATATTGGCGCCCAACTCGAGGCTTGAGAAAGTGGGAAAAAACCCTGTTCTAATAATAATAATTTGGTTCAAATTCTTTTGTGTTGGTATAGAGCAGTTATTGGCTATGTTGTTGGAATTCATGTCTTTTGGGGTGGAGGCCTGCATGGGTTCTTTGTCCCTAGGGTTTTTTGAGGTCTTAATACCTCTGTGGTCCCTGGGTTTATTTGCTTATCCAGAAATAGCTCCAGTATTGTCCCTAATGCGTAGTTTCTGTAGTAGAGGGGCATTGACCAAAATATCCATCGGGCTGGGCTTGGTTTTAATGGCCTGCAGGAGATTTATAAAGGTGCTGGAGTCTGTTCCAGGAATGTATGGTTCTTGGTTGTGGTTGTGTACTCAGCTTGTTAGAGGAGAAGCAGGGGATGAGGCTTTTCAGCCTTTGTTCTCCTTCTTCTCCTCTGAATTTGTTACATCCCTATTAAAGAATGTTCAGTTCCCCCTGAGTGTTAAAGAGACCATCTTTCTGGTGTTTAATATAGTAAGCTTTCTCTATACAGTCTGCAGTTTCTCTAGAATGAGAGCTGAGATTTCTAGAGGGGCTGAGACCCCTGACCCCAGAGTAGAGCCAGGCGTGAGGAATCCTGAATGGTGTGGGAAATGGGAGGATATGGGCCAAATCTTAAAGGAATTTTCTGACCCTACATCCTGGGATTTTCCATGTGAACAAATTCAGAACCCAGCTGAGGTGGCAAAGTACCTGAAAGAGAAGTGCCATGGTAATTCTAAGGAGAATGGAGACTGACCGTAGACTATCGTGCATTGAATGAGGTGACTCCACCACTGAGCGCTGCCGTGCCAGACATGCTGGAACTGCAGTACGAGCTGGAGTCCAAGGCAGCAAAGTGGTACGCCACTATCGATATCGCCAATGCATTTTTCTCCATTCCTCTGGCAGCAGAGTGCAGGCCTCAGTTCGCTTTCACATGGAGGGGAGTGCAGTACACCTGGAATCGACTGCCCCAGGGGTGGAAGCACAGTCCTACTATCTGCCATGGACTGATCCAGACTACACTAGAAAAAGGTGAGGCTCCAGAACATTTACAATATATTGATGATATCATTGTGTGGGGGAACACAGCAGCAGAAGTGTTCAAGAAAGGAGAGAGAATCATCCAAATCCTCCTGGAAGCCGGCTTCGCCATCAAGAAGAGTAAAGTTAAGGGACCTGCTCGAGAGATCCAGTTCCTGGGAGTGAAGTGGCAAGATGGACGGCGTCAGATTCCTACTGATGTCATCAACAAAATCACAGCTATGTCCCCACCAACCAACAAGAAGGAGACACAAGCTTTCTTAGGCGCCATAGGTTTTTGGAGGATGCACATTCCTGAGTACAGTCAGATTGTGAGCCCTCTTTACCTGGTCACCCGCAAGAAGAACGATTTCCATTGGGGCCCTGAGCAGCAACAAGCTTTTGCCCAGATAAAGCAGGAAATTGCTCATGCAGTAGCCCTTGGCCCAGTCAGGACGGGACCAGATGTGAAGAACGTGCTCTACTCTGCAGCCGGGAACCATGGTCTGTCCTGGAGCCTGTGGCAGAAGGTGCCTGGTGAGACTCGAGGCCGACCATTAGGATTTTGGAGTCGGAGCTACAGAGGGTCTGAAGCTAACTACACCCCAACAGAGAAGGAGATCTTGGCTGCCTACGAAGGGGTCCAAGCAGCCTCAGAGGTGGTTGGCACAGAAGCACAACTCCTTCTGGCACCCCGACTACCAGTGCTGGGGTGGATGTTCAGAGGAAAGGTTCCCTCAACCCACCATGCCACCAGTGCTACATGGAGCAAGTGGATTGCCCTCATTACACAGCGCACCCGGATTGGAAAACTGAATCGCCCTGGGATTTTGGAAGTAATTACAAATTGGCCTGAAGGTGAAAGTTTTGGTGTCACAGATGAGGAACAAGAACCAGTGACACGGGCTGAAGAAGCTCCACCATATAACCAACTGCCAGCAGAGGAAACACGCTATGCTCTATTCACCGACGGTTCCTGTCGCATTGTGGGGATGAATCGGAGGTGGAAAGCAGCCGTATGGAGCCCCACGCGACGGGTAGCAGAGGCCACTGAAGGAGAGGGTGGATCCAGTCAACTTGCTGAACTCAAAGCGGTTCAACTGGCCTTAGACATTGCTGAAAGAGAGAAGTGGCCAAAGCTTTACCTTTATACCGATTCATGGATGGTAGCCAATGCTCTGTGGGGATGGTTGGAGAGATGGAAAGAGGCTAACTGGCAGCGTAGAGGAAAACCAATTTGGGCTGCCGAAGAGTGGAAAGATATCGCTACCCGGTTAGAGAAATTACCTGTGAAGGTTCGCCATGTAGATGCCCATGTTCCCAGAAGTAGGGCTAATGAAGAGCAGAAAAACAATCAGCAGGTAGATCAGGCTGCAAAGATAGGGGTGTCGAAGATAGACCTTGATTGGGAACACAAGGGAGAGTTGTTCCTGGCTCGATGGGCCCATGATGCCTCAGGCCCATTTATATGTGGCACGAGACCGAGGGGTGGATCTAACCATGGACAGTATTTCTCAAGTTATCCATGACTGTGAGACGTGTGCTGCCATCAAGCAAGCCAAGCGGGTGAAGCCCCTCTGGTATGGGGGGCGGTGGTCCAAGTACAAGTATGGAGAGGCCTGGCAGATTGACTACATCACACTGCCCCAGACACGCCAAGGCAAGCGCTATGTACTGACCATGGTGGAAGCCACCACTGGATGGTTGGAGACCTACCCTGTGTCTCACGCTACAGCCCGTAACACCATCCTGGGCCTGGAAAAGCAGGTCCTTTGGAGGCATGGCACCCCTGAGAGGATTGAGTCAGACAATGGGACTCATTTCAAGAATAGCCTTATCAACACTTGGGCTAGGGAACATGGCATTGAGTGGGTGTACCATATCCCCTACCATGCACCAGCTGCAGGGAAGGTGGAAAGGTACAATGGACTGTTAAAAACCACCTTGAGAGCATTGGGTGGGGGATCATTCAAAAACTGGGAGCAGCATTTAGCAAAGGCCACTTGGTTAGTTAACACCCGGGGTTCCACCAACCGAGCGGGCCCTGCCCAGTCTGAGTCCCTGAATATAGTAGATGGAGACAAAGTCCCAGTGGCACATATCAGAGGTTTGTTAGGGAAGGCAGTTTGGATCAATTCTGCCCCGAGTACAGACAAACCCATTCGTGGGATTGTCTTTGCTCAAGGACCAGGTTGTACATGGTGGGTAATGCAGAGAGATGGAACAACACGATGTGTGCCTCAGGGAGATCTGATTGTGGGGTGAGGCAGCATGAGACAGAAGGAAATATGTAAGTGTCAAAGGTCTGAGCAAGTGAGATAGAAGGAAATGTGTAAGTGTCGAAGGTTTGAGCAAGTGAGATGGAAGAAAATGTGTCCGAATAAGTGAAAGATGGAAATTTCTACTTGCTGAAGTTTTTACATGCTGTTTAGTATGTTCACGATATGGAGATAAGGGGTGGAATGTCCTAGGGTGATGTTATGGTGTTTCTATCTCCAATCGTGTGTCCTGATTATGTTTGGTATTATGTCCTGTGCTTCCAGGACTGAGTCTGAGAGTGAAGCTTTGATTTGTCTTGTTATCAGCCGGATCACCTCCCCCATGGTCTATGTTTAGGAGAGGTTTTAGCTCGGCTTGCTTGCTTGCCTGCTTGCTTGCTTGCTTGCTTGCCTGCTTGCTTGCCTGCTTGCTCGCTTCTGCCTTTTTCTTTCCTTCGCTTTGCCCTTGCTTTCTGCTTATTAGTTAGTTCAGCTAGGCAGTCCAACTTTTTCCCTGGACTGTTTTCTCTTCCACCCCGTCCCCTCCCTCTCCTGGATACCATCTGAACGGACGGGGACCTGGGAACCCCAAGAAACACCGGGAGTCTACACTTTGTCACCTGCAGCAGTCATCCCCAGCGCCAGAGACTGATAACTGCGCGACCACTCGCCAGAGAGACTGAACTTGTCATCCCTTCAGAACGGTGAAAGAGTTTTTTGTCAGCTGGTGTTGTTTTTTTTTCCCTGTGCTGGGGAGTGTCTTGCTTGTTAAATAAACAGGTTTTTTCTCCCACTCTTCTCCAAGGAAATTCTTCCCGAACCCGGTGGGGGGGGGGGGGGGAGGAGTCGTGGGGTTTGCTGTCTGGGGGCTCCTCCTGGAGGTTTTCCCCCAAATTTGGCCGAAACCAGGACACTTGGGCAATCCTTCATCTACTCGAGTGCACTGGCCACCAGGCAATCGGAGCTTTTATCACTCACACTGATGATGTATTCATTAGTTAACCCCACCTGGAATTTATTTGCCATAATTGCACCCCTTCTCACAAGTCCTTCTATGGTTCTTTGGAGTGTGTCTTCAACATGCACTGTCCTTTTTAGGTGACTGCTCTTTGATCCCCGCTTTTGAGGAAGGGCAATATTATTGTTGTGTATAACTTCTGCTTTTGTCAGCCTTGCAGAGCTGAGCTGACATTCTCCTTGCATTTTGTGCACGCTCCGTTTGCCTCGGCTACATCCTTTGTGCGTTTCTCCAAGACTGTGCTCTTCTGTTCTCTGCCCTTGGTAAGTGTAAATGTTGTTCTGTTCTCCTGTCCTTGTCACAGTGCTCGCCCCACGAGGCGTGTCTGCAAGCCCCTCCAACCCATGGACTTGGGATGGGCAAGTGTTCCTGAGGGAACAGGGATGGGACAGCTGGGCTGGACTGGCCCAAGGGATGTTCCATTCCATGTCACACCACGATCAGCAATCAACTGGGAGAAGCAGGGGCATGGGGGATGGGGGGGGAGGGGGTGGGGGTGTGTCACCATCTGCCAACACAGGCCGAGGATTGTTCGATCTCAGAGGTGCAAACAGGTAAATAGCGGGGGACAAATCAGTTTATTCAACAACAGCAATGCATTTTTATTGAATGCCAAACAATTCAGTTGCGCTAGAGGGGAGAGATATAGGAAACGGAGTATAGAGAGAGAAAAGGAGGGGAAGGGGGAAGTAGCTACCAACAGACGAGACCAAGGTCATGGTGGGCCAGCCAATGGAAGGGTGGTCATCCGTGGGGAGTACTCAGGGTCTTCTCCAGAGGATCGCTCTTTTGTAGTCCTTTTCCAAAGCGAGTGGCTTGTGGCCAAGAGGCGGGGAGATTTATGGAGCATTGTGTGGTGCTCCAAGAGACAGGTGCGGTCGTGCAGTACATGCAGGCTTCAGCTGGTACCATGACAGCACAGTCCAGTGAGCACAACACACCTGCAAAGAGTCCCTTGGCAAGCACCCACCTCAAGCAGGCCAGAAAACCATTGTCCAGAGTCAACCTGGGCGGGGGTCCTTGAGGTCTTCTTGAGAGGGTCATGAGGCAAAAATGAGGGAAACTTCACACCGACCCTTAGAGTGGTAGATGAGAGGCAGCCCTCAGGAAACGGTGGCCACCCAGAGCTGTTACTCCTAGCAGATTTTGGCTGGGAGCAAGCCTTGTATGTAGTGCTTTTTCAGGGGGAATATCAGTTTCAGCCGTGGGAACCTGCAAAAGGGGCTGGTACTTTTCCATAGGAAGGAAAGCACAGAGCCTTAGTGCTCCAGGAGCTGATGAGAGGCAGTCCTCAACATTCCAGGATCAGCCAGTCTTGCCAGGTGGCCCCCGGGGAGGCCCAGCCAGCCAGACCTGTTCCATGTTGCCTTGGTTCCATGGGGCCTCACAGTGTCACAATGTTCTCCTTGATTCCAGGAGTCCCTGTAGTGTCCCGATATTCTCCTTGTCACAATATTCTCCCTGCTTCTGTAGTGTAAACAATGGCCCCTTGCTTCCCTAAGGTCCTGCAGAGTCACCACGGCCCCTGGGCTCCATGTGGCCCTGCTGTGTAACAAAGGCTCCTTGGTTCTCTGGGCCGCACAGCTTCATCACTGACCCTTGGTTCCATTGGGGTCCTGAGTCTCACAAAGGTGCCCCTGATTGCATGAGGCACCAGAGTGTCAAAATGGTCTCTTTGGTTCCATGAGGTTCCGCAGTGTCCCCATGGTCGCTGTCAGAGGCTGGATGACATCAATGTCCCCAGACCCGTCGGGATGCTCGGAATGCCCAAGTGGGGCCGGGGCTGGGACAGACCTTGGAATGAGGTGGGACAGAACCCCGTCCCCAGCCATGGCCTGGCAGATCTGCCAATCACACAGCAGGGGCAGAGCAAACCCAGCTGTGACTGCCTGAGCCGTCAGTCAATCACACAGCAGGGGCAGCGCCCAGCCAGCTCTGATTGGCTGAGCCGTCAATCAATCACACAGCAGGGGCAGCGCCCAGCCAGCTCTGATTGGTTGAGCCGTCAATCAATCACACAGCAGGGTCACCGCCCAGCCAGCTCTGATTGGCTGAGCCGTCAATCAAGCACACAGCAGGGGCAGCGCCCACCCAGCTCTGATTGGCTGAGCCGTCAATCAATCCCACACAAAGGCAATGAAACACAGCAGTGCGTGGTAAGAAAGCAGATGTCCCTGAAAAGAGGAGAGCTTAGAAAACGCTAGGGATTTAAAAAATCGGGCATGACGTCAAGCCCTGGTCTGAATCCTGAAATCTCCTGGGTCTGTGTCTCAGCCACACTGGAAGCCTAGCAGCTGGTAGCTCTCTGCATATCTATCTGGAGATCTTCTGTCTTTCTGTCTCTTTTTTCTCTTTTAACCTTCTTATCCTCTTTTACTGGAATGTTTTTGGGTAGTTTAACATTTTTATGCCTAAAGGTTTCCATCTTACATGGGCCGAGTTAATGATGTTCCTGCTACGCTAAGTGATGCACGTTGAATTGGATGTTGTATGAAATCATTTGCCAAAGGAGCTCGGTTTTCTGTATTTTTCCAGTACACTTTTGTGTCGTTTTGACCTCTTGAGAATATCTGGCTGGGGTTTCTACTCTGCACCAAACTCGAGTAAAGGAGCCTTTGCTCACCCTCAGCATTTCAGTGTTCTGGGGTGTTACAGGCGCGCAGGCTCAGCACGGCCTCTTGTTTCCATGAGGCCCCGCTGTGTCACACTGGCCCTTGGTTCCATGAGCATCTGGAGTGTCACACAGCTTGATGACATTTGTCCTTGCTGCCTCTCCCATCCCAGTGCTCCAGGAACAGCCCCGAGCCACCTGTGAGGGACAGGCCCTGCTGGCCCAGGCCTGGGCTCAGGCCTTGGCCTTTCTGCTTCCTCCAACCAGCCCAGGCCTTGCTCAGCATTGCAGTTCCCTGCTCACAGCCTCGGGCTCCTGCAATCCTGGCCTCAAGGATCTGCTCTCACCACTCCCTGGGGAGCCTTTGGCAGTCCCTGCCCTCAGTGGGGCCAGTGATGCTCCAAGGGACTTGGAGTTTTGCTTCTGACTCCTTGAGCAGCTTCTTCAACCTTCTCTCAGTGCCTGGGGCTCCTGGACTCAGCCCCAAATCCACCGTTGGGGATCATTAAAATACAGAAAACCCTCAGGAGCTCTTTGTCTTCTTTCCAATGTCTTCCAGTCTCCAGGCCTTGTGCAGCTGCTTGGAGTCACTTTGGAGTTCTCTTAAGGAGGAAGATTTCAAGGTACAGCTCATGATTTTCAGTTTTATAAAAGGGAGTAATTTTTCTTTTTCAGTTCAAAGAAGAAGCAACTTAGGCATTCCCCAGGTGATCTTGATGCTGAATGTCTCCTTAGGAGGTGTGGGCCCACTGAAGAATGAGCCCCTTGCCAGGCTGACCCTGTTTGGACAAGCTGCTCCCCAAGCCCAGCCTGGGGACATGTCTGACATGGCCCAGCTGGGACTGACATGCCTGGCCCTGCACCAGAAGCCCTTCCCCCTGAACTCTGCAGCTGGCTGTCCCTGCCCACTGCACCATGTCCCACGTGCTCTCCTCAGGGCTCTGCCTGCATCCAGGCCCAGGACAAGTATTCCTGTTTGTGAGGAAAGAAGGGAAAAGCCTGAGCAGGTTTTCCTAAACGACAAACCCCCACTGTAGAAGCACATGCTGAGTACAGGCTGCCTGGAACCTGGAATGATGACACCTTTCTACTAGGGACAGTGGGACCAGAAATGATGTCTGGATGCAGAATTCTCGGAGTCTTGCAGCTGAATTCTCTGTCCTTGTCCTTTCCCTGCATCTCTGTTGCAGATGGAAGCTGCTGGTGCCTTTCTCAGCTGTGACCTGTCTTTTGAATGCAGACAGATGTTCCCAGGTGTGTTAAGCAGGTGCTGCTCAATGTTTATGCAAAGCTTTGGTGTGCTCATGGAACCAAGGGGACCCTTGTGACACAGCGGGGGCTGATGGAACCAAGGAGACAGTTGTGACAGTTCAGAGCCTCACAGAAACAAGGCTCCATTGTGACACTGAAGGCAATTACGGAATCCACATCACTGTGACACAGCCAGGCCACATGGAACCAATGGTCCCTGATGACAATGCAGGTCCAAGAAGACCATGGTGACACTATGGGACCGCATGGATCCAAGGGGCCACTGTGACACTGAAGAACTTCATGGAAGCCAGGGTGCAGTGTGACACAGCGGTGCCTGATTGGAACAAAGGAACCACTGTTGACAGCCCAGAAACTCCTGGAACCAAGGGGCTGTGGTGACACAGCAGGGCCACATGGAACCAAGGAGACCTGTGACATTTAGGAACCTCATGGAACCAAGAGTCCACTATGACACTGCAGAAACAAGGAGACCATTGGGACGTTGTGGAAGCTCACAGAACCAAGCAGCCCTCGAGACACTCCAGGGCCTCGTTGAAGCAGGGAGACCACTGTGACAGTCCAGAACCTCATGGAGCTAAGGCTCTCTTGTGACACAGCAGGCTCCCATGCAACCAATTGTCCATTGTGACAATGCAGATCCCAGGAGACCATGGTTACACTACGGAAGCTCATGGAACCAAGGGTCCATTGTGACAAAGCAAGGCCTTGTGGAACCAAGGAGAGCATTGTGACGTAATGGAACCTCGTGGAACCAAGGGTCCGTTGTTAGAGTCCAGAACCAAGGACACCATTGTGACAGTCCAGAACCTCATGGGACCAAGATTCCCTTGTTACACAGTGGCACTTGATGGAACCAAGGAGCCACTGTAGCACAGCAAAGCTGCATGAAACCTATGGTCCGTAGCGATACTGCGGATCCAGGGAAACCATGGTGATACCACGGAACCTCATGGAACCAAGGGTCCAGTGTGACCCAGCAGAACCCCTTGGAATCAAGGCACCCATGTTACACTATGGAACCTCATGGAGCCAAGGGTCCGGTGTGCCGTTGCGGGGCCTCACTGGAGCAAAGGACATGGTTGATGGGACAGAAGCTCATGGAAACGATGGGATATTGGGACATTGCAGAGCCTCATGGAACCAAGGAGACCACTGTGACACTGAGGAAGAATTATGGAAGCAAGCAGCCACTGTAGAACCAAGGAGAGCACTGTTGACAGTACAAAACCTCCTGGAACTGAGAGGCCATTGTTCTACAGCGAGGCCTCGGGGAACCAAGGGGCCATGGTGACACTGTGGGGCCTCATGAACCAAGTAGTCGTTGTGACACAGCGGGGCTGCTTGTAACCAATTGTCCATCGTGATACTGCAGATGCAAGAGACCGTGCTGACACTATGGCAGTTCATGGAACCGAGAGGCTGTTGTGACACACCAAGGCCTCGTGGCACCAAGGAGAGAGCATTGTGGCAGTGCAGAACTAAGGAGGCCATTTTGACAGTACAGACCCAAATGGAACCAAGGGTCCACTGTTATCCAGCAGGGCCTCGTGGAACCAAGGGGCCCTCGTGAAAGTGTGCAAGGGGCATAATGGAGTCAGGGACACCACTGATACTGAAATCTGCTGGATAGCAGCTTTTGAACACAGTTTTGAGGATTTGAGAGCAGGTATTCTTTATTACACCATGGTGGTCACTTGGGCAATCCTTCATCTACTCGAGTGCACTGGCCACCAGGCAATCGGAGCTTTTATCACTCACACTGATGATGTATTCATTAGTTAACCCCACCTGGAATTTATTTGCCATAATTGCACCCCTTCTCACAAGTCCTTCTATGGTTCTTTGGAGTGTGTCTTCAACATGCACTGTCCTTTTTAGGTGACTGCTCTTTGATCCCCGCTTTTGAGGAAGGGCAATATTATTGTTGTGTATAACTTCTGCTTTTGTCAGCCTTGCAGAGCTGAGCTGACATTCTCCTTGCGTTTTGTGCACGCTCCGTTTGCCTCGGCTACATCCTTTGTGCGTTTCTCCAAGACTGTGCTCTTCTGTTCTCTGCCCTTGGTAAGTGTAAATGTTGTTCTGTTCTCCTGTCCTTGTCACAGTGCTCGCCCCACGAGGCGTGTCTGCAAGCCCCTCCAACCCATGGACTTGGGATGGGCAAGTGTTCCTGAGGGAACAGGGATGGGACAGCTGGGCTGGACTGGCCCAAGGGATGTTCCATTCCATGTCACACCACGATCAGCAATCAACTGGGAGAAGCAGGGGCATGGGGGATCGGGGGGGTGGGGGTGGGGGTGTGTCACCATCTGCCAACACAGGCCGAGGATTGTTCGATCTCAGAGGTGCAAACAGGTAAATAGCGGGGGACAAATCAGTTTATTCAACAACAGCAATGCATTTTTATTGAATGCCAAACAATTCAGTTGCGCTAGAGGGGAGAGATATAGGAAACGGAGTATAGAGAGAGAAAAGGAGGGGAAGGGGGAAGTAGCTACCAACAGACGAGACCAAGGTCATGGTGGGCCAGCCAATGGAAGGGTGGTCATCCGTGGGGAGTACTCAGGGTCTTCTCCAGAGGATCGCTCTTTTGTAGTCCTTTTCCAAAGCGAGTGGCTTGTGGCCAAGAGGCGGGGAGATTTATGGAGCATTGTGTGGTGCTCCAAGAGACAGGTGCGGTCGTGCAGTACATGCAGGCTTCAGCTGGTACCATGACAGCACAGTCCAGTGAGCACAACACACCTGCAAAGAGTCCCTTGGCAAGCACCCACCTCAAGCAGGCCAGAAAACCATTGTCCAGAGTCAACCTGGGCGGGGGTCCTTGAGGTCTTCTTGAGAGGGTCATGAGGCAAAAATGAGGGAAACTTCACACCGACCCTTAGAGTGGTAGATGAGAGGCAGCCCTCAGGAAACGGTGGCCACCCAGAGCTGTTACTCCTAGCAGATTTTGGCTGGGAGCAAGCCTTGTATGTAGTGCTTTTTCAGGGGGAATATCAGTTTCAGCCGTGGGAACCTGCAAAAGGGGCTGGTACTTTTCCATAGGAAGGAAAGCACAGAGCCTTAGTGCTCCAGGAGCTGATGAGAGGCAGTCCTCAACATTCCAGGATCAGCCAGTCTTGCCAGGTGGCCCCCGGGGAGGCCCAGCCAGCCAGACCTGTTCCATGTTGCCTTGGTTCCATGGGGCCTCACAGTGTCACAATGTTCTCCTTGATTCCAGGAGTCCCTGTAGTGTCCCGATATTCTCCTTGTCACAATATTCTCCCTGCTTCTGTAGTGTAAACAATGGCCCCTTGCTTCCCTAAGGTCCTGCAGAGTCACCACGGCCCCTGGGCTCCATGTGGCCCTGCTGTGTAACAAAGGCTCCTTGGTTCTCTGGGCCGCACAGCTTCATCACTGACCCTTGGTTCCATTGGGGTCCTGAGTCTCACAAAGGTGCCCCTGATTGCATGAGGCACCAGAGTGTCAAAATGGTCTCTTTGGTTCCATGAGGTTCCGCAGTGTCCCCATGGTCGCTGTCAGAGGCTGGATGACATCAATGTCCCCAGACCCGTCGGGATGCTCGGAATGCCCGAGTGGGGCCGGGGCTGGGACAGACCTTGGAATGAGGTGGGACAGAACCCCGTCCCCAGCCATGGCCTGGCAGATCTGCCAATCACACAGCAGGGGCAGAGCAAACCCAGCTGTGACTGCCTGAGCCGTCAATCAATCACACAGCAGGGGCAGCGCCCAGCCAGCTCTGATTGGCTGAGCCGTCAATCAATCACACAGCAGGGGCAGCGCCCAGCCAGCTCTGATTGGTTGAGCCGTCAATCAATCACACAGCAGGGTCACCGCCCAGCCAGCTCTGATTGGCTGAGCCGTCAATCAAGCACACAGCAGGGGCAGCGCCCACCCAGCTCTGATTGGCTGAGCCGTCAATCAATCCCACACAAAGGCAATGAAACACAGCAGTGCGTGGTAAGAAAGCAGATGTCCCTGAAAAGAGGAGAGCTTAGAAAACGCTAGGGATTTAAAAAATCGGGCATGACGTCAAGCCCTGGTCTGAATCCTGAAATCTCCTGGGTCTGTGTCTCAGCCACACTGGAAGCCTAGCAGCTGGTAGCTCTCTGCATATCTATCTGGAGATCTTCTGTCTTTCTGTCTCTTTTTTCTCTTTTAACCTTCTTATCCTCTTTTACTGGAATGTTTTTGGGTAGTTTAACATTTTTATGCCTAAAGGTTTCCATCTTACATGGGCCGAGTTAATGATGTTCCTGCTACGCTAAGTGATGCACGTTGAATTGGATGTTGTATGAAATCATTTGCCAAAGGAGCTCGGTTTTCTGTATTTTTCCAGTACACTTTTGTGTCGTTTTGACCTCTTGAGAATATCTGGCTGGGGTTTCTACTCTGCACCAAACTCGAGTAAAGGAGCCTTTGCTCACCCTCAGCATTTCAGTGTTCTGGGGTGTTACAGGCGCGCAGGCTCAGCACGGCCTCTTGTTTCCATGAGGCCCCGCTGTGTCACACTGGCCCTTGGTTCCATGAGCATCTGGAGTGTCACACAGCTTGATGACATTTGTCCTTGCTGCCTCTCCCATCCCAGTGCTCCAGGAACAGCCCCGAGCCACCTGTGAGGGACAGGCCCTGCTGGCCCAGGCCTGGGCTCAGGCCTTGGCCTTTCTGCTTCCTCCAACCAGCCCAGGCCTTGCTCAGCATTGCAGTTCCCTGCTCACAGCCTCGGGCTCCTGCAATCCTGGCCTCAAGGATCTGCTCTCACCACTCCCTGGGGAGCCTTTGGCAGTCCCTGCCCTCAGTGGGGCCAGTGATGCTCCAAGGGACTTGGAGTTTTGCTTCTGACTCCTTGAGCAGCTTCTTCAACCTTCTCTCAGTGCCTGGGGCTCCTGGACTCAGCCCCAAATCCACCGTTGGGGATCATTAAAATACAGAAAACCCTCAGGAGCTCTTTGTCTTCTTTCCAATGTCTTCCAGTCTCCAGGCCTTGTGCAGCTGCTTGGAGTCACTTTGGAGTTCTCTTAAGGAGGAAGATTTCAAGGTACAGCTCATGATTTTCAGTTTTATAAAAGGGAGTAATTTTTCTTTTTCAGTTCAAAGAAGAAGCAACTTAGGCATTCCCCAGGTGATCTTGATGCTGAATGTCTCCTTAGGAGGTGTGGGCCCACTGAAGAATGAGCCCCTTGCCAGGCTGACCCTGTTTGGACAAGCTGCTCCCCAAGCCCAGCCTGGGGACATGTCTGACATGGCCCAGCTGGGACTGACATGCCTGGCCCTGCACCAGAAGCCCTTCCCCCTGAACTCTGCAGCTGGCTGTCCCTGCCCACTGCACCATGTCCCACGTGCTCTCCTCAGGGCTCTGCCTGCATCCAGGCCCAGGACAAGTATTCCTGTTTGTGAGGAAAGAAGGGAAAAGCCTGAGCAGGTTTTCCTAAACGACAAACCCCCACTGTAGAAGCACATGCTGAGTACAGGCTGCCTGGAACCTGGAATGATGACACCTTTCTACTAGGGACAGTGGGACCAGAAATGATGTCTGGATGCAGAATTCTCGGAGTCTTGCAGCTGAATTCTCTGTCCTTGTCCTTTCCCTGCATCTCTGTTGCAGATGGAAGCTGCTGGTGCCTTTCTCAGCTGTGACCTGTCTTTTGAATGCAGACAGATGTTCCCAGGTGTGTTAAGCAGGTGCTGCTCAATGTTTATGCAAAGCTTTGGTGTGCTCATGGAACCAAGGGGACCCTTGTGACACAGCGGGGGCTGATGGAACCAAGGAGACAGTTGTGACAGTTCAGAGCCTCACAGAAACAAGGCTCCATTGTGACACTGAAGGCAATTACGGAATCCACATCACTGTGACACAGCCAGGCCACATGGAACCAATGGTCCCTGATGACAATGCAGGTCCAAGAAGACCATGGTGACACTATGGGACCGCATGGATCCAAGGGGCCACTGTGACACTGAAGAACTTCATGGAAGCCAGGGTGCAGTGTGACACAGCGGTGCCTGATTGGAACAAAGGAACCACTGTTGACAGCCCAGAAACTCCTGGAACCAAGGGGCTGTGGTGACACAGCAGGGCCACATGGAACCAAGGAGACCTGTGACATTTAGGAACCTCATGGAACCAAGAGTCCACTATGACACTGCAGAAACAAGGAGACCATTGGGACGTTGTGGAAGCTCACAGAACCAAGCAGCCCTCGAGACACTCCAGGGCCTCGTTGAAGCAGGGAGACCACTGTGACAGTCCAGAACCTCATGGAGCTAAGGCTCTCTTGTGACACAGCAGGCTCCCATGCAACCAATTGTCCATTGTGACAATGCAGATCCCAGGAGACCATGGTTACACTACGGAAGCTCATGGAACCAAGGGTCCATTGTGACAAAGCAAGGCCTTGTGGAACCAAGGAGAGCATTGTGACGTAATGGAACCTCGTGGAACCAAGGGTCCGTTGTTAGAGTCCAGAACCAAGGACACCATTGTGACAGTCCAGAACCTCATGGGACCAAGATTCCCTTGTTACACAGTGGCACTTGATGGAACCAAGGAGCCACTGTAGCACAGCAAAGCTGCATGAAACCTATGGTCCGTAGCGATACTGCGGATCCAGGGAAACCATGGTGATACCACGGAACCTCATGGAACCAAGGGTCCAGTGTGACCCAGCAGAACCCCTTGGAATCAAGGCACCCATGTTACACTATGGAACCTCATGGAGCCAAGGGTCCGGTGTGCCGTTGCGGGGCCTCACTGGAGCAAAGGACATGGTTGATGGGACAGAAGCTCATGGAAACGATGGGATATTGGGACATTGCAGAGCCTCATGGAACCAAGGAGACCACTGTGACACTGAGGAAGAATTATGGAAGCAAGCAGCCACTGTAGAACCAAGGAGAGCACTGTTGACAGTACAAAACCTCCTGGAACTGAGAGGCCATTGTTCTACAGCGAGGCCTCGGGGAACCAAGGGGCCATGGTGACACTGTGGGGCCTCATGAACCAAGTAGTCGTTGTGACACAGCGGGGCTGCTTGTAACCAATTGTCCATCGTGATACTGCAGATGCAAGAGACCGTGCTGACACTATGGCAGTTCATGGAACCGAGAGGCTGTTGTGACACACCAAGGCCTCGTGGCACCAAGGAGAGAGCATTGTGGCAGTGCAGAACTAAGGAGGCCATTTTGACAGTACAGACCCAAATGGAACCAAGGGTCCACTGTTATCCAGCAGGGCCTCGTGGAACCAAGGGGCCCTCGTGAAAGTGTGCAAGGGGCATAATGGAGTCAGGGACACCACTGATACTGAAATCTGCTGGATAGCAGCTTTTGAACACAGTTTTGAGGATTTGAGAGCAGGTATTCTTTATTACACCATGGTGGTCACTTTGTGTCCTAGGGTGATGTTATGGTGTTTCTATCTCCAATCGTGTGTCCTGATTATGTTTGGTATTATGTCCTGTGCTTCCAGGACTGAGTCTGAGAGTGAAGCTTTGTTTTGTCTTGTTATCAGCCGGCTCACCTCCCCCATGGTCTATGTTTAGGAGAGGTTTTAGCTCGGCTTGCTTGCTTGCCTGCTTGCTTGCTTGCTTGCTTGCTTGCCTGCTTGCTTGCCTGCTTGCTCGCTTCTGCCTTTTTCTTTCCTTCGCTTTGCCCTTGCTTTCTGCTTATTAGTTAGTTCAGCTAGGCAGTCCAACTTTTTCCCTGGACTGTTTTCCACCCCGTCCCCTCCCTCTCCTGGATACCATCTGAACGGACGGGGACCTGGGAACCCCAAGAAACACCGGGAGTCTACACTTTGTCACCTGCAGCAGTCATCCCCAGCGCCAGAGACTGATAACTGCGCGACCACTCGCCAGAGAGACTGAACTTGTCATCCCTTCAGAACGGTGAAAGAGTTTTTTGTCAGCTGGTGTTGTTTTTTTTTCCCTGTGCTGGGGAGTGTCTTGCTTGTTAAATAAACAGGTTTTTTCTCCCACTCTTCTCCAAGGAAATTCTTCCCGAACCCGGTGGGGTGGGGGGGGAGGAGTCGTGGGGTTTGCTGTCTGGGGGCTCCTCCTGGAGGTTTTCCCCCAAATTTGGCCGAAACCAGGACAAATATATTGGCGCCCAACTCGAGGCTTGAGAAAGTGGGAAAAAACCCTGTTCTAATAATAATAATTTGGTTCAAATTCTTTTGTGTTGGTATAGAGCAGTTATTGGCTATGTTGTTGGAATTCATGTCTTTTGGGGTGGAGGCCTGCATGGGTTCTTTGTCCCTAGGGTTTTTTGAGGTCTTAATACCTCTGTGGTCCCTGGGTTTATTTGCTTATCCAGAAATAGCTCCAGTATTGTCCCTAATGCGTAGTTTCTGTAGTAGAGGGGCATTGACCAAAATATCCATCGGGCTGGGCTTGGTTTTAATGGCCTGCAGGAGATTTATAAAGGTGCTGGAGTCTGTTCCAGGAATGTATGGTTCTTGGTTGTGGTTGTGTACTCAGCTTGTTAGAGGAGAAGCAGGGGATGAGGCTTTTCAGCCTTTGTTCTCCTTCTTCTCCTCTGAATTTGTTACATCCCTATTAAAGAATGTTCAGTTCCCCCTGAGTGTTAAAGAGACCATCTTTCTGGTGTTTAATATAGTAAGCTTTCTCTATACAGTCTGCAGTTTCTCTAGAATGAGAGCTGAGATTTCTAGAGGGGCTGAGACCCCTGACCCCAGAGTAGAGCCAGGCGTGAGGAATCCTGAATGGTGTGGGAAATGGGAGGATATGGGCCAAATCTTAAAGGAATTTTCTGACCCTACATCCTGGGATTTTCCATGTGAACAAATTCAGAACCCAGCTGAGGTGGCAAAGTACCTGAAAGAGAAGTGCCATGGTAATTCTAAGGAGAATGGAGACTGACCGTAGACTATCGTGCATTGAATGAGGTGACTCCACCACTGAGCGCTGCCGTGCCAGACATGCTGGAACTGCAGTACGAGCTGGAGTCCAAGGCAGCAAAGTGGTACGCCACTATCGATATCGCCAATGCATTTTTCTCCATTCCTCTGGCAGCAGAGTGCAGGCCTCAGTTCGCTTTCACATGGAGGGGAGTGCAGTACACCTGGAATCGACTGCCCCAGGGGTGGAAGCACAGTCCTACTATCTGCCATGGACTGATCCAGACTACACTAGAAAAAGGTGAGGCTCCAGAACATTTACAATATATTGATGATATCATTGTGTGGGGGAACACAGCAGCAGAAGTGTTCAAGAAAGGAGAGAGAATCATCCAAATCCTCCTGGAAGCCGGCTTCGCCATCAAGAAGAGTAAAGTTAAGGGACCTGCTCGAGAGATCCAGTTCCTGGGAGTGAAGTGGCAAGATGGACGGCGTCAGATTCCTACTGATGTCATCAACAAAATCACAGCTATGTCCCCACCAACCAACAAGAAGGAGACACAAGCTTTCTTAGGCGCCATAGGTTTTTGGAGGATGCACATTCCTGAGTACAGTCAGATTGTGAGCCCTCTTTACCTGGTCACCCGCAAGAAGAACGATTTCCATTGGGGCCCTGAGCAGCAACAAGCTTTTGCCCAGATAAAGCAGGAAATTGCTCATGCAGTAGCCCTTGGCCCAGTCAGGACGGGACCAGATGTGAAGAACGTGCTCTACTCTGCAGCCGGGAACCATGGTCTGTCCTGGAGCCTGTGGCAGAAGGTGCCTGGTGAGACTCGAGGCCGACCATTAGGATTTTGGAGTCGGAGCTACAGAGGGTCTGAAGCTAACTACACCCCAACAGAGAAGGAGATCTTGGCTGCCTACGAAGGGGTCCAAGCAGCCTCAGAGGTGGTTGGCACAGAAGCACAACTCCTTCTGGCACCCCGACTACCAGTGCTGGGGTGGATGTTCAGAGGAAAGGTTCCCTCAACCCACCATGCCACCAGTGCTACATGGAGCAAGTGGATTGCCCTCATTACACAGCGCACCCGGATTGGAAAACTGAATCGCCCTGGGATTTTGGAAGTAATTACAAATTGGCCTGAAGGTGAAAGTTTTGGTGTCACAGATGAGGAACAAGAACCAGTGACACGGGCTGAAGAAGCTCCACCATATAACCAACTGCCAGCAGAGGAAACACGCTATGCTCTATTCACCGACGGTTCCTGTCGCATTGTGGGGATGAATCGGAGGTGGAAAGCAGCCGTATGGAGCCCCACGCGACGGGTAGCAGAGGCCACTGAAGGAGAGGGTGGATCCAGTCAACTTGCTGAACTCAAAGCGGTTCAACTGGCCTTAGACATTGCTGAAAGAGAGAAGTGGCCAAAGCTTTACCTTTATACCGATTCATGGATGGTAGCCAATGCTCTGTGGGGATGGTTGGAGAGATGGAAAGAGGCTAACTGGCAGCGTAGAGGAAAACCAATTTGGGCTGCCGAAGAGTGGAAAGATATCGCTACCCGGTTAGAGAAATTACCTGTGAAGGTTCGCCATGTAGATGCCCATGTTCCCAGAAGTAGGGCTAATGAAGAGCAGAAAAACAATCAGCAGGTAGATCAGGCTGCAAAGATAGGGGTGTCGAAGATAGACCTTGATTGGGAACACAAGGGAGAGTTGTTCCTGGCTCGATGGGCCCATGATGCCTCAGGCCCATTTATATGTGGCACGAGACCGAGGGGTGGATCTAACCATGGACAGTATTTCTCAAGTTATCCATGACTGTGAGACGTGCGCTGCCATCAAGCAAGCCAAGCGGGTGAAGCCCCTCTGGTATGGGGGGCGGTGGTCCAAGTACAAGTATGGAGAGGCCTGGCAGATTGACTACATCACACTGCCCCAGACACGCCAAGGCAAGCGCTATGTACTGACCATGGTGGAAGCCACCACTGGATGGTTGGAGACCTACCCTGTGTCTCACGCTACAGCCCGTAACACCATCCTGGGCCTGGAAAAGCAGGTCCTTTGGAGGCATGGCACCCCTGAGAGGATTGAGTCAGACAATGGGACTCATTTCAAGAATAGCCTTATCAACACTTGGGCTAGGGAACATGGCATTGAGTGGGTGTACCATATCCCCTACCATGCACCAGCTGCAGGGAAGGTGGAAAGGTACAATGGACTGTTAAAAACCACCTTGAGAGCATTGGGTGGGGGATCATTCAAAAACTGGGAGCAGCATTTAGCAAAGGCCACTTGGTTAGTTAACACCCGGGGTTCCACCAACCGAGCGGGCCCTGCCCAGTCTGAGTCCCTGAATATAGTAGATGGAGACAAAGTCCCAGTGGCACATATCAGAGGTTTGTTAGGGAAGGCAGTTTGGATCAATTCTGCCCCGAGTACAGACAAACCCATTCGTGGGATTGTCTTTGCTCAAGGACCAGGTTGTACATGGTGGGTAATGCAGAGAGATGGAACAACACGATGTGTGCCTCAGGGAGATCTGATTGTGGGGTGAGGCAGCATGAGACAGAAGGAAATATGTAAGTGTCAAAGGTCTGAGCAAGTGAGATAGAAGGAAATGTGTAAGTGTCGAAGGTTTGAGCAAGTGAGATGGAAGAAAATGTGTCCGAATAAGTGAAAGATGGAAATTTCTACTTGCTGAAGTTTTTACATGCTGTTTAGTATGTTCACGATATGGAGATAAGGGGTGGAATGTCCTAGGGTGATGTTATGGTGTTTCTATCTCCAATCGTGTGTCCTGATTATGTTTGGTATTATGTCCTGTGCTTCCAGGACTGAGTCTGAGAGTGAAGCTTTGATTTGTCTTGTTATCAGCCGGATCACCTCCCCCATGGTCTATGTTTAGGAGAGGTTTTAGCTCGGCTTGCTTGCTTGCCTGCTTGCTTGCTTGCTTGCTTGCCTGCTTGCTTGCCTGCTTGCTCGCTTCTGCCTTTTTCTTTCCTTCGCTTTGCCCTTGCTTTCTGCTTATTAGTTAGTTCAGCTAGGCAGTCCAACTTTTTCCCTGGACTGTTTTCTCTTCCACCCCGTCCCCTCCCTCTCCTGGATACCATCTGAACGGACGGGGACCTGGGAACCCCAAGAAACACCGGGAGTCTACACTTTGTCACCTGCAGCAGTCATCCCCAGCGCCAGAGACTGATAACTGCGCGACCACTCGCCAGAGAGACTGAACTTGTCATCCCTTCAGAACGGTGAAAGAGTTTTTTGTCAGCTGGTGTTGTTTTTTTTTCCCTGTGCTGGGGAGTGTCTTGCTTGTTAAATAAACAGGTTTTTTCTCCCACTCTTCTCCAAGGAAATTCTTCCCGAACCCGGTGGGGGGGGGGGGGGGAGGAGTCGTGGGGTTTGCTGTCTGGGGGCTCCTCCTGGAGGTTTTCCCCCAAATTTGGCCGAAACCAGGACACTTGGGCAATCCTTCATCTACTCGAGTGCACTGGCCACCAGGCAATCGGAGCTTTTATCACTCACACTGATGATGTATTCATTAGTTAACCCCACCTGGAATTTATTTGCCATAATTGCACCCCTTCTCACAAGTCCTTCTATGGTTCTTTGGAGTGTGTCTTCAACATGCACTGTCCTTTTTAGGTGACTGCTCTTTGATCCCCGCTTTTGAGGAAGGGCAATATTATTGTTGTGTATAACTTCTGCTTTTGTCAGCCTTGCAGAGCTGAGCTGACATTCTCCTTGCGTTTTGTGCACGCTCCGTTTGCCTCGGCTACATCCTTTGTGCGTTTCTCCAAGACTGTGCTCTTCTGTTCTCTGCCCTTGGTAAGTGTAAATGTTGTTCTGTTCTCCTGTCCTTGTCACAGTGCTCGCCCCACGAGGCGTGTCTGCAAGCCCCTCCAACCCATGGACTTGGGATGGGCAAGTGTTCCTGAGGGAACAGGGATGGGACAGCTGGGCTGGACTGGCCCAAGGGATGTTCCATTCCATGTCACACCACGATCAGCAATCAACTGGGAGAAGCAGGGGCATGGGGGATGGGGGGTGGGGGGGTGGGGGTGTGTCACCATCTGCCAACACAGGCCGAGGATTGTTCGATCTCAGAGGTGCAAACAGGTAAATAGCGGGGGACAAATCAGTTTATTCAACAACAGCAATGCATTTTTATTGAATGCCAAACAATTCAGTTGCGCTAGAGGGGAGAGATATAGGAAACGGAGTATAGAGAGAGAAAAGGAGGGGAAGGGGGAAGTAGCTACCAACAGACGAGACCAAGGTCATGGTGGGCCAGCCAATGGAAGGGTGGTCATCCGTGGGGAGTACTCAGGGTCTTCTCCAGAGGATCGCTCTTTTATAGTCCTTTTCCAAAGCGAGTGGCTTGTGGCCAAGAGGCGGGGAGATTTATGGAGCATTGTGTGGTGCTCCAAGAGACAGGTGCGGTCGTGCAGTACATGCAGGCTTCAGCTGGTACCATGACAGCACAGTCCAGTGAGCACAACACACCTGCAAAGAGTCCCTTGGCAAGCACCCACCTCAAGCAGGCCAGTAAACCATTGTCCAGAGTCAACCTGGGCGGGGGTCCTTGAGGTCTTCTTGAGAGGGTCATGAGGCAAAAATGAGGGAAACTTCACACCGACCCTTAGAGTGGTAGATGAGAGGCAGCCCTCAGGAAACGGTGGCCACCCAGAGCTGTTACTCCTAGCAGATTTTGGCTGGGAGCAAGCCTTGTATGTAGTGCTTTTTCAGGGGGAATATCAGTTTCAGCCGTGGGAACCTGCAAAAGGGGCTGGTACTTTTCCATAGGAAGGAAAGCACAGAGCCTTAGTGCTCCAGGAGCTGATGAGAGGCAGTCCTCAACATTCCAGGATCAGCCAGTCTTGCCAGGTGGCCCCCGGGAGGCCCAGCCAGCCAGACCTGTTCCATGTTGCCTTGGTTCCATGGGGCCTCACAGTGTCACAATGTTCTCCTTGATTCCAGGAGTCCCTGTAGTGTCCCGATATTCTCCTTGTCACAATATTCTCCCTGCTTCTGTAGTGTAAACAATGGCCCCTTGCTTCCCTAAGGTCCTGCAGAGTCACCACGGCCCCTGGGCTCCATGTGGCCCTGCTGTGTAACAAAGGCTCCTTGGTTCTCTGGACCGCACAGCTTCATCACTGACCCTTGGTTCCATTGGGGTCCCGAGTCTCACAAAGGTGGCCCTGATTGCATGAGGCACCAGAGTGTCAAAATGGTCTCTTTGGTTCCATGAGGTTCCGCAGTGTCCCCATGGTCGCTGTCAGAGGCTGGATGACATCAATGTCCCCAGACCCGTCGGGATGCTCGGAATGGCCGAGTGGGGCCGGGGCTGGGACAGACCTTGGAATGAGGTGGGACAGAACCCCGTCCCCAGCCATGGCCTGGCAGATCTGCCAATCACACAGCAGGGGCAGAGCAAACCCAGCTGTGACTGCCTGAGCCGTCAATCAATCACACAGCAGGGGCAGCGCCCAGCCAGCTCTGATTGGCTGAGCCGTCAATCAATCACACAGCAGGGGCAGCGCCCAGCCAGCTCTGATTGGTTGAGCCGTCAATCAATCACACAGCAGGGTCACCGCCCAGCCAGCTCTGATTGGCTGAGCCGTCAATCAAGCACACAGCAGGGGCAGCGCCCACCCAGCTCTGATTGGCTGAGCCGTCAATCAATCCCACACAAAGGCAATGAAACACAGCAGTGCGTGGTAAGAAAGCAGATGTCCCTGAAAAGAGGAGAGCTTAGAAAACGCTAGGGATTTAAAAAATCGGGCATGACGTCAAGCCCTGGTCTGAATCCTGAAATCTCCTGGGTCTGTGTCTCAGCCACACTGGAAGCCTAGCAGCTGGTAGCTCTCTGCATATCTATCTGGAGATCTTCTGTCTTTCTGTCTCTTTTTTCTCTTTTAACCTTCTTATCCTCTTTTACTGGAATGTTTTTGGGTAGTTTAACATTTTTATGCCTAAAGGTTTCCATCTTACATGGGCCGAGTTAATGATGTTCCTGCTACGCTAAGTGATGCACGTTGAATTGGATGTTGTATGAAATCATTTGCCAAAGGAGCTCGGTTTTCTGTATTTTTCCAGTACACTTTTGTGTCGTTTTGACCTCTTGAGAATATCTGGCTGGGGTTTCTACTCTGCACCAAACTCGAGTAAAGGAGCCTTTGCTCACCCTCAGCATTTCAGTGTTCTGGGGTGTTACAGGCGCGCAGGCTCAGCACGGCCTCTTGTTTCCATGAGGCCCCGCTGTGTCACACTGGCCCTTGGTTCCATGAGCATCTGGAGTGTCACACAGCTTGATGACATTTGTCCTTGCTGCCTCTCCCATCCCAGTGCTCCAGGAACAGCCCCGAGCCACCTGTGAGGGACAGGCCCTGCTGGCCCAGGCCTGGGCTCAGGCCTTGGCCTTTCTGCTTCCTCCAACCAGCCCAGGCCTTGCTCAGCATTGCAGTTCCCTGCTCACAGCCTCGGGCTCCTGCAATCCTGGCCTCAAGGATCTGCTCTCACCACTCCCTGGGGAGCCTTTGGCAGTCCCTGCCCTCAGTGGGGCCAGTGATGCTCCAAGGGACTTGGAGTTTTGCTTCTGACTCCTTGAGCAGCTTCTTCAACCTTCTCTCAGTGCCTGGGGCTCCTGGACTCAGCCCCAAATCCACCGTTGGGGATCATTAAAATACAGAAAACCCTCAGGAGCTCTTTGTCTTCTTTCCAATGTCTTCCAGTCTCCAGGCCTTGTGCAGCTGCTTGGAGTCACTTTGGAGTTCTCTTAAGGAGGAAGATTTCAAGGTACAGCTCATGATTTTCAGTTTTATAAAAGGGAGTAATTTTTCTTTTTCAGTTCAAAGAAGAAGCAACTTAGGCATTCCCCAGGTGATCTTGATGCTGAATGTCTCCTTAGGAGGTGTGGGCCCACTGAAGAATGAGCCCCTTGCCAGGCTGACCCTGTTTGGACAAGCTGCTCCCCAAGCCCAGCCTGGGGACATGTCTGACATGGCCCAGCTGGGACTGACATGCCTGGCCCTGCACCAGAAGCCCTTCCCCCTGAACTCTGCAGCTGGCTGTCCCTGCCCACTGCACCATGTCCCACGTGCTCTCCTCAGGGCTCTGCCTGCATCCAGGCCCAGGACAAGTATTCCTGTTTGTGAGGAAAGAAGGGAAAAGCCTGAGCAGGTTTTCCTAAACGACAAACCCCCACTGTAGAAGCACATGCTGAGTACAGGCTGCCTGGAACCTGGAATGATGACACCTTTCTACTAGGGACAGTGGGACCAGAAATGATGTCTGGATGCAGAATTCTCGGAGTCTTGCAGCTGAATTCTCTGTCCTTGTCCTTTCCCTGCATCTCTGTTGCAGATGGAAGCTGCTGGTGCCTTTCTCAGCTGTGACCTGTCTTTTGAATGCAGACAGATGTTCCCAGGTGTGTTAAGCAGGTGCTGCTCAATGTTTATGCAAAGCTTTGGTGTGCTCATGGAACCAAGGGGACCCTTGTGACACAGCGGGGGCTGATGGAACCAAGGAGACAGTTGTGACAGTTCAGAGCCTCACAGAAACAAGGCTCCATTGTGACACTGAAGGCAATTACGGAATCCACATCACTGTGACACAGCCAGGCCACATGGAACCAATGGTCCCTGATGACAATGCAGGTCCAAGGAGACCATGGTGACACTATGGGACCGCATGGATCCAAGGGGCCACTGTGACACTGAAGAACTTCATGGAAGCCAGGGTGCAGTGTGACACAGCGGTGCCTGATTGGAACAAAGGAACCACTGTTGACAGCCCAGAAACTCCTGGAACCAAGGGGCTGTGGTGACACAGCAGGGCCACATGGAACCAAGGAGACCTGTGACATTTAGGAACCTCATGGAACCAAGAGTCCACTATGACACTGCAGAAACAAGGAGACCATTGGGACGTTGTGGAAGCTCACAGAACCAAGCAGCCCTCGAGACACTCCAGGGCCTCGTTGAAGCAGGGAGACCACTGTGACAGTCCAGAACCTCATGGAGCTAAGGCTCTCTTGTGACACAGCAGGCTCCCATGCAACCAATTGTCCATTGTGACAATGCAGATCCCAGGAGACCATGGTTACACTACGGAAGCTCATGGAACCAAGGGTCCATTGTGACAAAGCAAGGCCTTGTGGAACCAAGGAGAGCATTGTGACGTAATGGAACCTCGTGGAACCAAGGGTCCGTTGTTAGAGTCCAGAACCAAGGACACCATTGTGACAGTCCAGAACCTCATGGGACCAAGATTCCCTTGTTACACAGTGGCACTTGATGGAACCAAGGAGCCACTGTAGCACAGCAAAGCTGCATGAAACCTATGGTCCGTAGCGCTACTGCGGATCCAGGGAAACCATGGCGATACCACGGAACCTCATGGAACCAAGGGTCCAGTGTGACCCAGCAGAACCCCTTGGAATCAAGGCACCCATGTTACACTATGGAACCTCATGGAGCCAAGGGTCCGGTGTGCCGTTGCGGGGCCTCACTGGAGCAAAGGACATGGTTGATGGGACAGAAGCTCATGGAAACGATGGGATATTGGGACATTGCAGAGCCTCATGGAACCAAGGAGACCACTGTGACACTGAGGAAGAATTATGGAAGCAAGCAGCCACTGTAGAACCAAGGAGAGCACTGTTGACAGTACAAAACCTCCTGGAACTGAGAGGCCATTGTTCTACAGCGAGGCCTCGGGGAACCAAGGGGCCATGGTGACACTGTGGGGCCTCATGAACCAAGTAGTCGTTGTGACACAGCGGGGCTGCTTGTAACCAATTGTCCATCGTGATACTGCAGATGCAAGAGACCGTGCTGACACTATGGCAGTTCATGGAACCGAGAGGCTGTTGTGACACACCAAGGCCTCGTGGCACCAAGGAGAGAGCATTGTGGCAGTGCAGAACTAAGGAGGCCATTTTGACAGTACAGACCCAAATGGAACCAAGGGTCCACTGTTATCCAGCATGGCCTCGTGGAACCAAGGGGCCCTCGTGAAAGTGTGCAAGGGGCATAATGGAGTCAGGGACACCACTGATACTGAAATCTGCTGGATAGCAGCTTTTGAACACAGTTTTGAGGATTTGAGAGCAGGTATTCTTTATTACACCATGGTGGTCACTTGGTGTCCTAGGGTGATGTTATGGTGTTTCTATCTCCAATCGTGTGTCCTGATTATGTTTGGTATTATGTCCTGTGCTTCCAGGACTGAGTCTGAGAGTGAAGCTTTGTTTTGTCTTGTTATCAGCCGGCTCACCTCCCCCATGGTCTATGTTTAGGAGAGGTTTTAGCTCGGCTTGCTTGCTTGCCTGCTTGCTTGCTTGCTTGCTTGCTTGCCTGCTTGCTTGCCTGCTTGCTCGCTTCTGCCTTTTTCTTTCCTTCGCTTTGCCCTTGCTTTCTGCTTATTAGTTAGTTCAGCTAGGCAGTCCAACTTTTTCCCTGGACTGTTTTCCACCCCGTCCCCTCCCTCTCCTGGATACGATCTGAACGGACGGGGACCTGGGAACCCCAAGAAACACCGGGAGTCTACACTTTGTCACCTGCAGCAGTCATCCCCAGCGCCAGAGACTGATAACTGCGCGACCACTCGCCAGAGAGACTGAACTTGTCATCCCTTCAGAACGGTGAAAGAGTTTTTTGTCAGCTGGTGTTGTTTTTTATTCCCTGTGCTGGGGAGTGTCTTGCTTGTTAAATAAACAGGTTTTTTCTCCCACTCTTCTCCAAGGAAATTCTTCCCGAACCCGGTGGGGTGGGGGGGGAGGAGTCGTGGGGTTTGCTGTCTGGGGGCTCCTCCTGGAGGTTTTCCCCCAAATTTGGCCGAAACCAGGACAAATATATTGGCGCCCAACTCGAGGCTTGAGAAAGTGGGAAAAAACCCTGTTCTAATAATAATAATTTGGTTCAAATTCTTTTGTGTTGGTATAGAGCAGTTATTGGCTATGTTGTTGGAATTCATGTCTTTTGGGGTGGAGGCCTGCATGGGTTCTTTGTCCCTAGGGTTTTTTGAGGTCTTAATACCTCTGTGGTCCCTGGGTTTATTTGCTTATCCAGAAATAGCTCCAGTATTGTCCCTAATGCGTAGTTTCTGTAGTAGAGGGGCATTGACCAAAATATCCATCGGGCTGGGCTTGGTTTTAATGGCCTGCAGGAGATTTATAAAGGTGCTGGAGTCTGTTCCAGGAATGTATGGTTCTTGGTTGTGGTTGTGTACTCAGCTTGTTAGAGGAGAAGCAGGGGATGAGGCTTTTCAGCCTTTGTTCTCCTTCTTCTCCTCTGAATTTGTTACATCCCTATTAAAGAATGTTCAGTTCCCCCTGAGTGTTAAAGAGACCATCTTTCTGGTGTTTAATATAGTAAGCTTTCTCTATACAGTCTGCAGTTTCTCTAGAATGAGAGCTGAGATTTCTAGAGGGGCTGAGACCCCTGACCCCAGAGTAGAGCCAGGCGTGAGGAATCCTGAATGGTGTGGGAAATGGGAGGATATGGGCCAAATCTTAAAGGAATTTTCTGACCCTACATCCTGGGATTTTCCATGTGAACAAATTCAGAACCCAGCTGAGGTGGCAAAGTACCTGAAAGAGAAGTGCCATGGTAATTCTAAGGAGAATGGAGACTGACCGTAGACTATCGTGCATTGAATGAGGTGACTCCACCACTGAGCGCTGCCGTGCCAGACATGCTGGAACTGCAGTACGAGCTGGAGTCCAAGGCAGCAAAGTGGTACGCCACTATCGATATCGCCAATGCATTTTTCTCCATTCCTCTGGCAGCAGAGTGCAGGCCTCAGTTCGCTTTCACATGGAGGGGAGTGCAGTACACCTGGAATCGACTGCCCCAGGGGTGGAAGCACAGTCCTACTATCTGCCATGGACTGATCCAGACTACACTAGAAAAAGGTGAGGCTCCAGAACATTTACAATATATTGATGATATCATTGTGTGGGGGAACACAGCAGCAGAAGTGTTCAAGAAAGGAGAGAGAATCATCCAAATCCTCCTGGAAGCCGGCTTCGCCATCAAGAAGAGTAAAGTTAAGGGACCTGCTCGAGAGATCCAGTTCCTGGGAGTGAAGTGGCAAGATGGACGGCGTCAGATTCCTACTGATGTCATCAACAAAATCACAGCTATGTCCCCACCAACCAACAAGAAGGAGACACAAGCTTTCTTAGGCGCCATAGGTTTTTGGAGGATGCACATTCCTGAGTACAGTCAGATTGTGAGCCCTCTTTACCTGGTCACCCGCAAGAAGAACGATTTCCATTGGGGCCCTGAGCAGCAACAAGCTTTTGCCCAGATAAAGCAGGAAATTGCTCATGCAGTAGCCCTTGGCCCAGTCAGGACGGGACCAGATGTGAAGAACGTGCTCTACTCTGCAGCCGGGAACCATGGTCTGTCCTGGAGCCTGTGGCAGAAGGTGCCTGGTGAGACTCGAGGCCGACCATTAGGATTTTGGAGTCGGAGCTACAGAGGGTCTGAAGCTAACTACACCCCAACAGAGAAGGAGATCTTGGCTGCCTACGAAGGGGTCCAAGCAGCCTCAGAGGTGGTTGGCACAGAAGCACAACTCCTTCTGGCACCCCGACTACCAGTGCTGGGGTGGATGTTCAGAGGAAAGGTTCCCTCAACCCACCATGCCACCAGTGCTACATGGAGCAAGTGGATTGCCCTCATTACACAGCGCACCCGGATTGGAAAACTGAATCGCCCTGGGATTTTGGAAGTAATTACAAATTGGCCTGAAGGTGAAAGTTTTGGTGTCACAGATGAGGAACAAGAACCAGTGACACGGGCTGAAGAAGCTCCACCATATAACCAACTGCCAGCAGAGGAAACACGCTATGCTCTATTCACCGACGGTTCCTGTCGCATTGTGGGGATGAATCGGAGGTGGAAAGCAGCCGTATGGAGCCCCACGCGACGGGTAGCAGAGGCCACTGAAGGAGAGGGTGGATCCAGTCAACTTGCTGAACTCAAAGCGGTTCAACTGGCCTTAGACATTGCTGAAAGAGAGAAGTGGCCAAAGCTTTACCTTTATACCGATTCATGGATGGTAGCCAATGCTCTGTGGGGATGGTTGGAGAGATGGAAAGAGGCTAACTGGCAGCGTAGAGGAAAACCAATTTGGGCTGCCGAAGAGTGGAAAGATATCGCTACCCGGTTAGAGAAATTACCTGTGAAGGTTCGCCATGTAGATGCCCATGTTCCCAGAAGTAGGGCTAATGAAGAGCAGAAAAACAATCAGCAGGTAGATCAGGCTGCAAAGATAGGGGTGTCGAAGATAGACCTTGATTGGGAACACAAGGGAGAGTTGTTCCTGGCTCGATGGGCCCATGATGCCTCAGGCCCATTTATATGTGGCACGAGACCGAGGGGTGGATCTAACCATGGACAGTATTTCTCAAGTTATCCATGACTGTGAGACGTGCGCTGCCATCAAGCAAGCCAAGCGGGTGAAGCCCCTCTGGTATGGGGGGCGGTGGTCCAAGTACAAGTATGGAGAGGCCTGGCAGATTGACTACATCACACTGCCCCAGACACGCCAAGGCAAGCGCTATGTACTGACCATGGTGGAAGCCACCACTGGATGGTTGGAGACCTACCCTGTGTCTCACGCTACAGCCCGTAACACCATCCTGGGCCTGGAAAAGCAGGTCCTTTGGAGGCATGGCACCCCTGAGAGGATTGAGTCAGACAATGGGACTCATTTCAAGAATAGCCTTATCAACACTTGGGCTAGGGAACATGGCATTGAGTGGGTGTACCATATCCCCTACCATGCACCAGCTGCAGGGAAGGTGGAAAGGTACAATGGACTGTTAAAAACCACCTTGAGAGCATTGGGTGGGGGATCATTCAAAAACTGGGAGCAGCATTTAGCAAAGGCCACTTGGTTAGTTAACACCCGGGGTTCCACCAACCGAGCGGGCCCTGCCCAGTCTGAGTCCCTGAATATAGTAGATGGAGACAAAGTCCCAGTGGCACATATCAGAGGTTTGTTAGGGAAGGCAGTTTGGATCAATTCTGCCCCGAGTACAGACAAACCCATTCGTGGGATTGTCTTTGCTCAAGGACCAGGTTGTACATGGTGGGTAATGCAGAGAGATGGAACAACACGATGTGTGCCTCAGGGAGATCTGATTGTGGGGTGAGGCAGCATGAGACAGAAGGAAATATGTAAGTGTCAAAGGTCTGAGCAAGTGAGATAGAAGGAAATGTGTAAGTGTCGAAGGTTTGAGCAAGTGAGATGGAAGAAAATGTGTCCGAATAAGTGAAAGATGGAAATTTCTACTTGCTGAAGTTTTTACATGCTGTTTAGTATGTTCACGATATGGAGATAAGGGGTGGAATGTCCTAGGGTGATGTTATGGTGTTTCTATCTCCAATCGTGTGTCCTGATTATGTTTGGTATTATGTCCTGTGCTTCCAGGACTGAGTCTGAGAGTGAAGCTTTGATTTGTCTTGTTATCAGCCGGATCACCTCCCCCATGGTCTATGTTTAGGAGAGGTTTTAGCTCGGCTTGCTTGCTTGCCTGCTTGCTTGCTTGCTTGCTTGCCTGCTTGCTTGCCTGCTTGCTCGCTTCTGCCTTTTTCTTTCCTTCGCTTTGCCCTTGCTTTCTGCTTATTAGTTAGTTCAGCTAGGCAGTCCAACTTTTTCCCTGGACTGTTTTCTCTTCCACCCCGTCCCCTCCCTCTCCTGGATACCATCTGAACGGACGGGGACCTGGGAACCCCAAGAAACACCGGGAGTCTACACTTTGTCACCTGCAGCAGTCATCCCCAGCGCCAGAGACTGATAACTGCGCGACCACTCGCCAGAGAGACTGAACTTGTCATCCCTTCAGAACGGTGAAAGAGTTTTTTGTCAGCTGGTGTTGTTTTTTTTTCCCTGTGCTGGGGAGTGTCTTGCTTGTTAAATAAACAGGTTTTTTCTCCCACTCTTCTCCAAGGAAATTCTTCCCGAACCCGGTGGGGGGGGGGGGGGAGGAGTCGTGGGGTTTGCTGTCTGGGGGCTCCTCCTGGAGGTTTTCCCCCAAATTTGGCCGAAACCAGGACACTTGGGCAATCCTTCATCTACTCGAGTGCACTGGCCACCAGGCAATCGGAGCTTTTATCACTCACACTGATGATGTATTCATTAGTTAACCCCACCTGGAATTTATTTGCCATAATTGCACCCCTTCTCACAAGTCCTTCTATGGTTCTTTGGAGTGTGTCTTCAACATGCACTGTCCTTTTTAGGTGACTGCTCTTTGATCCCCGCTTTTGAGGAAGGGCAATATTATTGTTGTGTATAACTTCTGCTTTTGTCAGCCTTGCAGAGCTGAGCTGACATTCTCCTTGCGTTTTGTGCACGCTCCGTTTGCCTCGGCTACATCCTTTGTGCGTTTCTCCAAGACTGTGCTCTTCTGTTCTCTGCCCTTGGTAAGTGTAAATGTTGTTCTGTTCTCCTGTCCTTGTCACAGTGCTCGCCCCACGAGGCGTGTCTGCAAGCCCCTCCAACCCATGGACTTGGGATGGGCAAGTGTTCCTGAGGGAACAGGGATGGGACAGCTGGGCTGGACTGGCCCAAGGGATGTTCCATTCCATGTCACACCACGATCAGCAATCAACTGGGAGAAGCAGGGGCATGGGGGATGGGGGGGGGGGGTGGGGGTGTGTCACCATCTGCCAACACAGGCCGAGGATTGTTCGATCTCAGAGGTGCAAACAGGTAAATAGCGGGGGACAAATCAGTTTATTCAACAACAGCAATGCATTTTTATTGAATGCCAAACAATTCAGTTGCGCTAGAGGGGAGAGATATAGGAAACGGAGTATAGAGAGAGAAAAGGAGGGGAAGGGGGAAGTAGCTACCAACAGACGAGACCAAGGTCATGGTGGGCCAGCCAATGGAAGGGTGGTCATCCGTGGGGAGTACTCAGGGTCTTCTCCAGAGGATCGCTCTTTTGTAGTCCTTTTCCAAAGCGAGTGGCTTGTGGCCAAGAGGCGGGGAGATTTATGGAGCATTGTGTGGTGCTCCAAGAGACAGGTGCGGTCGTGCAGTACATGCAGGCTTCAGCTGGTACCATGACAGCACAGTCCAGTGAGCACAACACACCTGCAAAGAGTCCCTTGGCAAGCACCCACCTCAAGCAGGCCAGAAAACCATTGTCCAGAGTCAACCTGGGCGGGGGTCCTTGAGGTCTTCTTGAGAGGGTCATGAGGCAAAAATGAGGGAAACTTCACACCGACCCTTAGAGTGGTAGATGAGAGGCAGCCCTCAGGAAACGGTGGCCACCCAGAGCTGTTACTCCTAGCAGATTTTGGCTGGGAGCAAGCCTTGTATGTAGTGCTTTTTCAGGGGGAATATCAGTTTCAGCCGTGGGAACCTGCAAAAGGGGCTGGTACTTTTCCATAGGAAGGAAAGCACAGAGCCTTAGTGCTCCAGGAGCTGATGAGAGGCAGTCCTCAACATTCCAGGATCAGCCAGTCTTGCCAGGTGGCCCCCGGGGAGGCCCAGCCAGCCAGACCTGTTCCATGTTGCCTTGGTTCCATGGGGCCTCACAGTGTCACAATGTTCTCCTTGATTCCAGGAGTCCCTGTAGTGTCCCGATATTCTCCTTGTCACAATATTCTCCCTGCTTCTGTAGTGTAAACAATGGCCCCTTGCTTCCCTAAGGTCCTGCAGAGTCACCACGGCCCCTGGGCTCCATGTGGCCCTGCTGTGTAACAAAGGCTCCTTGGTTCTCTGGGCCGCACAGCTTCATCACTGACCCTTGGTTCCATTGGGGTCCTGAGTCTCACAAAGGTGCCCCTGATTGCATGAGGCACCAGAGTGTCAAAATGGTCTCTTTGGTTCCATGAGGTTCCGCAGTGTCCCCATGGTCGCTGTCAGAGGCTGGATGACATCAATGTCCCCAGACCCGTCGGGATGCTCGGAATGCCCAAGTGGGGCCGGGGCTGGGACAGACCTTGGAATGAGGTGGGACAGAACCCCGTCCCCAGCCATGGCCTGGCAGATCTGCCAATCACACAGCAGGGGCAGAGCAAACCCAGCTGTGACTGCCTGAGCCGTCAGTCAATCACACAGCAGGGGCAGCGCCCAGCCAGCTCTGATTGGCTGAGCCGTCAATCAATCACACAGCAGGGGCAGCGCCCAGCCAGCTCTGATTGGTTGAGCCGTCAATCAATCACACAGCAGGGTCACCGCCCAGCCAGCTCTGATTGGCTGAGCCGTCAATCAAGCACACAGCAGGGGCAGCGCCCACCCAGCTCTGATTGGCTGAGCCGTCAATCAATCCCACACAAAGGCAATGAAACACAGCAGTGCGTGGTAAGAAAGCAGATGTCCCTGAAAAGAGGAGAGCTTAGAAAACGCTAGGGATTTAAAAAATCGGGCATGACGTCAAGCCCTGGTCTGAATCCTGAAATCTCCTGGGTCTGTGTCTCAGCCACACTGGAAGCCTAGCAGCTGGTAGCTCTCTGCATATCTATCTGGAGATCTTCTGTCTTTCTGTCTCTTTTTTCTCTTTTAACCTTCTTATCCTCTTTTACTGGAATGTTTTTGGGTAGTTTAACATTTTTATGCCTAAAGGTTTCCATCTTACATGGGCCGAGTTAATGATGTTCCTGCTACGCTAAGTGATGCACGTTGAATTGGATGTTGTATGAAATCATTTGCCAAAGGAGCTCGGTTTTCTGTATTTTTCCAGTACACTTTTGTGTCGTTTTGACCTCTTGAGAATATCTGGCTGGGGTTTCTACTCTGCACCAAACTCGAGTAAAGGAGCCTTTGCTCACCCTCAGCATTTCAGTGTTCTGGGGTGTTACAGGCGCGCAGGCTCAGCACGGCCTCTTGTTTCCATGAGGCCCCGCTGTGTCACACTGGCCCTTGGTTCCATGAGCATCTGGAGTGTCACACAGCTTGATGACATTTGTCCTTGCTGCCTCTCCCATCCCAGTGCTCCAGGAACAGCCCCGAGCCACCTGTGAGGGACAGGCCCTGCTGGCCCAGGCCTGGGCTCAGGCCTTGGCCTTTCTGCTTCCTCCAACCAGCCCAGGCCTTGCTCAGCATTGCAGTTCCCTGCTCACAGCCTCGGGCTCCTGCAATCCTGGCCTCAAGGATCTGCTCTCACCACTCCCTGGGGAGCCTTTGGCAGTCCCTGCCCTCAGTGGGGCCAGTGATGCTCCAAGGGACTTGGAGTTTTGCTTCTGACTCCTTGAGCAGCTTCTTCAACCTTCTCTCAGTGCCTGGGGCTCCTGGACTCAGCCCCAAATCCACCGTTGGGGATCATTAAAATACAGAAAACCCTCAGGAGCTCTTTGTCTTCTTTCCAATGTCTTCCAGTCTCCAGGCCTTGTGCAGCTGCTTGGAGTCACTTTGGAGTTCTCTTAAGGAGGAAGATTTCAAGGTACAGCTCATGATTTTCAGTTTTATAAAAGGGAGTAATTTTTCTTTTTCAGTTCAAAGAAGAAGCAACTTAGGCATTCCCCAGGTGATCTTGATGCTGAATGTCTCCTTAGGAGGTGTGGGCCCACTGAAGAATGAGCCCCTTGCCAGGCTGACCCTGTTTGGACAAGCTGCTCCCCAAGCCCAGCCTGGGGACATGTCTGACATGGCCCAGCTGGGACTGACATGCCTGGCCCTGCACCAGAAGCCCTTCCCCCTGAACTCTGCAGCTGGCTGTCCCTGCCCACTGCACCATGTCCCACGTGCTCTCCTCAGGGCTCTGCCTGCATCCAGGCCCAGGACAAGTATTCCTGTTTGTGAGGAAAGAAGGGAAAAGCCTGAGCAGGTTTTCCTAAACGACAAACCCCCACTGTAGAAGCACATGCTGAGTACAGGCTGCCTGGAACCTGGAATGATGACACCTTTCTACTAGGGACAGTGGGACCAGAAATGATGTCTGGATGCAGAATTCTCGGAGTCTTGCAGCTGAATTCTCTGTCCTTGTCCTTTCCCTGCATCTCTGTTGCAGATGGAAGCTGCTGGTGCCTTTCTCAGCTGTGACCTGTCTTTTGAATGCAGACAGATGTTCCCAGGTGTGTTAAGCAGGTGCTGCTCAATGTTTATGCAAAGCTTTGGTGTGCTCATGGAACCAAGGGGACCCTTGTGACACAGCGGGGGCTGATGGAACCAAGGAGACAGTTGTGACAGTTGAGAGCCTCACAGAAACAAGGCTCCATTGTGACGCTGAAGGCAATTACGGAATCCACATCACTGTGACACAGCCAGGCCACATGGAACCAATGGTCCCTGATGACAATGCAGGTCCAAGGAGACCATGGTGACACTATGGGACCGCATGGATCCAAGGGGCCACTGTGACACTGAAGAACTTCATGGAAGCCAGGGTGCAGTGTGACACAGCGGTGCCTGATTGGAACAAAGGAACCACTGTTGACAGCCCAGAAACTCCTGGAACCAAGGGGCTGTGGTGACACAGCAGGGCCACATGGAACCAAGGAGACCTGTGACATTTAGGAACCTCATGGAACCAAGAGTCCACTATGACACTGCAGAAACAAGGAGACCATTGGGACGTTGTGGAAGCTCACAGAACCAAGCAGCCCTCGAGACACTCCAGGGCCTCGTTGAAGCAGGGAGACCACTGTGACAGTCCAGAACCTCATGGAGCTAAGGCTCTCTTGTGACACAGCAGGCTCCCATGCAACCAATTGTCCATTGTGACAATGCAGATCCCAGGAGACCATGGTTACACTACGGAAGCTCATGGAACCAAGGGTCCATTGTGACAAAGCAAGGCCTTGTGGAACCAAGGAGAGCATTGTGACGTAATGGAACCTCGTGGAACCAAGGGTCCGTTGTTAGAGTCCAGAACCAAGGACACCATTGTGACAGTCCAGAACCTCATGGGACCAAGATTCCCTTGTTACACAGTGGCACTTGATGGAACCAAGGAGCCACTGTAGCACAGCAAAGCTGCATGAAACCTATGGTCCGTAGCGATACTGCGGATCCAGGGAAACCATGGCGATACCACGGAACCTCATGGAACCAAGGGTCCAGTGTGACCCAGCAGAACCCCTTGGAATCAAGGCACCCATGTTACACTATGGAACCTCATGGAGCCAAGGGTCCGGTGTGCCGTTGCGGGGCCTCACTGGAGCAAAGGACATGGTTGATGGGACAGAAGCTCATGGAAACGATGGGATATTGGGACATTGCAGAGCCTCATGGAACCAAGGAGACCACTGTGACACTGAGGAAGAATTATGGAAGCAAGCAGCCACTGTAGAACCAAGGAGAGCACTGTTGACAGTACAAAACCTCCTGGAACTGAGAGGCCATTGTTCTACAGCGAGGCCTCGGGGAACCAAGGGGCCATGGTGACACTGTGGGGCCTCATGAACCAAGTAGTCGTTGTGACACAGCGGGGCTGCTTGTAACCAATTGTCCATCGTGATACTGCAGATGCAAGAGACCGTGCTGACACTATGGCAGTTCATGGAACCGAGAGGCTGTTGTGACACACCAAGGCCTCGTGGCACCAAGGAGAGAGCATTGTGGCAGTGCAGAACTAAGGAGGCCATTTTGACAGTACAGACCCAAATGGAACCAAGGGTCCACTGTTATCCAGCAGGGCCTCGTGGAACCAAGGGGCCCTCGTGAAAGTGTGCAAGGGGCATAATGGAGTCAGGGACACCACTGATACTGAAATCTGCTGGATAGCAGCTTTTGAACACAGTTTTGAGGATTTGAGAGCAGGTATTCTTTATTACACCATGGTGGTCACTTGGGCAATCCTTCATCTACTCGAGTGCACTGGCCACCAGGCAATCGGAGCTTTTATCACTCACACTGATGATGTATTCATTAGTTAACCCCACCTGGAATTTATTTGCCATAATTGCACCCCTTCTCACAAGTCCTTCTATGGTTCTTTGGAGTGTGTCTTCAACATGCACTGTCCTTTTTAGGTGACTGCTCTTTGATCCCCGCTTTTGAGGAAGGGCAATATTATTGTTGTGTATAACTTCTGCTTTTGTCAGCCTTGCAGAGCTGAGCTGACATTCTCCTTGCGTTTTGTGCACGCTCCGTTTGCCTCGGCTACATCCTTTGTGCGTTTCTCCAAGACTGTGCTCTTCTGTTCTCTGCCCTTGGTAAGTGTAAATGTTGTTCTGTTCTCCTGTCCTTGTCACAGTGCTCGCCCCACGAGGCGTGTCTGCAAGCCCCTCCAACCCATGGACTTGGGATGGGCAAGTGTTCCTGAGGGAACAGGGATGGGACAGCTGGGCTGGACTGGCCCAAGGGATGTTCCATTCCATGTCACACCACGATCAGCAATCAACTGGGAGAAGCAGGGGCATGGGGGATCGGGGGGGTGGGGGTGGGGGTGTGTCACCATCTGCCAACACAGGCCGAGGATTGTTCGATCTCAGAGGTGCAAACAGGTAAATAGCGGGGGACAAATCAGTTTATTCAACAACAGCAATGCATTTTTATTGAATGCCAAACAATTCAGTTGCGCTAGAGGGGAGAGATATAGGAAACGGAGTATAGAGAGAGAAAAGGAGGGGAAGGGGGAAGTAGCTACCAACAGACGAGACCAAGGTCATGGTGGGCCAGCCAATGGAAGGGTGGTCATCCGTGGGGAGTACTCAGGGTCTTCTCCAGAGGATCGCTCTTTTGTAGTCCTTTTCCAAAGCGAGTGGCTTGTGGCCAAGAGGCGGGGAGATTTATGGAGCATTGTGTGGTGCTCCAAGAGACAGGTGCGGTCGTGCAGTACATGCAGGCTTCAGCTGGTACCATGACAGCACAGTCCAGTGAGCACAACACACCTGCAAAGAGTCCCTTGGCAAGCACCCACCTCAAGCAGGCCAGAAAACCATTGTCCAGAGTCAACCTGGGCGGGGGTCCTTGAGGTCTTCTTGAGAGGGTCATGAGGCAAAAATGAGGGAAACTTCACACCGACCCTTAGAGTGGTAGATGAGAGGCAGCCCTCAGGAAACGGTGGCCACCCAGAGCTGTTACTCCTAGCAGATTTTGGCTGGGAGCAAGCCTTGTATGTAGTGCTTTTTCAGGGGGAATATCAGTTTCAGCCGTGGGAACCTGCAAAAGGGGCTGGTACTTTTCCATAGGAAGGAAAGCACAGAGCCTTAGTGCTCCAGGAGCTGATGAGAGGCAGTCCTCAACATTCCAGGATCAGCCAGTCTTGCCAGGTGGCCCCCGGGGAGGCCCAGCCAGCCAGACCTGTTCCATGTTGCCTTGGTTCCATGGGGCCTCACAGTGTCACAATGTTCTCCTTGATTCCAGGAGTCCCTGTAGTGTCCCGATATTCTCCTTGTCACAATATTCTCCCTGCTTCTGTAGTGTAAACAATGGCCCCTTGCTTCCCTAAGGTCCTGCAGAGTCACCACGGCCCCTGGGCTCCATGTGGCCCTGCTGTGTAACAAAGGCTCCTTGGTTCTCTGGGCCGCACAGCTTCATCACTGACCCTTGGTTCCATTGGGGTCCTGAGTCTCACAAAGGTGCCCCTGATTGCATGAGGCACCAGAGTGTCAAAATGGTCTCTTTGGTTCCATGAGGTTCCGCAGTGTCCCCATGGTCGCTGTCAGAGGCTGGATGACATCAATGTCCCCAGACCCGTCGGGATGCTCGGAATGCCCGAGTGGGGCCGGGGCTGGGACAGACCTTGGAATGAGGTGGGACAGAACCCCGTCCCCAGCCATGGCCTGGCAGATCTGCCAATCACACAGCAGGGGCAGAGCAAACCCAGCTGTGACTGCCTGAGCCGTCAATCAATCACACAGCAGGGGCAGCGCCCAGCCAGCTCTGATTGGCTGAGCCGTCAATCAATCACACAGCAGGGGCAGCGCCCAGCCAGCTCTGATTGGTTGAGCCGTCAATCAATCACACAGCAGGGTCACCGCCCAGCCAGCTCTGATTGGCTGAGCCGTCAATCAAGCACACAGCAGGGGCAGCGCCCAGCCAGCTCTGATTGGCTGAGCCGTCAATCAATCCCACACAAAGGCAATGAAACACAGCAGTGCGTGGTAAGAAAGCAGATGTCCCTGAAAAGAGGAGAGCTTAGAAAACGCTAGGGATTTAAAAAATCGGGCATGACGTCAAGCCCTGGTCTGAATCCTGAAATCTCCTGGGTCTGTGTCTCAGCCACACTGGAAGCCTAGCAGCTGGTAGCTCTCTGCATATCTATCTGGAGATCTTCTGTCTTTCTGTCTCTTTTTTCTCTTTTAACCTTCTTATCCTCTTTTACTGGAATGTTTTTGGGTAGTTTAACATTTTTATGCCTAAAGGTTTCCATCTTACATGGGCCGAGTTAATGATGTTCCTGCTACGCTAAGTGATGCACGTTGAATTGGATGTTGTATGAAATCATTTGCCAAAGGAGCTCGGTTTTCTGTATTTTTCCAGTACACTTTTGTGTCGTTTTGACCTCTTGAGAATATCTGGCTGGGGTTTCTACTCTGCACCAAACTCGAGTAAAGGAGCCTTTGCTCACCCTCAGCATTTCAGTGTTCTGGGGTGTTACAGGCGCGCAGGCTCAGCACGGCCTCTTGTTTCCATGAGGCCCCGCTGTGTCACACTGGCCCTTGGTTCCATGAGCATCTGGAGTGTCACACAGCTTGATGACATTTGTCCTTGCTGCCTCTCCCATCCCAGTGCTCCAGGAACAGCCCCGAGCCACCTGTGAGGGACAGGCCCTGCTGGCCCAGGCCTGGGCTCAGGCCTTGGCCTTTCTGCTTCCTCCAACCAGCCCAGGCCTTGCTCAGCATTGCAGTTCCCTGCTCACAGCCTCGGGCTCCTGCAATCCTGGCCTCAAGGATCTGCTCTCACCACTCCCTGGGGAGCCTTTGGCAGTCCCTGCCCTCAGTGGGGCCAGTGATGCTCCAAGGGACTTGGAGTTTTGCTTCTGACTCCTTGAGCAGCTTCTTCAACCTTCTCTCAGTGCCTGGGGCTCCTGGACTCAGCCCCAAATCCACCGTTGGGGATCATTAAAATACAGAAAACCCTCAGGAGCTCTTTGTCTTCTTTCCAATGTCTTCCAGTCTCCAGGCCTTGTGCAGCTGCTTGGAGTCACTTTGGAGTTCTCTTAAGGAGGAAGATTTCAAGGTACAGCTCATGATTTTCAGTTTTATAAAAGGGAGTAATTTTTCTTTTTCAGTTCAAAGAAGAAGCAACTTAGGCATTCCCCAGGTGATCTTGATGCTGAATGTCTCCTTAGGAGGTGTGGGCCCACTGAAGAATGAGCCCCTTGCCAGGCTGACCCTGTTTGGACAAGCTGCTCCCCAAGCCCAGCCTGGGGACATGTCTGACATGGCCCAGCTGGGACTGACATGCCTGGCCCTGCACCAGAAGCCCTTCCCCCTGAACTCTGCAGCTGGCTGTCCCTGCCCACTGCACCATGTCCCACGTGCTCTCCTCAGGGCTCTGCCTGCATCCAGGCCCAGGACAAGTATTCCTGTTTGTGAGGAAAGAAGGGAAAAGCCTGAGCAGGTTTTCCTAAACGACAAACCCCCACTGTAGAAGCACATGCTGAGTACAGGCTGCCTGGAACCTGGAATGATGACACCTTTCTACTAGGGACAGTGGGACCAGAAATGATGTCTGGATGCAGAATTCTCGGAGTCTTGCAGCTGAATTCTCTGTCCTTGTCCTTTCCCTGCATCTCTGTTGCAGATGGAAGCTGCTGGTGCCTTTCTCAGCTGTGACCTGTCTTTTGAATGCAGACAGATGTTCCCAGGTGTGTTAAGCAGGTGCTGCTCAATGTTTATGCAAAGCTTTGGTGTGCTCATGGAACCAAGGGGACCCTTGTGACACAGCGGGGGCTGATGGAACCAAGGAGACAGTTGTGACAGTTCAGAGCCTCACAGAAACAAGGCTCCATTGTGACACTGAAGGCAATTACGGAATCCACATCACTGTGACACAGCCAGGCCACATGGAACCAATGGTCCCTGATGACAATGCAGGTCCAAGAAGACCATGGTGACACTATGGGACCGCATGGATCCAAGGGGCCACTGTGACACTGAAGAACTTCATGGAAGCCAGGGTGCAGTGTGACACAGCGGTGCCTGATTGGAACAAAGGAACCACTGTTGACAGCCCAGAAACTCCTGGAACCAAGGGGCTGTGGTGACACAGCAGGGCCACATGGAACCAAGGAGACCTGTGACATTTAGGAACCTCATGGAACCAAGAGTCCACTATGACACTGCAGAAACAAGGAGACCATTGGGACGTTGTGGAAGCTCACAGAACCAAGCAGCCCTCGAGACACTCCAGGGCCTCGTTGAAGCAGGGAGACCACTGTGACAGTCCAGAACCTCATGGAGCTAAGGCTCTCTTGTGACACAGCAGGCTCCCATGCAACCAATTGTCCATTGTGACAATGCAGATCCCAGGAGACCATGGTTACACTACGGAAGCTCATGGAACCAAGGGTCCATTGTGACAAAGCAAGGCCTTGTGGAACCAAGGAGAGCATTGTGACGTAATGGAACCTCGTGGAACCAAGGGTCCGTTGTTAGAGTCCAGAACCAAGGACAGCATTGTGACAGTCCAGAACCTCATGGGACCAAGATTCCCTTGTTACACAGTGGCACTTGATGGAACCAAGGAGCCACTGTAGCACAGCAAAGCTGCATGAAACCTATGGTCCGTAGCGCTACTGCGGATCCAGGGAAACCATGGCGATACCACGGAACCTCATGGAACCAAGGGTCCAGTGTGACCCAGCAGAACCTCTTGGAATCAAGGCACCCATGTTACACTATGGAACCTCATGGAGCCAAGGGTCCGGTGTGCCGTTGCGGGGCCTCACTGGAGCAAAGGACATGGTTGATGGGACAGAAGCTCATGGAAACGATGGGATATTGGGACATTGCAGAGCCTCATGGAACCAAGGAGACCACTGTGACACTGAGGAAGAATTATGGAAGCAAGCAGCCACTGTAGAACCAAGGAGAGCACTGTTGACAGTACAAAACCTCCTGGAACTGAGAGGCCATTGTTCTACAGCGAGGCCTCGGGGAACCAAGGGGCCATGGTGACACTGTGGGGCCTCATGAACCAAGTAGTCGTTGTGACACAGCGGGGCTGCTTGTAACCAATTGTCCATCGTGATACTGCAGATGCAAGAGACCGTGCTGACACTATGGCAGTTCATGGAACCGAGAGGCTGTTGTGACACACCAAGGCCTCGTGGCACCAAGGAGAGAGCATTGTGGCAGTGCAGAACTAAGGAGGCCATTTTGACAGTACAGACCCAAATGGAACCAAGGGTCCACTGTTATCCAGCAGGGCCTCGTGGAACCAAGGGGCCCTCGTGAAAGTGTGCAAGGGGCATAATGGAGTCAGGGACACCACTGATACTGAAATCTGCTGGATAGCAGCTTTTGAACACAGTTTTGAGGATTTGAGAGCAGGTATTCTTTATTACACCATGGTGGTCACTTGGTGTCCTAGGGTGATGTTATGGTGTTTCTATCTCCAATCGTGTGTCCTGATTATGTTTGGTATTATGTCCTGTGCTTCCAGGACTGAGTCTGAGAGTGAAGCTTTGATTTGTCTTGTTATCAGCCGGATCACCTCCCCCATGGTCTATGTTTAGGAGAGGTTTTAGCTCGGCTTGCTTGCTTGCCTGCTTGCTTGCTTGCTTGCTTGCCTGCTTGCTTGCCTGCTTGCTCGCTTCTGCCTTTTTCTTTCCTTCGCTTTGCCCTTGCTTTCTGCTTATTAGTTAGTTCAGCTAGGCAGTCCAACTTTTTCCCTGGACTGTTTTCTCTTCCACCCCGTCCCCTCCCTCTCCTGGATACCATCTGAACGGACGGGGACCTGGGAACCCCAAGAAACACCGGGAGTCTACACTTTGTCACCTGCAGCAGTCATCCCCAGCGCCAGAGACTGATAACTGCGCGACCACTCGCCAGAGAGACTGAACTTGTCATCCCTTCAGAACGGTGAAAGAGTTTTTTGTCAGCTGGTGTTGTTTTTTTTTCCCTGTGCTGGGGAGTGTCTTGCTTGTTAAATAAACAGGTTTTTTCTCCCACTCTTCTCCAAGGAAATTCTTCCCGAACCCGGTGGGGGGGGGGGGGGGAGGAGTCGTGGGGTTTGCTGTCTGGGGGCTCCTCCTGGAGGTTTTCCCCCAAATTTGGCCGAAACCAGGACACTTGGGCAATCCTTCATCTACTCGAGTGCACTGGCCACCAGGCAATCGGAGCTTTTATCACTCACACTGATGATGTATTCATTAGTTAACCCCACCTGGAATTTATTTGCCATAATTGCACCCCTTCTCACAAGTCCTTCTATGGTTCTTTGGAGTGTGTCTTCAACATGCACTGTCCTTTTTAGGTGACTGCTCTTTGATCCCCGCTTTTGAGGAAGGGCAATATTATTGTTGTGTATAACTTCTGCTTTTGTCAGCCTTGCAGAGCTGAGCTGACATTCTCCTTGCGTTTTGTGCACGCTCCGTTTGCCTCGGCTACATCCTTTGTGCGTTTCTCCAAGACTGTGCTCTTCTGTTCTCTGCCCTTGGTAAGTGTAAATGTTGTTCTGTTCTCCTGTCCTTGTCACAGTGCTCGCCCCACGAGGCGTGTCTGCAAGCCCCTCCAACCCATGGACTTGGGATGGGCAAGTGTTCCTGAGGGAACAGGGATGGGACAGCTGGGCTGGACTGGCCCAAGGGATGTTCCATTCCATGTCACACCACGATCAGCAATCAACTGGGAGAAGCAGGGGCATGGGGGATGGGGGGTGGGGGGGTGGGGGTGTGTCACCATCTGCCAACACAGGCCGAGGATTGTTCGATCTCAGAGGTGCAAACAGGTAAATAGCGGGGGACAAATCAGTTTATTCAACAACAGCAATGCATTTTTATTGAATGCCAAACAATTCAGTTGCGCTAGAGGGGAGAGATATAGGAAACGGAGTATAGAGAGAGAAAAGGAGGGGAAGGGGGAAGTAGCTACCAACAGACGAGACCAAGGTCATGGTGGGCCAGCCAATGGAAGGGTGGTCATCCGTGGGGAGTACTCAGGGTCTTCTCCAGAGGATCGCTCTTTTATAGTCCTTTTCCAAAGCGAGTGGCTTGTGGCCAAGAGGCGGGGAGATTTATGGAGCATTGTGTGGTGCTCCAAGAGACAGGTGCGGTCGTGCAGTACATGCAGGCTTCAGCTGGTACCATGACAGCACAGTCCAGTGAGCACAACACACCTGCAAAGAGTCCCTTGGCAAGCACCCACCTCAAGCAGGCCAGTAAACCATTGTCCAGAGTCAACCTGGGCGGGGGTCCTTGAGGTCTTCTTGAGAGGGTCATGAGGCAAAAATGAGGGAAACTTCACACCGACCCTTAGAGTGGTAGATGAGAGGCAGCCCTCAGGAAACGGTGGCCACCCAGAGCTGTTACTCCTAGCAGATTTTGGCTGGGAGCAAGCCTTGTATGTAGTGCTTTTTCAGGAGGAATATCAGTTTCAGCCGTGGGAACCTGCAAAAGGGGCTGGTACTTTTCCATAGGAAGGAAAGCACAGAGCCTTAGTGCTCCAGGAGCTGATGAGAGGCAGTCCTCAACATTCCAGGATCAGCCAGTCTTGCCAGGTGGCCCCCGGGAGGCCCAGCCAGCCAGACCTGTTCCATGTTGCCTTGGTTCCATGGGGCCTCACAGTGTCACAATGTTCTCCTTGATTCCAGGAGTCCCTGTAGTGTCCCGATATTCTCCTTGTCACAATATTCTCCCTGCTTCTGTAGTGTAAACAATGGCCCCTTGCTTCCCTAAGGTCCTGCAGAGTCACCACGGCCCCTGGGCTCCATGTGGCCCTGCTGTGTAACAAAGGCTCCTTGGTTCTCTGGGCCGCACAGCTTCATCACTGACCCTTGGTTCCATTGGGGTCCCGAGTCTCACAAAGGTGCCCCTGATTGCATGAGGCACCAGAGTGTCAAAATGGTCTCTTTGGTTCCATGAGGTTCCGCAGTGTCCCCATGGTCGCTGTCAGAGGCTGGATGACATCAATGTCCCCAGACCCGTCGGGATGCTCGGAATGCCCGAGTGGGGCCGGGGCTGGGACAGACCTTGGAATGAGGTGGGACAGAACCCCGTCCCCAGCCATGGCCTGGCAGATCTGCCAATCACACAGCAGGGGCAGAGCAAACCCAGCTGTGACTGCCTGAGCCGTCAATCAATCACACAGCAGGGGCAGCGCCCAGCCAGCTCTGATTGGCTGAGCCGTCAATCAATCACACAGCAGGGGCAGCGCCCAGCCAGCTCTGATTGGTTGAGCCGTCAATCAATCACACAGCAGGGTCACCGCCCAGCCAGCTCTGATTGGCTGAGCCGTCAATCAAGCACACAGCAGGGGCAGCGCCCACCCAGCTCTGATTGGCTGAGCCGTCAATCAATCCCACACAAAGGCAATGAAACACAGCAGTGCGTGGTAAGAAAGCAGATGTCCCTGAAAAGAGGAGAGCTTAGAAAACGCTAGGGATTTAAAAAATCGGGCATGACGTCAAGCCCTGGTCTGAATCCTGAAATCTCCTGGGTCTGTGTCTCAGCCACACTGGAAGCCTAGCAGCTGGTAGCTCTCTGCATATCTATCTGGAGATCTTCTGTCTTTCTGTCTCTTTTTTCTCTTTTAACCTTCTTATCCTCTTTTACTGGAATGTTTTTGGGTAGTTTAACATTTTTATGCCTAAAGGTTTCCATCTTACATGGGCCGAGTTAATGATGTTCCTGCTACGCTAAGTGATGCACGTTGAATTGGATGTTGTATGAAATCATTTGCCAAAGGAGCTCGGTTTTCTGTATTTTTCCAGTACACTTTTGTGTCGTTTTGACCTCTTGAGAATATCTGGCTGGGGTTTCTACTCTGCACCAAACTCGAGTAAAGGAGCCTTTGCTCACCCTCAGCATTTCAGTGTTCTGGGGTGTTACAGGCGCGCAGGCTCAGCACGGCCTCTTGTTTCCATGAGGCCCCGCTGTGTCACACTGGCCCTTGGTTCCATGAGCATCTGGAGTGTCACACAGCTTGATGACATTTGTCCTTGCTGCCTCTCCCATCCCAGTGCTCCAGGAACAGCCCCGAGCCACCTGTGAGGGACAGGCCCTGCTGGCCCAGGCCTGGGCTCAGGCCTTGGCCTTTCTGCTTCCTCCAACCAGCCCAGGCCTTGCTCAGCATTGCAGTTCCCTGCTCACAGCCTCGGGCTCCTGCAATCCTGGCCTCAAGGATCTGCTCTCACCACTCCCTGGGGAGCCTTTGGCAGTCCCTGCCCTCAGTGGGGCCAGTGATGCTCCAAGGGACTTGGAGTTTTGCTTCTGACTCCTTGAGCAGCTTCTTCAACCTTCTCTCAGTGCCTGGGGCTCCTGGACTCAGCCCCAAATCCACCGTTGGGGATCATTAAAATACAGAAAACCCTCAGGAGCTCTTTGTCTTCTTTCCAATGTCTTCCAGTCTCCAGGCCTTGTGCAGCTGCTTGGAGTCACTTTGGAGTTCTCTTAAGGAGGAAGATTTCAAGGTACAGCTCATGATTTTCAGTTTTATAAAAGGGAGTAATTTTTCTTTTTCAGTTCAAAGAAGAAGCAACTTAGGCATTCCCCAGGTGATCTTGATGCTGAATGTCTCCTTAGGAGGTGTGGGCCCACTGAAGAATGAGCCCCTTGCCAGGCTGACCCTGTTTGGACAAGCTGCTCCCCAAGCCCAGCCTGGGGACATGTCTGACATGGCCCAGCTGGGACTGACATGCCTGGCCCTGCACCAGAAGCCCTTCCCCCTGAACTCTGCAGCTGGCTGTCCCTGCCCACTGCACCATGTCCCACGTGCTCTCCTCAGGGCTCTGCCTGCATCCAGGCCCAGGACAAGTATTCCTGTTTGTGAGGAAAGAAGGGAAAAGCCTGAGCAGGTTTTCCTAAACGACAAACCCCCACTGTAGAAGCACATGCTGAGTACAGGCTGCCTGGAACCTGGAATGATGACACCTTTCTACTAGGGACAGTGGGACCAGAAATGATGTCTGGATGCAGAATTCTCGGAGTCTTGCAGCTGAATTCTCTGTCCTTGTCCTTTCCCTGCATCTCTGTTGCAGATGGAAGCTGCTGGTGCCTTTCTCAGCTGTGACCTGTCTTTTGAATGCAGACAGATGTTCCCAGGTGTGTTAAGCAGGTGCTGCTGAATGTTTATGCAAAGCTTTGGTGTGCTCATGGAACCAAGGGGACCCTTGTGACACAGCGGGGGCTGATGGAACCAAGGAGACAGTTGTGACAGTTCAGAGCCTCACAGAAACAAGGCTCCATTGTGACACTGAAGGCAATTACGGAATCCACATCACTGTGACACAGCCAGGCCACATGGAACCAATGGTCCCTGATGACAATGCAGGTCCAAGGAGACCATGGTGACACTATGGGACCGCATGGATCCAAGGGGCCACTGTGACACTGAAGAACTTCGTGGAAGCCAGGGTGCAGTGTGACACAGCGGTGCCTGATTGGAACAAAGGAACCACTGTTGACAGCCCAGAAACTCCTGGAACCAAGGGGCTGTGGTGACACAGCAGGGCCACATGGAACCAAGGAGACCTGTGACATTTAGGAACCTCATGGAACCAAGAGTCCACTATGACACTGCAGAAACAAGGAGACCATTGGGACGTTGTGGAAGCTCACAGAACCAAGCAGCCCTCGAGACACTCCAGGGCCTCGTTGAAGCAGGGAGACCACTGTGACAGTCCAGAACCTCATGGAGCTAAGGCTCTCTTGTGACACAGCAGGCTCCCATGCAACCAATTGTCCATTGTGACAATGCAGATCCCAGGAGACCATGGTTACACTACGGAAGCTCATGGAACCAAGGGTCCATTGTGACAAAGCAAGGCCTTGTGGAACCAAGGAGAGCATTGTGACGTAATGGAACCTCGTGGAACCAAGGGTCCGTTGTTAGAGTCCAGAACCAAGGACAGCATTGTGACAGTCCAGAACCTCATGGGACCAAGATTCCCTTGTTACACAGTGGCACTTGATGGAACCAAGGAGCCACTGTAGCACAGCAAAGCTGCATGAAACCTATGGTCCGTAGCGCTACTGCGGATCCAGGGAAACCATGGCGATACCACGGAACCTCATGGAACCAAGGGTCCAGTGTGACCCAGCAGAACCTCTTGGAATCAAGGCACCCATGTTACACTATGGAACCTCATGGAGCCAAGGGTCCGGTGTGCCGTTGCGGGGCCTCACTGGAGCAAAGGACATGGTTGATGGGACAGAAGCTCATGGAAACGATGGGATATTGGGACATTGCAGAGCCTCATGGAACCAAGGAGACCACTGTGACACTGAGGAAGAATTATGGAAGCAAGCAGCCACTGTAGAACCAAGGAGAGCACTGTTGACAGTACAAAACCTCCTGGAACTGAGAGGCCATTGTTCTACAGCGAGGCCTCGGGGAACCAAGGGGCCATGGTGACACTGTGGGGCCTCATGAACCAAGTAGTCGTTGTGACACAGCGGGGCTGCTTGTAACCAATTGTCCATCGTGATACTGCAGATGCAAGAGACCGTGCTGACACTATGGCAGTTCATGGAACCGAGAGGCTGTTGTGACACACCAAGGCCTCGTGGCACCAAGGAGAGAGCATTGTGGCAGTGCAGAACTAAGGAGGCCATTTTGACAGTACAGACCCAAATGGAACCAAGGGTCCACTGTTATCCAGCAGGGCCTCGTGGAACCAAGGGGCCCTCGTGAAAGTGTGCAAGGGGCATAATGGAGTCAGGGACACCACTGATACTGAAATCTGCTGGATAGCAACTTTTGAACACAGTTTTGAGGATTTGAGAGCAGGTATTCTTTATTACACCATGGTGGTCACTTGGGCAATCCTTCATCTACTCGAGTGCACTGGCCACCAGGCAATCGGAGCTTTTATCACTCACACTGATGATGTATTCATTAGTTAACCCCACCTGGAATTTATTTGCCATAATTGCACCCCTTCTCACAAGTCCTTCTATGGTTCTTTGGAGTGTGTCTTCAACATGCACTGTCCTTTTTAGGTGACTGCTCTTTGATCCCCGCTTTTGAGGAAGGGCAATATTATTGTTGTGTATAACTTCTGCTTTTGTCAGCCTTGCAGAGCTGAGCTGACATTCTCCTTGCGTTTTGTGCACGCTCCGTTTGCCTCGGCTACATCCTTTGTGCGTTTCTCCAAGACTGTGCTCTTCTGTTCTCTGCCCTTGGTAAGTGTAAATGTTGTTCTGTTCTCCTGTCCTTGTCACAGTGCTCGCCCCACGAGGCGTGTCTGCAAGCCCCTCCAACCCATGGACTTGGGATGGGCAAGTGTTCCTGAGGGAACAGGGATGGGACAGCTGGGCTGGACTGGCCCAAGGGATGTTCCATTCCATGTCACACCACGATCAGCAATCAACTGGGAGAAGCAGGGGCATGGGGGATGGGGGGTGGGGGGGTGGGGGTGTGTCACCATCTGCCAACACAGGCCGAGGATTGTTCGATCTCAGAGGTGCAAACAGGTAAATAGCGGGGGACAAATCAGTTTATTCAACAACAGCAATGCATTTTTATTGAATGCCAAACAATTCAGTTGCGCTAGAGGGGAGAGATATAGGAAACGGAGTATAGAGAGAGAAAAGGAGGGGAAGGGGGAAGTAGCTACCAACAGACGAGACCAAGGTCATGGTGGGCCAGCCAATGGAAGGGTGGTCATCCGTGGGGAGTACTCAGGGTCTTCTCCAGAGGATCGCTCTTTTATAGTCCTTTTCCAAAGCGAGTGGCTTGTGGCCAAGAGGCGGGGAGATTTATGGAGCATTGTGTGGTGCTCCAAGAGACAGGTGCGGTCGTGCAGTACATGCAGGCTTCAGCTGGTACCATGACAGCACAGTCCAGTGAGCACAACACACCTGCAAAGAGTCCCTTGGCAAGCACCCACCTCAAGCAGGCCAGTAAACCATTGTCCAGAGTCAACCTGGGCGGGGGTCCTTGAGGTCTTCTTGAGAGGGTCATGAGGCAAAAATGAGGGAAACTTCACACCGACCCTTAGAGTGGTAGATGAGAGGCAGCCCTCAGGAAACGGTGGCCACCCAGAGCTGTTACTCCTAGCAGATTTTGGCTGGGAGCAAGCCTTGTATGTAGTGCTTTTTCAGGGGGAATATCAGTTTCAGCCGTGGGAACCTGCAAAAGGGGCTGGTACTTTTCCATAGGAAGGAAAGCACAGAGCCTTAGTGCTCCAGGAGCTGATGAGAGGCAGTCCTCAACATTCCAGGATCAGCCAGTCTTGCCAGGTGGCCCCCGGGAGGCCCAGCCAGCCAGACCTGTTCCATGTTGCCTTGGTTCCATGGGGCCTCACAGTGTCACAATGTTCTCCTTGATTCCAGGAGTCCCTGTAGTGTCCCGATATTCTCCTTGTCACAATATTCTCCCTGCTTCTGTAGTGTAAACAATGGCCCCTTGCTTCCCTAAGGTCCTGCAGAGTCACCACGGCCCCTGGGCTCCATGTGGCCCTGCTGTGTAACAAAGGCTCCTTGGTTCTCTGGGCCGCACAGCTTCATCACTGACCCTTGGTTCCATTGGGGTCCCGAGTCTCACAAAGGTGCCCCTGATTGCATGAGGCACCAGAGTGTCAAAATGGTCTCTTTGGTTCCATGAGGTTCCGCAGTGTCCCCATGGTCGCTGTCAGAGGCTGGATGACATCAATGTCCCCAGACCCGTCGGGATGCTCGGAATGCCCGAGTGGGGCCGGGGCTGGGACAGACCTTGGAATGAGGTGGGACAGAACCCCGTCCCCAGCCATGGCCTGGCAGATCTGCCAATCACACAGCAGGGGCAGAGCAAACCCAGCTGTGACTGCCTGAGCCGTCAATCAATCACACAGCAGGGGCAGCGCCCAGCCAGCTCTGATTGGCTGAGCCGTCAATCAATCACACAGCAGGGGCAGCGCCCAGCCAGCTCTGATTGGTTGAGCCGTCAATCAATCACACAGCAGGGTCACCGCCCAGCCAGCTCTGATTGGCTGAGCCGTCAATCAAGCACACAGCAGGGGCAGCGCCCACCCAGCTCTGATTGGCTGAGCCGTCAATCAATCCCACACAAAGGCAATGAAACACAGCAGTGCGTGGTAAGAAAGCAGATGTCCCTGAAAAGAGGAGAGCTTAGAAAACGCTAGGGATTTAAAAAATCGGGCATGACGTCAAGCCCTGGTCTGAATCCTGAAATCTCCTGGGTCTGTGTCTCAGCCACACTGGAAGCCTAGCAGCTGGTAGCTCTCTGCATATCTATCTGGAGATCTTCTGTCTTTCTGTCTCTTTTTTCTCTTTTAACCTTCTTATCCTCTTTTACTGGAATGTTTTTGGGTAGTTTAACATTTTTATGCCTAAAGGTTTCCATCTTACATGGGCCGAGTTAATGATGTTCCTGCTACGCTAAGTGATGCACGTTGAATTGGATGTTGTATGAAATCATTTGCCAAAGGAGCTCGGTTTTCTGTATTTTTCCAGTACACTTTTGTGTCGTTTTGACCTCTTGAGAATATCTGGCTGGGGTTTCTACTCTGCACCAAACTCGAGTAAAGGAGCCTTTGCTCACCCTCAGCATTTCAGTGTTCTGGGGTGTTACAGGCGCGCAGGCTCAGCACGGCCTCTTGTTTCCATGAGGCCCCGCTGTGTCACACTGGCCCTTGGTTCCATGAGCATCTGGAGTGTCACACAGCTTGATGACATTTGTCCTTGCTGCCTCTCCCATCCCAGTGCTCCAGGAACAGCCCCGAGCCACCTGTGAGGGACAGGCCCTGCTGGCCCAGGCCTGGGCTCAGGCCTTGGCCTTTCTGCTTCCTCCAACCAGCCCAGGCCTTGCTCAGCATTGCAGTTCCCTGCTCACAGCCTCGGGCTCCTGCAATCCTGGCCTCAAGGATCTGCTCTCACCACTCCCTGGGGAGCCTTTGGCAGTCCCTGCCCTCAGTGGGGCCAGTGATGCTCCAAGGGACTTGGAGTTTTGCTTCTGACTCCTTGAGCAGCTTCTTCAACCTTCTCTCAGTGCCTGGGGCTCCTGGACTCAGCCCCAAATCCACCGTTGGGGATCATTAAAATACAGAAAACCCTCAGGAGCTCTTTGTCTTCTTTCCAATGTCTTCCAGTCTCCAGGCCTTGTGCAGCTGCTTGGAGTCACTTTGGAGTTCTCTTAAGGAGGAAGATTTCAAGGTACAGCTCATGATTTTCAGTTTTATAAAAGGGAGTAATTTTTCTTTTTCAGTTCAAAGAAGAAGCAACTTAGGCATTCCCCAGGTGATCTTGATGCTGAATGTCTCCTTAGGAGGTGTGGGCCCACTGAAGAATGAGCCCCTTGCCAGGCTGACCCTGTTTGGACAAGCTGCTCCCCAAGCCCAGCCTGGGGACATGTCTGACATGGCCCAGCTGGGACTGACATGCCTGGCCCTGCACCAGAAGCCCTTCCCCCTGAACTCTGCAGCTGGCTGTCCCTGCCCACTGCACCATGTCCCACGTGCTCTCCTCAGGGCTCTGCCTGCATCCAGGCCCAGGACAAGTATTCCTGTTTGTGAGGAAAGAAGGGAAAAGCCTGAGCAGGTTTTCCTAAACGACAAACCCCCACTGTAGAAGCACATGCTGAGTACAGGCTGCCTGGAACCTGGAATGATGACACCTTTCTACTAGGGACAGTGGGACCAGAAATGATGTCTGGATGCAGAATTCTCGGAGTCTTGCAGCTGAATTCTCTGTCCTTGTCCTTTCCCTGCATCTCTGTTGCAGATGGAAGCTGCTGGTGCCTTTCTCAGCTGTGACCTGTCTTTTGAATGCAGACAGATGTTCCCAGGTGTGTTAAGCAGGTGCTGCTGAATGTTTATGCAAAGCTTTGGTGTGCTCATGGAACCAAGGGGACCCTTGTGACACAGCGGGGGCTGATGGAACCAAGGAGACAGTTGTGACAGTTGAGAGCCTCACAGAAACAAGGCTCCATTGTGACACTGAAGGCAATTACGGAATCCACATCACTGTGACACAGCCAGGCCACATGGAACCAATGGTCCCTGATGACAATGCAGGTCCAAGGAGACCATGGTGACACTATGGGACCGCATGGATCCAAGGGGCCACTGTGACACTGAAGAACTTCGTGGAAGCCAGGGTGCAGTGTGACACAGCGGTGCCTGATTGGAACAAAGGAACCACTGTTGACAGCCCAGAAACTCCTGGAACCAAGGGGCTGTGGTGACACAGCAGGGCCACATGGAACCAAGGAGACCTGTGACATTTAGGAACCTCATGGAACCAAGAGTCCACTATGACACTGCAGAAACAAGGAGACCATTGGGACGTTGTGGAAGCTCACAGAACCAAGCAGCCCTCGAGACACTCCAGGGCCTCGTTGAAGCAGGGAGACCACTGTGACAGTCCAGAACCTCATGGAGCTAAGGCTCTCTTGTGACACAGCAGGCTCCCATGCAACCAATTGTCCATTGTGACAATGCAGATCCCAGGAGACCATGGTTACACTACGGAAGCTCATGGAACCAAGGGTCCATTGTGACAAAGCAAGGCCTTGTGGAACCAAGGAGAGCATTGTGACGTAATGGAACCTCGTGGAACCAAGGGTCCGTTGTTAGAGTCCAGAACCAAGGACAGCATTGTGACAGTCCAGAACCTCATGGGACCAAGATTCCCTTGTTACACAGTGGCACTTGATGGAACCAAGGAGCCACTGTAGCACAGCAAAGCTGCATGAAACCTATGGTCCGTAGCGCTACTGCGGATCCAGGGAAACCATGGCGATACCACGGAACCTCATGGAACCAAGGGTCCAGTGTGACCCAGCAGAACCTCTTGGAATCAAGGCACCCATGTTACACTATGGAACCTCATGGAGCCAAGGGTCCGGTGTGCCGTTGCGGGGCCTCACTGGAGCAAAGGACATGGTTGATGGGACAGAAGCTCATGGAAACGATGGGATATTGGGACATTGCAGAGCCTCATGGAACCAAGGAGACCACTGTGACACTGAGGAAGAATTATGGAAGCAAGCAGCCACTGTAGAACCAAGGAGAGCACTGTTGACAGTACAAAACCTCCTGGAACTGAGAGGCCATTGTTCTACAGCGAGGCCTCGGGGAACCAAGGGGCCATGGTGACACTGTGGGGCCTCATGAACCAAGTAGTCGTTGTGACACAGCGGGGCTGCTTGTAACCAATTGTCCATCGTGATACTGCAGATGCAAGAGACCGTGCTGACACTATGGCAGTTCATGGAACCGAGAGGCTGTTGTGACACACCAAGGCCTCGTGGCACCAAGGAGAGAGCATTGTGGCAGTGCAGAACTAAGGAGGCCATTTTGACAGTACAGACCCAAATGGAACCAAGGGTCCACTGTTATCCAGCAGGGCCTCGTGGAACCAAGGGGCCCTCGTGAAAGTGTGCAAGGGGCATAATGGAGTCAGGGACACCACTGATACTGAAATCTGCTGGATAGCAACTTTTGAACACAGTTTTGAGGATTTGAGAGCAGGTATTCTTTATTACACCATGGTGGTCACTTGGGCAATCCTTCATCTACTCGAGTGCACTGGCCACCAGGCAATCGGAGCTTTTATCACTCACACTGATGATGTATTCATTAGTTAACCCCACCTGGAATTTATTTGCCATAATTGCACCCCTTCTCACAAGTCCTTCTATGGTTCTTTGGAGTGTGTCTTCAACATGCACTGTCCTTTTTAGGTGACTGCTCTTTGATCCCCGCTTTTGAGGAAGGGCAATATTATTGTTGTGTATAACTTCTGCTTTTGTCAGCCTTGCAGAGCTGAGCTGACATTCTCCTTGCGTTTTGTGCACGCTCCGTTTGCCTCGGCTACATCCTTTGTGCGTTTCTCCAAGACTGTGCTCTTCTGTTCTCTGCCCTTGGTAAGTGTAAATGTTGTTCTGTTCTCCTGTCCTTGTCACAGTGCTCGCCCCACGAGGCGTGTCTGCAAGCCCCTCCAACCCATGGACTTGGGATGGGCAAGTGTTCCTGAGGGAACAGGGATGGGACAGCTGGGCTGGACTGGCCCAAGGGATGTTCCATTCCATGTCACACCACGATCAGCAATCAACTGGGAGAAGCAGGGGCATGGGGGATGGGGGGTGGGGGGGTGGGGGTGTGTCACCATCTGCCAACACAGGCCGAGGATTGTTCGATCTCAGAGGTGCAAACAGGTAAATAGCGGGGGACAAATCAGTTTATTCAACAACAGCAATGCATTTTTATTGAATGCCAAACAATTCAGTTGCGCTAGAGGGGAGAGATATAGGAAACGGAGTATAGAGAGAGAAAAGGAGGGGAAGGGGGAAGTAGCTACCAACAGACGAGACCAAGGTCATGGTGGGCCAGCCAATGGAAGGGTGGTCATCCGTGGGGAGTACTCAGGGTCTTCTCCAGAGGATCGCTCTTTTGTAGTCCTTTTCCAAAGCGAGTGGCTTGTGGCCAAGAGGCGGGGAGATTTATGGAGCATTGTGTGGTGCTCCAAGAGACAGGTGCGGTCGTGCAGTACATGCAGGCTTCAGCTGGTACCATGACAGCACAGTCCAGTGAGCACAACACACCTGCAAAGAGTCCCTTGGCAAGCACCCACCTCAAGCAGGCCAGTAAACCATTGTCCAGAGTCAACCTGGGCGGGGGTCCTTGAGGTCTTCTTGAGAGGGTCATGAGGCAAAAATGAGGGAAACTTCACACCGACCCTTAGAGTGGTAGATGAGAGGCAGCCCTCAGGAAACGGTGGCCACCCAGAGCTGTTACTCCTAGCAGATTTTGGCTGGGAGCAAGCCTTGTATGTAGTCCTTTTTCAGGGGGAATATCAGTTTCAGCCGTGGGAACCTGCAAAAGCGGATGGTACTTTTCCATAGGAAGGAAAGCACAGAGCCTTAGTGCTCCAGGAGCTGATGAGAGGCAGTCCTCAACATTCCAGGATCAGCCAGTCTTGCCAGGTGGCCCCCGGGAGGCCCAGCCAGCCAGACCTGTTCCATGTTGCCTTGGTTCCATGGGGCCTCACAGTGTCACAATGTTCTCCTTGATTCCAGGAGTCCCTGTAGTGTCCCGATATTCTCCTTGTCACAATATTCTCCCTGCTTCTGTAGTGTAAACAATGGCCCCTTGCTTCCCTAAGGTCCTGCAGAGTCACCACGGCCCCTGGGCTCCATGTGGCCCTGCTGTGTAACAAAGGCTCCTTGGTTCTCTGGACCGCACAGCTTCATCACTGACCCTTGGTTCCATTGGGGTCCCGAGTCTCACAAAGGTGGCCCTGATTGCATGAGGCACCAGAGTGTCAAAATGGTCTCTTTGGTTCCATGAGGTTCCGCAGTGTCCCCATGGTCGCTGTCAGAGGCTGGATGACATCAATGTCCCCAGACCCGTCGGGATGCTCGGAATGGCCGAGTGGGGCCGGGGCTGGGACAGACCTTGGAATGAGGTGGGACAGAACCCCGTCCCCAGCCATGGCCTGACAGATCTGCCAATCACACAGCAGGGGCAGAGCAAACCCAGCTGTGACTGCCTGAGCCGTCAATCAATCACACAGCAGGGGCAGCGCCCAGCCAGCTCTGATTGGCTGAGCCGTCAATCAATCACACAGCAGGGGCAGCGCCCAGCCAGCTCTGATTGGTTGAGCCGTCAATCAATCACACAGCAGGGTCACCGCCCAGCCAGCTCTGATTGGCTGAGCCGTCAATCAATCACACAGCAGGGTCACCGCCCAGCCAGCTCTGATTGGCTGAGCCGTCAATCAAGCACACAGCAGGGGCAGCGCCCACCCAGCTCTGATTGGCTGAGCCGTCAATCAATCCCACACAAAGGCAATGAAACACAGCAGTGCGTGGTAAGAAAGCAGATGTCCCTGAAAAGAGGAGAGCTTAGAAAACGCTAGGGATTTAAAAAATCGGGCATGACGTCAAGCCCTGGTCTGAATCCTGAAATCTCCTGGGTCTGTGTCTCAGCCACACTGGAAGCCTAGCAGCTGGTAGCTCTCTGCATATCTATCTGGAGATCTTCTGTCTTTCTGTCTCTTTTTTCTCTTTTAACCTTCTTATCCTCTTTTACTGGAATGTTTTTGGGTAGTTTAACATTTTTATGCCTAAAGGTTTCCATCTTACATGGGCCGAGTTAATGATGTTCCTGCTACGCTAAGTGATGCACGTTGAATTGGATGTTGTATGAAATCATTTGCCAAAGGAGCTCGGTTTTCTGTATTTTTCCAGTACACTTTTGTGTCGTTTTGACCTCTTGAGAATATCTGGCTGGGGTTTCTACTCTGCACCAAACTCGAGTAAAGGAACCTTTGCTCACCCTCAGCATTTCAGTGTTCTGGGGTGTTACAGGCGCGCAGGCTCAGCACGGCCTCTTGTTTCCATGAGGCCCCGCTGTGTCACACTGGCCCTTGGTTCCATGAGCATCTGGAGTGTCACACAGCTTGATGACATTTGTCCTTGCTGCCTCTGCCATCCCAGTGCTCCAGGAATAGCCCCGAGCCACCTGTGAGGGACAGGCCCTGCTGGCCCAGGCCTGGGCTCAGGCCTTGGCCTTTCTGCTTCCTCCAACCAGCCCAGGCCTTGCTCAGCATTGCAGTTCCCTGCTCACAGCCTCGGGCTCCTGCAATCCTGGCCTCAAGGATCTGCTCTCACCACTCCCTGGGGAGCCTTTGGCAGTCCCTGCCCTCAGTGGGGCCAGTGATGCTCCAAGGGACTTGGAGTTTTGCTTCTGACTCCTTGAGCAGCTTCTTCAACCTTCTCTCAGTGCCTGGGGCTCCTGGACTCAGCCCCAAATCCACCGTTGGGGATCATTAAAATACAGAAAACCCTCAGGAGCTCTTTGTCTTCTTTCCAATGTCTTCCAGTCTCCAGGCCTTGTGCAGCTGCTTGGAGTCACTTTGGAGTTCTCTTAAGGAGGAAGATTTCAAGGTACAGCTCATGATTTTCAGTTTTATAAAAGGGAGTAATTTTTCTTTTTCAGTTCAAAGAAGAAGCAACTTAGGCATTCCCCAGGTGATCTTGATGCTGAATGTCTCCTTAGGAGGTGTGGGCCCACTGAAGAATGAGCCCCTTGCCAGGCTGACCCTGTTTGGACAAGCTGCTCCCCAAGCCCAGCCTGGGGACATGTCTGACATGGCCCAGCTGGGACTGACATGCCTGGCCCTGCACCAGAAGCCCTTCCCCCTGAACTCTGCAGCTGGCTGTCCCTGCCCACTGCACCATGTCCCACGTGCTCTCCTCAGGGCTCTGCCTGCATCCAGGCCCAGGACAAGTATTCCTGTTTGTGAGGAAAGAAGGGAAAAGCCTGAGCAGGTTTTCCTAAACGACAAACCCCCACTGTAGAAGCACATGCTGAGTACAGGCTGCCTGGAACCTGGAATGATGACACCTTTCTACTAGGGACAGTGGGACCAGAAATGATGTCTGGATGCAGAATTCTCGGAGTCTTGCAGCTGAATTCTCTGTCCTTGTCCTTTCCCTGCATCTCTGTTGCAGATGGAAGCTGCTGGTGCCTTTCTCAGCTGTGACCTGTCTTTTGAATGCAGACAGATGTTCCCAGGTGTGTTAAGCAGGTGCTGCTGAATGTTTATGCAAAGCTTTGGTGTGCTCATGGAACCAAGGGGACCCTTGTGACACAGCGGGGGCTGATGGAACCAAGGAGACAGTTGTGACAGTTGAGAGCCTCACAGAAACAAGGCTCCATTGTGACACTGAAGGCAATTACGGAATCCACATCACTGTGACACAGCCAGGCCACATGGAACCAATGGTCCCTGATGACAATGCAGGTCCAAGGAGACCATGGTGACACTATGGGACCGCATGGATCCAAGGGGCCACTGTGACACTGAAGAACTTCATGGAAGCCAGGGTGCAGTGTGACACAGCGGTGCCTGATTGGAACAAAGGAACCACTGTTGACAGCCCAGAAACTCCTGGAACCAAGGGGCTGTGGTGACACAGCAGGGCCACATGGAACCAAGGAGACCTGTGACATTTAGGAACCTCATGGAACCAAGAGTCCACTATGACACTGCAGAAACAAGGAGACCATTGGGACGTTGTGGAAGCTCACAGAACCAAGCAGCCCTCGAGACACTCCAGGGCCTCGTTGAAGCAGGGAGACCACTGTGACAGTCCAGAACCTCATGGAGCTAAGGCTCTCTTGTGACACAGCAGGCTCCCATGCAACCAATTGTCCATTGTGACAATGCAGATCCCAGGAGACCATGGTTACACTACGGAAGCTCATGGAAGCAAGGGTCCATTGTGACAAAGCAAGGCCTTGTGGAACCAAGGAGAGCATTGTGACGTAATGGAACCTCGTGGAACCAAGGGTCCGTTGTTAGAGTCCAGAACCAAGGACAGCATTGTGACAGTCCAGAACCTCATGGGACCAAGATTCCCTTGTTACACAGTGGCACTTGATGGAACCAAGGAGCCACTGTAGCACAGCAAAGCTGCATGAAACCTATGGTCCGTAGCGCTACTGCGGATCCAGGGAAACCATGGCGATACCACGGAACCTCATGGAACCAAGGGTCCAGTGTGACCCAGCAGAACCTCTTGGAATCAAGGCACCCATGTTACACTATGGAACCTCATGGAGCCAAGGGTCCGGTGTGCCGTTGCGGGGCCTCACTGGAGCAAAGGACATGGTTGATGGGACAGAAGCTCATGGAAACGATGGGATATTGGGACATTGCAGAGCCTCATGGAACCAAGGAGACCACTGTGACACTGAGGAAGAATTATGGAAGCAAGCAGCCACTGTAGAACCAAGGAGAGCACTGTTGACAGTACAAAACCTCCTGGAACTGAGAGGCCATTGTTCTACAGCGAGGCCTCGGGGAACCAAGGGGCCATGGTGACACTGTGGGGCCTCATGAACCAAGTAGTCGTTGTGACACAGCGGGGCTGCTTGTAACCAATTGTCCATCGTGATACTGCAGATGCAAGAGACCGTGCTGACACTATGGCAGTTCATGGAACCGAGAGGCTGTTGTGACACACCAAGGCCTCGTGGCACCAAGGAGAGAGCATTGTGGCAGTGCAGAACTAAGGAGGCCATTTTGACAGTACAGACCCAAATGGAACCAAGGGTCCACTGTTATCCAGCAGGGCCTCGTGGAACCAAGGGGCCCTCGTGGAAGTGTGCAAGGGGCATAATGGAGTCAGGGACACCACTGATACTGAAATCTGCTGGATAGCAACTTTTGAACACAGTTTTGAGGATTTGAGAGCAGGTATTCTTTATTACACCATGGTGGTCACTTGGGCAATCCTTCATCTACTCGAGTGCACTGGCCACCAGGCAATCGGAGCTTTTATCACTCACACTGATGATGTATTCATTAGTTAACCCCACCTGGAATTTATTTGCCATAATTGCACCCCTTCTCACAAGTCCTTCTATGGTTCTTTGGAGTGTGTCTTCAACATGCACTGTCCTTTTTAGGTGACTGCTCTTTGATCCCCGCTTTTGAGGAAGGGCAATATTATTGTTGTGTATAACTTCTGCTTTTGTCAGCCTTGCAGAGCTGAGCTGACATTCTCCTTGCGTTTTGTGCACGCTCCGTTTGCCTCGGCTACATCCTTTGTGCGTTTCTCCAAGACTGTGCTCTTCTGTTCTCTGCCCGCGATAAGTGTAAATGTTGTTCTGTTCTCCTGTCCTTGTCACAGTGCTCGCCCCACGAGGCATGTCTGCAAGCCCCTCCAACCCATGGACTTGGGGTGGGCAAGTGTTCCTGAGGGAACAGGGATGGGACAGCTGGGCTGGACTGGCCCAAGGGATGTTCCATTCCATGTCACACCACGATCAGCAATCAACTGGGAGAAGCAGGGGCATGGGGGATGGGGGGGGGGGGGTGGGGTGGGGGTGTGTCACCATCTGCCAACACAGGCCGAGGATTGTTCGATCTCAGAGGTGCAAACAGGTAAATAGCGGGGGACAAATCAGTTTATTCAACAACAGCAATGCATTTTTATTGAATGCCAAACAATTCAGTTGCGCTAGAGGGGAGAGATATAGGAAACGGAGTATAGAGAGAGAAAAGGAGGGGAAGGGGGAAGTAGCTACCAACAGACGAGACCAAGGTCATGGTGGGCCAGCCAATGGAAGGGTGGTCATCCGTGGGGAGTACTCAGGGTCTTCTCCAGAGGATCGCTCTTTTGTAGTCCTTTTTCAAAGCGAGTGGCTTGTGGCCAAGAGGCGGGGAGATTTATGGAGCATTGTGTGGTGCTCCAAGAGACAGGTGCGGTCGTGCAGTACATGCAGGCTTCAGCTGGTACCATGACAGCACAGTCCAGTGAGCACAACACACCTGCAAAGAGTCCCTTGGCAAGCACCCACCTCAAGCAGGCCAGAAAACCATTGTCCAGAGTCAACCTGGGCGGGGGTCCTTGAGGTCTTCTTGAGAGGGTCATGAGGCAAAAATGAGGGAAACTTCACACCGACCCTTAGAGTGGTAGATGAGAGGCAGCCCTCAGGAAACGGTGGCCACCCAGAGCTGTTACTCCTAGCAGATTTTGGCTGGGAGCAAGCCTTGTATGTAGTGCTTTTTCAGGGGGAATATCAGTTTCAGCCGTGGGAACCTGCAAAAGGGGCTGGTACTTTTCCATAGGAAGGAAAGCACAGAGCCTTAGTGCTCCAGGAGCTGATGAGAGGCAGTCCTCAACATTCCAGGATCAGCCAGTCTTGCCAGGTGGCCCCCGGGAGGCCCAGCCAGCCAGACCTGTTCCATGTTGCCTTGGTTCCATGGGGCCTCACAGTGTCACAATGTTCTCCTTGATTCCAGGAGTCCCTGTAGTGTCCCGATATTCTCCTTGTCACAATATTCTCCCTGCTTCTGTAGTGTAAACAATGGCCCCTTGCTTCCCTAAGGTCCTGCAGAGTCACCACGGCCCCTGGGCTCCATGTGGCCCTGCTGTGTAACAAAGGCTCCTTGGTTCTCTGGGCCGCACAGCTTCATCACTGACCCTTGGTTCCGTTGGGGTCCCGAGTCTCACAAAGGTGCCCCTGATTGCATGAGGCACCAGAGTGTCAAAATGGTCTCTTTGGTTCCATGAGGTTCCGCAGTGTCCCCATGGTCGCTGTCAGAGGCTGGATGACATCAATGTCCCCAGACCCGTCGGGATGCTCGGAATGGCCGAGTGGGGCCGGGGCTGGGACAGACCTTGGAATGAGGTGGGACAGAGCCCCGTCCCCAGCCATGGCCTGGCAGATCTGCCAATCACACAGCAGGGGCAGAGCAAACCCAGCTGTGACTGCCTGAGCCGTCAATCAATCACACAGCAGGGGCAGCGCCCAGCCAGCTCTGATTGGCTGAGCCGTCAATCAATCACACAGCAGGGGCAGCGCCCAGCCAGCTCTGATTGGTTGAGCCGTCAATCAATCACACAGCAGGGGCCGCGCCCAGCCAGCTCTGATTGGTTGAGCCGTCAATCAATCACACAGCAGGGTCACCGCCCAGCCAGCTCTGATTGGCTGAGCCGTCAATCAAGCACACAGCAGGGGCAGCGCCCACCCAGCTCTGATTGGCTGAGCCGTCAATCAATCCCACACAAAGGCAATGAAACACAGCAGTGCGTGGTAAGAAAGCAGATGTCCCTGAAAAGAGGAGAGCTTAGAAAACGCTAGGGATTTAAAAAATCGGGCATGACGTCAAGCCCTGGTCTGAATCCTGAAATCTCCTGGGTCTGTGTCTCAGCCACACTGGAAGCCTAGCAGCTGGTAGCTCTCTGCATATCTATCTGGAGATCTTCTGTCTTTCTGTCTCTTTTTTCTCTTTTAACCTTCTTATCCTCTTTTACTGGAATGTTTTTGGGTAGTTTAACATTTTTATGCCTAAAGGTTTCCATCTTACATGGGCCGAGTTAATGATGTTCCTGCTACGCTAAGTGATGCACGTTGAATTGGATGTTGTATGAAATCATTTGCCAAAGGAGCTCGGTTTTCTGTATTTTTCCAGTACACTTTTGTGTCGTTTTGACCTCTTGAGAATATCTGGCTGGGGTTTCTACTCTGCACCAAACTCGAGGAAAGGAACCTTTGCTCACCCTCAGCATTTCAGTGTTCTGGGGTGTTACAGGCGCGCAGGCTCAGCACGGCCTCTTGTTTCCATGAGGCCCCGCTGTGTCACACTGGCCCTTGGTTCCATGAGCATCTGGAGTGTCACACAGCTTGATGACATTTGTCCTTGCTGCCTCTCCCATCCCAGTGCTCCAGGAATAGCCCCGAGCCACCTGTGAGGGACAGGCCCTGCTGGCCCAGGCCTGGGCTCAGGCCTTGGCCTTTCTGCTTCCTCCAACCAGCCCAGGCCTTGCTCAGCATTGCAGTTCCCTGCTCACAGCCTCGGGCTCCTGCAATCCTGGCCTCAAGGATCTGCTCTCACCACTCCCTGGGGAGCCTTTGGCAGTCCCTGCCCTCAGTGGGGCCAATGATGCTCCAAGGGACTTGGAGTTTTGCTTCTGACTCCTTGAGCAGCTTCTTCAACCTTCTCTCAGTGCCTGGGGCTCCTGGACTCAGCCCCAAATCCACCGTTGGGGATCATTAAAATACAGAAAACCCTCAGGAGCTCTTTGTCTTCTTTCCAATGTCTTCCAGTCTCCAGGCCTTGTGCAGCTGCTTGGAGTCACTTTGGAGTTCTCTTAAGGAGGAAGATTTCAAGGTACAGCTCATGATTTTCAGTTTTATAAAAGGGAGTAATTTTTCTTTTTCAGTTCAAAGAAGAAGCAACTTAGGCATTCCCCAGGTGATCTTGATGCTGAATGTCTCCTTAGGAGGTGTGGGCCCACTGAAGAATGAGCCCCTTGCAGGCTGACCCTGTTTGGACAAGCTGCTCCCCAAGCCCAGCCTGGGGACATGTCTGACATGGCCCAGCTGGGACTGACATGCCTGGCCCTGCACCAGAAGCCCTTCCCCCTGAACTCTGCAGCTGGCTGTCCCTGCCCACTGCACCATGTCCCACGTGCTCTCCTCAGGGCTGTGCCTGCATCCAGGCCCAGGACAAGTATTCCTGTTTGTGAGGAAAGAAGGGAAAAGCCTGAGCAGGTTTTCCTAAACGACAAACCCCCACTGTAGAAGCACATGCTGAGTACAGGCTGCCTGGAACCTGGAATGATGACACCTTTCTACTAGGGACAGTGGGACCAGAAATGATGTCTGGATGCAGAATTCTCGGAGTCTTGCAGCTGAATTCTCTGTCCTTGTCCTTTCCCTGCATCTCTGTTGCAGATGGAAGCTGCTGGTGCCTTTCTCAGCTGTGACCTGTCTTTTGAATGCAGACAGATGTTCCCAGGTGTGTTAAGCAGGTGCTGCTCAATGTTTATGCAAAGCTTTGGTGTGCTCATGGAACCAAGGGGACCCTTGTGACACAGCGGGGGCTGATGGAACCAAGGAGACAGTTGTGACAGTTGAGAGCCTCACAGAAACAAGGCTCCATTGTGACGCTGAAGGCAATTACGGAATCCACATCACTGTGACACAGCCAGGCCACATGGAACCAATGGTCCCTGATGACAATGCAGGTCCAAGGAGACCATGGTGACACTATGGGACCGCATGGATCCAAGGGGCCACTGTGACACTGAAGAACTTCATGGAAGCCAGGGTGCAGTGTGACACAGCGGTGCCTGATTGGAACAAAGGAACCACTGTTGACAGCCCAGAAACTCCTGGAACCAAGGGGCTGTGGTGACACAGCAGGGCCACATGGAACCAAGGAGACCTGTGACATTTAGGAACCTCATGGAACCAAGAGTCCACTATGACACTGCAGAAACAAGGAGACCATTGGGACGTTGTGGAAGCTCACAGAACCAAGCAGCCCTCGAGACACTCCAGGGCCTCGTTGAAGCAGGGAGACCACTGTGACAGTCCAGAACCTCATGGAGCTAAGGCTCTCTTGTGACACAGCAGGCTCCCATGCAACCAATTGTCCATTGTGACAATGCAGATCCCAGGAGACCATGGTTACACTACGGAAGCTCATGGAAGCAAGGGTCCATTGTGACAAAGCAAGGCCTTGTGGAACCAAGGAGAGCATTGTGACGTAATGGAACCTCGTGGAACCAAGGGTCCGTTGTTAGAGTCCAGAACCAAGGACACCATTGTGACAGTCCAGAACCTCATGGGACCAAGATTCCCTTGTTACACAGTGGCACTTGATGGAACCAAGGAGCCACTGTAGCACAGCAAAGCTGCATGAAACCTATGGTCCGTAGCGCTACTGCGGATCCAGGGAAACCATGGCGATACCACGGAACCTCATGGAACCAAGGGTCCAGTGTGACCCAGCAGAACCTCTTGGAATCAAGGCACCCATGTTACACTATGGAACCTCATGGAGCCAAGGGTCTGGTGTGCCGTTGCGGGGCCTCACTGGAGCAAAGGACATGGTTGATGGGACAGAAGCTCATGGAAACGATGGGATATTGGGACATTGCAGAGCCTCATGGAACCAAGGAGACCACTGTGACACTGAGGAAGAATTATGGAAGCAAGCAGCCACTGTAGAACCAAGGAGAGCACTGTTGACAGTACAAAACCTCCTGGAACTGAGAGGCCATTGTTCTACAGCGAGGCCTCGGGGAACCAAGGGGCCATGGTGACACTGTGGGGCCTCATGAACCAAGTAGTCGTTGTGACACAGCGGGGCTGCTTGTAACCAATTGTCCATCGTGATACTGCAGATGCAAGAGACCGTGCTGACACTATGGCAGTTCATGGAACCGAGAGGCTGTTGTGACACACCAAGGCCTCGTGGCACCAAGGAGAGAGCATTGTGGCAGTGCAGAACTAAGGAGGCCATTTTGACAGTACAGACCCAAATGGAACCAAGGGTCCACTGTTATCCAGCAGGGCCTCGTGGAACCAAGGGGCCCTCGTGAAAGTGTGCAAGGGGCATAATGGAGTCAGGGACACCACTGATACTGAAATCTGCTGGATAGCAACTTTTGAACACAGTTTTGAGGATTTGAGAGCAGGTATTCTTTATTACACCATGGTGGTCACTTGGGCAATCCTTCATCTACTCGAGTGCACTGGCCACCAGGCAATCGGAGCTTTTATCACTCACACTGATGATGTATTCATTAGTTAACCCCACCTGGAATTTATTTGCCATAATTGCACCCCTTCTCACAAGTCCTTCTATGGTTCTTTGGAGTGTGTCTTCAACATGCACTGTCCTTTTTAGGTGACTGCTCTTTGATCCCCGCTTTTGAGGAAGGGCAATATTATTGTTGTGTATAACTTCTGCTTTTGTCAGCCTTGCAGAGCTGAGCTGACATTCTCCTTGCGTTTTGTGCACGCTCCGTTTGCCTCGGCTACATCCTTTGTGCGTTTCTCCAAGACTGTGCTCTTCTGTTCTCTGCCCGCGATAAGTGTAAATGTTGTTCTGTTCTCCTGTCCTTGTCACAGTGCTCGCCCCACGAGGCGTGTCTGCAAGCCCCTCCAACCCATGGACTTGGGATGGGCAAGTGTTCCTGAGGGAACAGGGATGGGACAGCTGGGCTGGACTGGCCCAAGGGATGTTCCATTCCATGTCACACCACGATCAGCAATCAACTGGGAGAAGCAGGGGCATGGGGGATGGGGGGGGGGGTGGGGGTGTGTCACCATCTGCCAACACAGGCCGAGGATTGTTCGATCTCAGAGGTGCAAACAGGTAAATAGCGGGGGACAAATCAGTTTATTCAACAACAGCAATGCATTTTTATTGAATGCCAAACAATTCAGTTGCGCTAGAGGGGAGAGATATAGGAAACGGAGTATAGAGAGAGAAAAGGAGGGGAAGGGGGAAGTAGCTACCAACAGACGAGACCAAGGTCATGGTGGGCCAGCCAATGGAAGGGTGGTCATCCGTGGGGAGTACTCAGGGTCTTCTCCAGAGGATCGCTCTTTTATAGTCCTTTTTCAAAGCGAGTGGCTTGTGGCCAAGAGGTGGGGAGATTTATGGAGCATTGTGTGGTGCTCCAAGAGACAGGTGCGGTCGTGCAGTACATGCAGGCTTCAGCTGGTACCATGACAGCACAGTCCAGTGAGCACAACACACCTGCAAAGAGTCCCTTGGCAAGCACCCACCTCAAGCAGGCCAGAAAATCATTGTCCAGAGTCAACCTGGGCGGGGGTCCTTGAGGTCTTCTTGAGAGGGTCATGAGGCAAAAATGAGGGAAACTTCACACCGACCCTTAGAGTGGTAGATGAGAGGCAGCCCTCAGGAAACGGTGGCCACCCAGAGCTGTTACTCCTAGCAGATTTTGGCTGGGAGCAAGCCTTGTATGTAGTGCTTTTTCAGGGGGAATATCAGTTTCAGCCGTGGGAACCTGCAAAAGCGGATGGTACTTTTCCATAGGAAGGAAAGCACACAGCCTCAGTGCTCCAGGAGCTGATGAGAGGCAGTCCTCAACATTCCAGGATCAGCCAGTCTTGCCAGGTGGCCCCCGGGAGGCCCAGCCAGCCAGACCTGTTCCATGTTGCCTTGGTTCCATGGGGCCTCACAGTGTCACAATGTACTCCTTGATTCCGGGAGTCCCTGTAGTGTCCCGATATTCTCCTTGTCACAATATTCTCCCTGCTTCAGTAGTGATAACAATGGCCCCTTGCTTCCCTAAGGTCCTGCAGAGTCACCAAGGCCCCTGGGCTCCATGTGGCCCTGCTGTGTAACAAAGGCTCCTTGGTTCTCTGGGCCGCACAGCTTCATCACTGACCCTTGGTTCCATTGGGGTCCCGAGTCTCACAAAGGTGGCCCTGATTGCATGAGGCACCAGAGTGTCAAAATGGTCTCTTTGGTTCCATGAGGTTCCGCAGTGTCCCCATGGTCGCTGTCAGAGGCTGGATGACATCAATGTCCCCAGACCCGTCGGGATGCTCGGAATGGCCGAGTGGGGCCGGGGCTGGGACAGACCTTGGAATGAGGTGGGACAGAGCCCCGTCCCCAGCCATGGCCTGGCAGATCTGCCAATCACACAGCAGGGGTAGCGCCCACCCAGCTCTGATTGGCTGAGCCGTCAATCAATCCCACACAGCAGGAGCAGCGCCCACCCAGCTCTGATTGGTTGAGCCGTTAATCAGTCACACAGCAGGAGCAGCGCCCAGCCTGCTCTGATTGGTTGAGCTGTCAATCAATCACACAGCAGGGGCAGCGCCCAGCCAGCTCTGATTGGCTGAGCCGTCAATCAATCCCACACAGCAGGAGCAGCGCCCACCCAGCTCTGATTGGCTGAGCCGTCAATCAATCACACAGCAGGGGCAGCGCCCACCCAGCTCTGATTGGCCGAGCTGTCAATCAATCCCACACAAAGGCAATGAAACACAGCAGTGAGTGGGAAGAAAGCAGATGTCCCCGAAAAGAGGAGAGCTTACAAAACGCTAGGGAATTGAAAAAATCGGGCATGACGTCAAGCCCTGGTCTGAATCCTGAAATCTCCTGGGTCTGTGTCTCAGCCACACTGGAAGCCTAGCAGCTGGTAGCTCTCTGCATATCTATCTGGAGATCTTCTGTCTTTCTGTCTCTTTTTTCTCTTTTAACCTTCTTATCCTCTTTTACTGGAATGTTTTTGGGTAGTTTAACATTTTTATGCCTAAAGGTTTCCATCTTAAATGGGCTGAGTTAATGATGTTCCTGCTACGCTAAGTGTTGCACGTTGAATTGGATGTTGTATGAAATCATTTGCCAAAGGAGCTCGGTTTTCTGTATTTTTCCAGTACACTTTTGTGTCGTTTTGACCTCTTGAGAATATCTGGCTGGGGTTTCTACTCTGCACCAAACTCGAGGAAAGGAACCTTTGCTCACCCTCAGCATTTCAGTGTTCTGCGGTGTTACAGGCGCGCAGGCTCAGCACGGCCTCTTGTTTCCATCAGGCCCTGCTGTGTCACACTGGCCCTTGGTTCCATGAGCATCTGGAGTGTCACACAGCCTGATGACATTTGTCCTTGCTGCCTCTCCCATCCCAGTGCTCCAGGAACAGCCCCGAGCCACCTGTGAGGGACAGGCCCTGCTGGCCCAGGCCTGGGCTCAGGCCTTGGCCTTTCTGCTTCCTCCAACCAGCCCAGGCCTTGCTCAGCATTGCAGTTCCCTGCTCACAGCCTCGGGCTCCTGCAATCCTGGCCTCAAGGATCTGCTCTCACCACTCCCTGGGGAGCCTTTGGCAGTCCCTGCCCTCAGTGGGGCCAGTGATGCTCCAAGGGACTTGGAGTTTTGCTTCTGACTCCTTGAGCAGCTTCTTCAACCTTCTCTCAGTGCCTGGGGCTCCTGGACTCAGCCCCAAATCCACCGTTGGGGATCATTAAAATACAGAAAACCCTCAGGAGCTCTTTGTCTTCTTTCCAATGTCTTCCAGTCTCCAGGCCTTGTGCAGCTGCTTGGAGTCACTTTGGAGTTCTCTTAAGGAGGAAGATTTCAAGGTACAGCTCATGATTTTCAGTTTTATAAAAGGGAGTAATTTTTCTTTTTCAGTTCAAAGAAGAAGCAACTTAGGCATTCCCCAGGTGATCTTGATGCTGAATGTCTCCTTAGGAGGTGTGGGCCCACTGAAGAATGAGCCCCTTGCAGGCTGACCCTGTTTGGACAAGCTGCTCCCCAAGCCCAGCCTGGGGACATGTCTGACATGGCCCAGCTGGGACTGACATGCCTGGCCCTGCACCAGAAGCCCTTCCCCCTGAACTCTGCAGCTGGCTGTCCCTGCCCACTGCACCATGTCCCACGTGCTCTCCTCAGGGCTGTGCCTGCATCCAGGCCCAGGACAAGTATTCCTGTTTGTGAGGAAAGAAGGGAAAAGCCTGAGCAGGTTTTCCTAAACGACAAACCCCCACTGTAGAAGCACATGCTGAGTACAGGCTGCCTGGAACCTGGAATGATGACACCTTTCTACTAGGGACAGTGGGACCAGAAATGATGTCTGGATGCAGAATTCTCGGAGTCTTGCAGCTGAATTCTCTGTCCTTGTCCTTTCCCTGCATCTCTGTTGCAGATGGAAGCTGCTGGTGCCTTTCTCAGCTGTGACCTGTCTTTTGAATGCAGACAGATGTTCCCAGGTGTGTTAAGCAGGTGCTGCTCAATGTTTATGCAAAGCTTTGGTGTGCTCATGGAACCAAGGGGACCCTTGTGACACAGCGGGGGCTGATGGAACCAAGGAGACAGTTGTGACAGTTGAGAGCCTCACAGAAACAAGGCTCCATTGTGACGCTGAAGGCAATTACGGAATCCACATCACTGTGACACAGCCAGGCCACATGGAACCAATGGTCCCTGATGACAATGCAGGTCCAAGGAGACCATGGTGACACTATGGGACCGCATGGATCCAAGGGGCCACTGTGACACTGAAGAACTTCATGGAAGCCAGGGTGCAGTGTGACACAGCGGTGCCTGATTGGAACAAAGGAACCACTGTTGACAGCCCAGAAACTCCTGGAACCAAGGGGCTGTGGTGACACAGCAGGGCCACATGGAACCAAGGAGACCTGTGACATTTAGGAACCTCATGGAACCAAGAGTCCACTATGACACTGCAGAAACAAGGAGACCATTGGGACGTTGTGGAAGCTCACAGAACCAAGCAGCCCTCGAGACACTCCAGGGCCTCGTTGAAGCAGGGAGACCACTGTGACAGTCCAGAACCTCATGGAGCTAAGGCTCTCTTGTGACACAGCAGGCTCCCATGCAACCAATTGTCCATTGTGACAATGCAGATCCCAGGAGACCATGGTTACACTACGGAAGCTCATGGAAGCAAGGGTCCATTGTGACAAAGCAAGGCCTTGTGGAACCAAGGAGAGCATTGTGACGTAATGGAACCTCGTGGAACCAAGGGTCCGTTGTTAGAGTCCAGAACCAAGGACACCATTGTGACAGTCCAGAACCTCATGGGACCAAGATTCCCTTGTTACACAGTGGCACTTGATGGAACCAAGGAGCCACTGTAGCACAGCAAAGCTGCATGAAACCTATGGTCCGTAGCGCTACTGCGGATCCAGGGAAACCATGGCGATACCACGGAACCTCATGGAACCAAGGGTCCAGTGTGACCCAGCAGAACCTCTTGGAATCAAGGCACCCATGTTACACTATGGAACCTCATGGAGCCAAGGGTCCGGTGTGCCGTTGCGGGGCCTCACTGGAGCAAAGGACATGGTTGATGGGACAGAAGCTCATGGAAACGATGGGATATTGGGACATTGCAGAGCCTCATGGAACCAAGGAGACCACTGTGACACTGAGGAAGAATTATGGAAGCAAGCAGCCACTGTAGAACCAAGGAGAGCACTGTTGACAGTACAAAACCTCCTGGAACTGAGAGGCCATTGTTCTACAGCGAGGCCTCGGGGAACCAAGGGGCCATGGTGACACTGTGGGGCCTCATGAACCAAGTAGTCGTTGTGACACAGCGGGGCTGCTTGTAACCAATTGTCCATCGTGATACTGCAGATGCAAGAGACCGTGCTGACACTATGGCAGTTCATGGAACCGAGAGGCTGTTGTGACACACCAAGGCCTCGTGGCACCAAGGAGAGAGCATTGTGGCAGTGCAGAACTAAGGAGGCCATTTTGACAGTACAGACCCAAATGGAACCAAGGGTCCACTGTTATCCAGCAGGGCCTCGTGGAACCAAGGGGCCCTCGTGAAAGTGTGCAAGGGGCATAATGGAGTCAGGGACACCACTGATACTGAAATCTGCTGGATAGCAACTTTTGAACACAGTTTTGAGGATTTGAGAGCAGGTATTCTTTATTACACCATGGTGGTCACTTGGGCAATCCTTCATCTACTCGAGTGCACTGGCCACCAGGCAATCGGAGCTTTTATCACTCACACTGATGATGTATTCATTAGTTAACCCCACCTGGAATTTATTTGCCATAATTGCACCCCTTCTCACAAGTCCTTCTATGGTTCTTTGGAGTGTGTCTTCAACATGCACTGTCCTTTTTAGGTGACTGCTCTTTGATCCCCGCTTTTGAGGAAGGGCAATATTATTGTTGTGTATAACTTCTGCTTTTGTCAGCCTTGCAGAGCTGAGCTGACATTCTCCTTGCGTTTTGTGCACGCTCCGTTTGCCTCGGCTACATCCTTTGTGCGTTTCTCCAAGACTGTGCTCTTCTGTTCTCTGCCCTTGGTAAGTGTAAATGTTGTTCTGTTCTCCTGTCCTTGTCACAGTGCTCGCCCCACGAGGCGTGTCTGCAAGCCCCTCCAACCCATGGACTTGGGATGGGCAAGTGTTCCTGAGGGAACAGGGATGGGACAGCTGGGCTGGACTGGCCCAAGGGATGTTCCATTCCATGTCACACCACGATCAGCAATCAACTGGGAGAAGCAGGGGCATGGGGGATGGGGGGGGGGGGTGGGGGTGTGTCACCATCTGCCAACACAGGCCGAGGATTGTTCGATCTCAGAGGTGCAAACAGGTAAATAGCGGGGGACAAATCAGTTTATTCAACAACAGCAATGCATTTTTATTGAATGCCAAACAATTCAGTTGCGCTAGAGGGGAGAGATATAGGAAACGGAGTATAGAGAGAGAAAAGGAGGGGAAGGGGGAAGTAGCTACCAACAGACGAGACCAAGGTCATGGTGGGCCAGCCAATGGAAGGGTGGTCATCCGTGGGGAGTACTCAGGGTCTTCTCCAGAGGATCGCTCTTTTATAGTCCTTTTTCAAAGCGAGTGGCTTGTGGCCAAGAGGTGGGGAGATTTATGGAGCATTGTGTGGTGCTCCAAGAGACAGGTGCGGTCGTGCAGTACATGCAGGCTTCAGCTGGTACCATGACAGCACAGTCCAGTGAGCACAACACACCTGCAAAGAGTCCCTTGGCAAGCACCCACCTCAAGCAGGCCAGAAAATCATTGTCCAGAGTCAACCTGGGCGGGGGTCCTTGAGGTCTTCTTGAGAGGGTCATGAGGCAAAAATGAGGGAAACTTCACACCGACCCTTAGAGTGGTAGATGAGAGGCAGCCCTCAGGAAACGGTGGCCACCCAGAGCTGTTACTCCTAGCAGATTTTGGCTGGGAGCAAGCCTTGTATGTAGTCCTTTTTCAGGGGGAATATCAGTTTCAGCCGTGGGAACCTGCAAAAGCGGATGGTACTTTTCCATAGGAAGGAAAGCACACAGCCTCAGTGCTCCAGGAGCTGATGAGAGGCAGTCCTCAACATTCCAGGATCAGCCAGTCTTGCCAGGTGGCCCCCGGGAGGCCCAGCCAGCCAGACCTGTTCCATGTTGCCTTGGTTCCATGGGGCCTCACAGTGTCACAATGTACTCCTTGATTCCGGGAGTCCCTGTAGTGTCCCGATATTCTCCTTGTCACAATATTCTCCCTGCTTCAGTAGTGATAACAATGGCCCCTTGCTTCCCTAAGGTCCTGCAGAGTCACCAAGGCCCCTGGGCTCCATGTGGCCCTGCTGTGTAACAAAGGCTCCTTGGTTCTCTGGGCCGCACAGCTTCATCACTGACCCTTGGTTCCATTGGGGTCCCGAGTCTCACAAAGGTGGCCCTGATTGCATGAGGCACCAGAGTGTCAAAATGGTCTCTTTGGTTCCATGAGGTTCCGCAGTGTCCCCATGGTCGCTGTCAGAGGCTGGATGACATCAATGTCCCCAGACCCGTCGGGATGCTCGGAATGGCCGAGTGGGGCCGGGGCTGGGACAGACCTTGGAATGAGGTGGGACAGAGCCCCGTCCCCAGCCATGGCCTGGCAGATCTGCCAATCACACAGCAGGGGTAGCGCCCACCCAGCTCTGATTGGCTGAGCCGTCAATCAATCCCACACAGCAGGAGCAGCGCCCACCCAGCTCTGATTGGTTGAGCCGTTAATCAGTCACACAGCAGGAGCAGCGCCCAGCCTGCTCTGATTGGTTGAGCTGTCAATCAATCACACAGCAGGGGCAGCGCCCAGCCAGCTCTGATTGGCTGAGCCGTCAATCAATCCCACACAGCAGGAGCAGCGCCCACCCAGCTCTGATTGGCTGAGCCGTCAATCAATCACACAGCAGGGGCAGCGCCCACCCAGCTCTGATTGGCCGAGCTGTCAATCAATCCCACACAAAGGCAATGAAACACAGCAGTGAGTGGGAAGAAAGCAGATGTCCCCGAAAAGAGGAGAGCTTACAAAACGCTAGGGAATTGAAAAAATCGGGCATGACGTCAAGCCCTGGTCTGAATCCTGAAATCTCCTGGGTCTGTGTCTCAGCCACACTGGAAGCCTAGCAGCTGGTAGCTCTCTGCATATCTATCTGGAGATCTTCTGTCTTTCTGTCTCTTTTTTCTCTTTTAACCTTCTTATCCTCTTTTACTGGAATGTTTTTGGGTAGTTTAACATTTTTATGCCTAAAGGTTTCCATCTTAAATGGGCTGAGTTAATGATGTTCCTGCTACGCTAAGTGTTGCACGTTGAATTGGATGTTGTATGAAATCATTTGCCAAAGGAGCTCGGTTTTCTGTATTTTTCCAGTACACTTTTGTGTCGTTTTGACCTCTTGAGAATATCTGGCTGGGGTTTCTACTCTGCACCAAACTCGAGGAAAGGAACCTTTGCTCACCCTCAGCATTTCAGTGTTCTGCGGTGTTACAGGCGCGCAGGCTCAGCACGGCCTCTTGTTTCCATCAGGCCCTGCTGTGTCACACTGGCCCTTGGTTCCATGAGCATCTGGAGTGTCACACAGCCTGATGACATTTGTCCTTGCTGCCTCTCCCATCCCAGTGCTCCAGGAACAGCCCCGAGCCACCTGTGAGGGACAGGCCCTGCTGGCCCAGGCCTGGGCTCAGGCCTTGGCCTTTCTGCTTCCTCCAACCAGCCCAGGCCTTGCTCAGCATTGCAGTTCCCTGCTCACAGCCTCGGGCTCCTGCAATCCTGGCCTCAAGGATCTGCTCTCACCACTCCCTGGGGAGCCTTTGGCAGTCCCTGCCCTCAGTGGGGCCACTGATGCTCCAAGGGACTTGGAGTTTTGCTTCTGACTCCTTGAGCAGCTTCTTCAACCTTCTCTCAGTGCCTGGGGCTCCTGGACTCAGCCCCAAATCCACCGTTGGGGATCATCAGGAGCTCTTTGTCTTCTTTCCAATGTCTTCCAGTCTCCAGGCCTTGTGCAGCTGCTTGGAGTCACTTTGGAGTTCTCTTAAGGAGGAAGATTTCAAGGTACAGCTCATGATTTTCAGTTTTATAAAAGGGAGTAATTTTTCTTTTTCAGTTCAAAGAAGAAGCAACTTAGGCATTCCCCAGGTGATCTTGATGCTGAATGTCTCCTTAGGAGGTGTGGGCCCACTGAAGAATGAGCCCCTTGCAGGCTGACCCTGTTTGGACAAGCTGCTCCCCAAGCCCAGCCTGGGGACATGTCTGACATGGCCCAGCTGGGACTGACATGCCTGGCCCTGCACCAGAAGCCCTTCCCCCTGAACTCTGCAGCTGGCTGTCCCTGCCCACTGCACCATGTCCCACGTGCTCTCCTCAGGGCTGTGCCTGCATCCAGGCCCAGGACAAGTATTCCTGTTTGTGAGGAAAGAAGGGAAAAGCCTGAGCAGGTTTTCCTAAACGACAAACCCCCACTGTAGAAGCACATGCTGAGTACAGGCTGCCTGGAACCTGGAATGATGACACCTTTCTACTAGGGACAGTGGGACCAGAAATGATGTCTGGATGCAGAATTCTCGGAGTCTTGCAGCTGAATTCTCTGTCCTTGTCCTTTCCCTGCATCTCTGTTGCAGATGGAAGCTGCTGGTGCCTTTCTCAGCTGTGACCTGTCTTTTGAATGCAGACAGATGTTCCCAGGTGTGTTAAGCAGGTGCTGCTCAATGTTTATGCAAAGCTTTGGTGTGCTCATGGAACCAAGGGGACCCTTGTGACACAGCGGGGGCTGATGGAACCAAGGAGACAGTTGTGACAGTTGAGAGCCTCACAGAAACAAGGCTCCATTGTGACGCTGAAGGCAATTACGGAATCCACATCACTGTGACACAGCCAGGCCACATGGAACCAATGGTCCCTGATGACAATGCAGGTCCAAGGAGACCATGGTGACACTATGGGACCGCATGGATCCAAGGGGCCACTGTGACACTGAAGAACTTCATGGAAGCCAGGGTGCAGTGTGACACAGCGGTGCCTGATTGGAACAAAGGAACCACTGTTGACAGCCCAGAAACTCCTGGAACCAAGGGGCTGTGGTGACACAGCAGGGCCACATGGAACCAAGGAGACCTGTGACATTTAGGAACCTCATGGAACCAAGAGTCCACTATGACACTGCAGAAACAAGGAGACCATTGGGACGTTGTGGAAGCTCACAGAACCAAGCAGCCCTCGAGACACTCCAGGGCCTCGTTGAAGCAGGGAGACCACTGTGACAGTCCAGAACCTCATGGAGCTAAGGCTCTCTTGTGACACAGCAGGCTCCCATGCAACCAATTGTCCATTGTGACAATGCAGATCCCAGGAGACCATGGTTACACTACGGAAGCTCATGGAAGCAAGGGTCCATTGTGACAAAGCAAGGCCTTGTGGAACCAAGGAGAGCATTGTGACGTAATGGAACCTCGTGGAACCAAGGGTCCGTTGTTAGAGTCCAGAACCAAGGACACCATTGTGACAGTCCAGAACCTCATGGGACCAAGATTCCCTTGTTACACAGTGGCACTTGATGGAACCAAGGAGCCACTGTAGCACAGCAAAGCTGCATGAAACCTATGGTCCGTAGCGCTACTGCGGATCCAGGGAAACCATGGCGATACCACGGAACCTCATGGAACCAAGGGTCCAGTGTGACCCAGCAGAACCTCTTGGAATCAAGGCACCCATGTTACACTATGGAACCTCATGGAGCCAAGGGTCTGGTGTGCCGTTGCGGGGCCTCACTGGAGCAAAGGACATGGTTGATGGGACAGAAGCTCATGGAAACGATGGGATATTGGGACATTGCAGAGCCTCATGGAACCAAGGAGACCACTGTGACACTGAGGAAGAATTATGGAAGCAAGCAGCCACTGTAGAACCAAGGAGAGCACTGTTGACAGTACAAAACCTCCTGGAACTGAGAGGCCATTGTTCTACAGCGAGGCCTCGGGGAACCAAGGGGCCATGGTGACACTGTGGGGCCTCATGAACCAAGTAGTCGTTGTGACACAGCGGGGCTGCTTGTAACCAATTGTCCATCGTGATACTGCAGATGCAAGAGACCGTGCTGACACTATGGCAGTTCATGGAACCGAGAGGCTGTTGTGACACACCAAGGCCTCGTGGCACCAAGGAGAGAGCATTGTGGCAGTGCAGAACTAAGGAGGCCATTTTGACAGTACAGACCCAAATGGAACCAAGGGTCCACTGTTATCCAGCAGGGCCTCGTGGAACCAAGGGGCCCTCGTGAAAGTGTGCAAGGGGCATAATGGAGTCAGGGACACCACTGATACTGAAATCTGCTGGATAGCAACTTTTGAACACAGTTTTGAGGATTTGAGAGCAGGTATTCTTTATTACACCATGGTGGTCACTTGGGCAATCCTTCATCTACTCGAGTGCACTGGCCACCAGGCAATCGGAGCTTTTATCACTCACACTGATGATGTATTCATTAGTTAACCCCACCTGGAATTTATTTGCCATAATTGCACCCCTTCTCACAAGTCCTTCTATGGTTCTTTGGAGTGTGTCTTCAACATGCACTGTCCTTTTTAGGTGACTGCTCTTTGATCCCCGCTTTTGAGGAAGGGCAATATTATTGTTGTGTATAACTTCTGCTTTTGTCAGCCTTGCAGAGCTGAGCTGACATTCTCCTTGCGTTTTGTGCACGCTCCGTTTGCCTCGGCTACATCCTTTGTGCGTTTCTCCAAGACTGTGCTCTTCTGTTCTCTGCCCTTGGTAAGTGTAAATGTTGTTCTGTTCTCCTGTCCTTGTCACAGTGCTCGCCCCACGAGGCGTGTCTGCAAGCCCCTCCAACCCATGGACTTGGGATGGGCAAGTGTTCCTGAGGGAACAGGGATGGGACAGCTGGGCTGGACTGGCCCAAGGGATGTTCCATTCCATGTCACACCACGATCAGCAATCAACTGGGAGAAGCAGGGGCATGGGGGATCGGGGGGGTGGGGGTGGGGGTGTGTCACCATCTGCCAACACAGGCCGAGGATTGTTCGATCTCAGAGGTGCAAACAGGTAAATAGCGGGGGACAAATCAGTTTATTCAACAACAGCAATGCATTTTTATTGAATGCCAAACAATTCAGTTGCGCTAGAGGGGAGAGATATAGGAAACGGAGTATAGAGAGAGAAAAGGAGGGGAAGGGGGAAGTAGCTACCAACAGACGAGACCAACGTCATGGTGGGCCAGCCAATGGAAGGGTGGTCATCCGTGGGGAGTACTCAGGGTCTTCTCCAGAGGATCGCTCTTTTGTAGTCCTTTTTCAAAGCGAGTGGCTTGTGGCCAAGAGGTGGGGAGATTTATGGAGCATTGTGTGGTGCTCCAAGAGACAGGTGCGGTCGTGCAGTACATGCAGGCTTCAGCTGGTACCATGACAGCACAGTCCAGTGAGCACAACACACCTGCAAAGAGTCCCTTGGCAAGCACCCACCTCAAGCAGGCCAGAAAATCATTGTCCAGAGTCAACCTGGGCGGGGGTCCTTGAGGTCTTCTTGAGAGGGTCATGAGGCAAAAATGAGGGAAACTTCACACCGACCCTTAGAGTGGTAGATGAGAGGCAGCCCTCAGGAAACGGTGGCCACCCAGAGCTGTTACTCCTAGCAGATTTTGGCTGGGAGCAAGCCTTGTATGTAGTCCTTTTTCAGGGGGAATATCAGTTTCAGCCGTGGGAACCTGCAAAAGCGGATGGTACTTTTCCATAGGAAGGAAAGCACACAGCCTCAGTGCTCCAGGAGCTGATGAGAGGCAGTCCTCAACATTCCAGGATCAGCCAGTCTTGCCAGGTGGCCCCCGGGAGGCCCAGCCAGCCAGACCTGTTCCATGTTGCCTTGGTTCCATGGGGCCTCACAGTGTCACAATGTACTCCTTGATTCCGGGAGTCCCTGTAGTGTCCCGATATTCTCCTTGTCACAATATTCTCCCTGCTTCAGTAGTGATAACAATGGCCCCTTGCTTCCCTAAGGTCCTGCAGAGTCACCAAGGCCCCTGGGCTCCATGTGGCCCTGCTGTGTAACAAAGGCTCCTTGGTTCTCTGGGCCGCACAGCTTCATCACTGACCCTTGGTTCCATTGGGGTCCCGAGTCTCACAAAGGTGGCCCTGATTGCATGAGGCACCAGAGTGTCAAAATGGTCTCTTTGGTTCCATGAGGTTCCGCAGTGTCCCCATGGTCGCTGTCAGAGGCTGGATGACATCAATGTCCCCAGACCCGTCGGGATGCTCGGAATGGCCGAGTGGGGCCGGGGCTGGGACAGACCTTGGAATGAGGTGGGACAGAGCCCCGTCCCCAGCCATGGCCTGGCAGATCTGCCAATCACACAGCAGGGGTAGCGCCCACCCAGCTCTGATTGGCTGAGCCGTCAATCAATCCCACACAGCAGGAGCAGCGCCCACCCAGCTCTGATTGGTTGAGCCGTTAATCAGTCACACAGCAGGAGCAGCGCCCAGCCTGCTCTGATTGGTTGAGCTGTCAATCAATCACACAGCAGGGGCAGCGCCCAGCCAGCTCTGATTGGCTGAGCCGTCAATCAATCCCACACAGCAGGAGCAGCGCCCACCCAGCTCTGATTGGCTGAGCCGTCAATCAATCACACAGCAGGGGCAGCGCCCACCCAGCTCTGATTGGCCGAGCTGTCAATCAATCCCACACAAAGGCAATGAAACACAGCAGTGCGTGGTAAGAAAGCAGATGTCCCTGAAAAGAGGAGAGCTTAGAAAACGCTAGGGATTTAAAAAATCGGGCATGACGTCAAGCCCTGGTCTGAATCCTGAAATCTCCTGGGTCTGTGTCTCAGCCACACTGGAAGCCTAGCAGCTGGTAGCTCTCTGCATATCTATCTGGAGATCTTCTGTCTTTCTGTCTCTTTTTTCTCTTTTAACCTTCTTATCCTCTTTTACTGGAATGTTTTTGGGTAGTTTAACATTTTTATGCCTAAAGGTTTCCATCTTACATGGGCCGAGTTAATGATGTTCCTGCTACGCTAAGTGATGCACGTTGAATTGGATGTTGTATGAAATCATTTGCCAAAGGAGCTCGGTTTTCTGTATTTTTCCAGTACACTTTTGTGTCGTTTTGACCTCTTGAGAATATCTGGCTGGGGTTTCTACTCTGCACCAAACTCGAGGAAAGGAACCTTTGCTCACCCTCAGCATTTCAGTGTTCTGGGGTGTTACAGGCGCGCAGGCTCAGCACGGCCTCTTGTTTCCATGAGGCCCCGCTGTGTCACACTGGCCCTTGGTTCCATGAGCATCTGGAGTGTCACACAGCTTGATGACATTTGTCCTTGCTGCCTCTCCCATCCCAGTGCTCCAGGAATAGCCCCGAGCCACCTGTGAGGGACAGGCCCTGCTGGCCCAGGCCTGGGCTCAGGCCTTGGCCTTTCTGCTTCCTCCAACCAGCCCAGGCCTTGCTCAGCATTGCAGTTCCCTGCTCACAGCCTCGGGCTCCTGCAATCCTGGCCTCAAGGATCTGCTCTCACCACTCCCTGGGGAGCCTTTGGCAGTCCCTGCCCTCAGTGGGGCCAGTGATGCTCCAAGGGACTTGGAGTTTTGCTTCTGACTCCTTGAGCAGCTTCTTCAACCTTCTCTCAGTGCCTGGGGCTCCTGGACTCAGCCCCAAATCCACCGTTGGGGATCATTAAAATACAGAAAACCCTCAGGAGCTCTTTGTCTTCTTTCCAATGTCTTCCAGTCTCCAGGCCTTGTGCAGCTGCTTGGAGTCACTTTGGAGTTCTCTTAAGGAGGAAGATTTCAAGGTACAGCTCATGATTTTCAGTTTTATAAAAGGGAGTAATTTTTCTTTTTCAGTTCAAAGAAGAAGCAACTTAGGCATTCCCCAGGTGATCTTGATGCTGAATGTCTCCTTAGGAGGTGTGGGCCCACTGAAGAATGAGCCCCTTGCAGGCTGACCCTGTTTGGACAAGCTGCTCCCCAAGCCCAGCCTGGGGACATGTCTGACATGGCCCAGCTGGGACTGACATGCCTGGCCCTGCACCAGAAGCCCTTCCCCCTGAACTCTGCAGCTGGCTGTCCCTGCCCACTGCACCATGTCCCACGTGCTCTCCTCAGGGCTGTGCCTGCATCCAGGCCCAGGACAAGTATTCCTGTTTGTGAGGAAAGAAGGGAAAAGCCTGAGCAGGTTTTCCTAAACGACAAACCCCCACTGTAGAAGCACATGCTGAGTACAGGCTGCCTGGAACCTGGAATGATGACACCTTTCTACTAGGGACAGTGGGACCAGAAATGATGTCTGGATGCAGAATTCTCGGAGTCTTGCAGCTGAATTCTCTGTCCTTGTCCTTTCCCTGCATCTCTGTTGCAGATGGAAGCTGCTGGTGCCTTTCTCAGCTGTGACCTGTCTTTTGAATGCAGACAGATGTTCCCAGGTGTGTTAAGCAGGTGCTGCTCAATGTTTATGCAAAGCTTTGGTGTGCTCATGGAACCAAGGGGACCCTTGTGACACAGCGGGGGCTGATGGAACCAAGGAGACAGTTGTGACAGTTGAGAGCCTCACAGAAACAAGGCTCCATTGTGACGCTGAAGGCAATTACGGAATCCACATCACTGTGACACAGCCAGGCCACATGGAACCAATGGTCCCTGATGACAATGCAGGTCCAAGGAGACCATGGTGACACTATGGGACCGCATGGATCCAAGGGGCCACTGTGACACTGAAGAACTTCATGGAAGCCAGGGTGCAGTGTGACACAGCGGTGCCTGATTGGAACAAAGGAACCACTGTTGACAGCCCAGAAACTCCTGGAACCAAGGGGCTGTGGTGACACAGCAGGGCCACATGGAACCAAGGAGACCTGTGACATTTAGGAACCTCATGGAACCAAGAGTCCACTATGACACTGCAGAAACAAGGAGACCATTGGGACGTTGTGGAAGCTCACAGAACCAAGCAGCCCTCGAGACACTCCAGGGCCTCGTTGAAGCAGGGAGACCACTGTGACAGTCCAGAACCTCATGGAGCTAAGGCTCTCTTGTGACACAGCAGGCTCCCATGCAACCAATTGTCCATTGTGACAATGCAGATCCCAGGAGACCATGGTTACACTACGGAAGCTCATGGAAGCAAGGGTCCATTGTGACAAAGCAAGGCCTTGTGGAACCAAGGAGAGCATTGTGACGTAATGGAACCTCGTGGAACCAAGGGTCCGTTGTTAGAGTCCAGAACCAAGGACACCATTGTGACAGTCCAGAACCTCATGGGACCAAGATTCCCTTGTTACACAGTGGCACTTGATGGAACCAAGGAGCCACTGTAGCACAGCAAAGCTGCATGAAACCTATGGTCCGTAGCGCTACTGCGGATCCAGGGAAACCATGGCGATACCACGGAACCTCATGGAACCAAGGGTCCAGTGTGACCCAGCAGAACCTCTTGGAATCAAGGCACCCATGTTACACTATGGAACCTCATGGAGCCAAGGGTCTGGTGTGCCGTTGCGGGGCCTCACTGGAGCAAAGGACATGGTTGATGGGACAGAAGCTCATGGAAACGATGGGATATTGGGACATTGCAGAGCCTCATGGAACCAAGGAGACCACTGTGACACTGAGGAAGAATTATGGAAGCAAGCAGCCACTGTAGAACCAAGGAGAGCACTGTTGACAGTACAAAACCTCCTGGAACTGAGAGGCCATTGTTCTACAGCGAGGCCTCGGGGAACCAAGGGGCCATGGTGACACTGTGGGGCCTCATGAACCAAGTAGTCGTTGTGACACAGCGGGGCTGCTTGTAACCAATTGTCCATCGTGATACTGCAGATGCAAGAGACCGTGCTGACACTATGGCAGTTCATGGAACCGAGAGGCTGTTGTGACACACCAAGGCCTCGTGGCACCAAGGAGAGAGCATTGTGGCAGTGCAGAACTAAGGAGGCCATTTTGACAGTACAGACCCAAATGGAACCAAGGGTCCACTGTTATCCAGCAGGGCCTCGTGGAACCAAGGGGCCCTCGTGAAAGTGTGCAAGGGGCATAATGGAGTCAGGGACACCACTGATACTGAAATCTGCTGGATAGCAACTTTTGAACACAGTTTTGAGGATTTGAGAGCAGGTATTCTTTATTACACCATGGTGGTCACTTGGGCAATCCTTCATCTACTCGAGTGCACTGGCCACCAGGCAATCGGAGCTTTTATCACTCACACTGATGATGTATTCATTAGTTAACCCCACCTGGAATTTATTTGCCATAATTGCACCCCTTCTCACAAGTCCTTCTATGGTTCTTTGGAGTGTGTCTTCAACATGCACTGTCCTTTTTAGGTGACTGCTCTTTGATCCCCGCTTTTGAGGAAGGGCAATATTATTGTTGTGTATAACTTCTGCTTTTGTCAGCCTTGCAGAGCTGAGCTGACATTCTCCTTGCGTTTTGTGCACGCTCCGTTTGCCTCGGCTACATCCTTTGTGCGTTTCTCCAAGACTGTGCTCTTCTGTTCTCTGCCCTTGGTAAGTGTAAATGTTGTTCTGTTCTCCTGTCCTTGTCACAGTGCTCGCCCCACGAGGCGTGTCTGCAAGCCCCTCCAACCCATGGACTTGGGATGGGCAAGTGTTCCTGAGGGAACAGGGATGGGACAGCTGGGCTGGACTGGCCCAAGGGATGTTCCATTCCATGTCACACCACGATCAGCAATCAACTGGGAGAAGCAGGGGCATGGGGGATGGGGGGGGGGGTGGGGGTGTGTCACCATCTGCCAACACAGGCCGAGGATTGTTCGATCTCAGAGGTGCAAACAGGTAAATAGCGGGGGACAAATCAGTTTATTCAACAACAGCAATGCATTTTTATTGAATGCCAAACAATTCAGTTGCGCTAGAGGGGAGAGATATAGGAAACGGAGTATAGAGAGAGAAAAGGAGGGGAAGGGGGAAGTAGCTACCAACAGACGAGACCAAGGTCATGGTGGGCCAGCCAATGGAAGGGTGGTCATCCGTGGGGAGTACTCAGGGTCTTCTCCAGAGGATCGCTCTTTTATAGTCCTTTTTCAAAGCGAGTGGCTTGTGGCCAAGAGGTGGGGAGATTTATGGAGCATTGTGTGGTGCTCCAAGAGACAGGTGCGGTCGTGCAGTACATGCAGGCTTCAGCTGGTACCATGACAGCACAGTCCAGTGAGCACAACACACCTGCAAAGAGTCCCTTGGCAAGCACCCACCTCAAGCAGGCCAGAAAACCATTGTCCAGAGTCAACCTGGGCGGGGGTCCTTGAGGTCTTCTTGAGAGGGTCATGAGGCAAAAATGAGGGAAACTTCACACCGACCCTTAGAGTGGTAGATGAGAGGCAGCCCTCAGGAAACGGTGGCCACCCAGAGCTGTTACTCCTAGCAGATTTTGGCTGGGAGCAAGCCTTGTATGTAGTGCTTTTTCAGGGGGAATATCAGTTTCAGCCGTGGGAACCTGCAAAAGGGGCTGGTACTTTTCCATAGGAAGGAAAGCACACAGCCTCAGTGCTCCAGGAGCTGATGAGAGGCAGTCCTCAACATTCCAGGATCAGCCAGTCTTGCCAGGTGGCCCCCGGGGAGGCCCAGCCAGCCAGACCTGTTCCATGTTGCCTTGGTTCCATGGGGCCTCACAGTGTCACAATGTACTCCTTGATTCCGGGAGTCCCTGTAGTGTCCCGATATTCTCCTTGTCACAATATTCTCCCTGCTTCAGTAGTGATAACAATGGCCCCTTGCTTCCCTAAGGTCCTGCAGAGTCACCAAGGCCCCTGGGCTCCATGTGGCCCTGCTGTGTAACAAAGGCTCCTTGGTTCTCTGGGCCGCACAGCTTCATCACTGACCCTTGGTTCCGTTGGGGTCCTGAGTCTCACAAAGGTGGCCCTGATTGCATGAGGCACCAGAGTGTCAAAATGGTCTCTTTGGTTCCATGAGGTTCCGCAGTGTCCCCATGGTCGCTGTCAGAGGCTGGATGACATCAATGTCCCCAGACCCGTCGGGATGCTCGGAATGGCCGAGTGGGGCCGGGGCTGGGACAGACCTTGGAATGAGGTGGGACAGAGCCCCGTCCCCAGCCATGGCCTGGCAGATCTGCCAATCACACAGCAGGGGTAGCGCCCACCCAGCTCTGATTGGCTGAGCCGTCAATCAATCCCACACAGCAGGAGCAGCGCCCACCCAGCTCTGATTGGTTGAGCCGTTAATCAGTCACACAGCAGGAGCAGCGCCCAGCCTGCTCTGATTGGTTGAGCTGTCAATCAATCACACAGCAGGGGCAGCGCCCAGCCAGCTCTGATTGGCTGAGCCGTCAATCAATCCCACACAGCAGGAGCAGCGCCCACCCAGCTCTGATTGGCTGAGCCGTCAATCAATCACACAGCAGGGGCAGCGCCCACCCAGCTCTGATTGGCCGAGCTGTCAATCAATCCCACACAAAGGCAATGAAACACAGCAGTGAGTGGGAAGAAAGCAGATGTCCCCGAAAAGAGGAGAGCTTACAAAACGCTAGGGAATTGAAAAAATCGGGCATGACGTCAAGCCCTGGTCTGAATCCTGAAATCTCCTGGGTCTGTGTCTCAGCCACACTGGAAGCCTAGCAGCTGGTAGCTCTCTGCATATCTATCTGGAGATCTTCTGTCTTTCTGTCTCTTTTTTCTCTTTTAACCTTCTTATCCTCTTTTACTGGAATGTTTTTGGGTAGTTTAACATTTTTATGCCTAAAGGTTTCCATCTTAAATGGGCTGAGTTAATGATGTTCCTGCTACGCTAAGTGTTGCACGTTGAATTGGATGTTGTATGAAATCATTTGCCAAAGGAGCTCGGTTTTCTGTATTTTTCCAGTACACTTTTGTGTCGTTTTGACCTCTTGAGAATATCTGGCTGGGGTTTCTACTCTGCACCAAACTCGAGGAAAGGAACCTTTGCTCACCCTCAGCATTTCAGTGTTCTGCGGTGTTACAGGCGCGCAGGCTCAGCACGGCCTCTTGTTTCCATCAGGCCCTGCTGTGTCACACTGGCCCTTGGTTCCATGAGCATCTGGAGTGTCACACAGCCTGATGACATTTGTCCTTGCTGCCTCTCCCATCCCAGTGCTCCAGGAACAGCCCCGAGCCACCTGTGAGGGACAGGCCCTGCTGGCCCAGGCCTGGGCTCAGGCCTTGGCCTTTCTGCTTCCTCCAACCAGCCCAGGCCTTGCTCAGCATTGCAGTTCCCTGCTCACAGCCTCGGGCTCCTGCAATCCTGGCCTCAAGGATCTGCTCTCACCACTCCCTGGGGAGCCTTTGGCAGTCCCTGCCCTCAGTGGGGCCAGTGATGCTCCAAGGGACTTGGAGTTTTGCTTCTGACTCCTTGAGCAGCTTCTTCAACCTTCTCTCAGTGCCTGGGGCTCCTGGACTCAGCCCCAAATCCACCGTTGGGGATCATTAAAATACAGAAAACCCTCAGGAGCTCTTTGTCTTCTTTCCAATGTCTTCCAGTCTCCAGGCCTTGTGCAGCTGCTTGGAGTCACTTTGGAGTTCTCTTAAGGAGGAAGATTTCAAGGTACAGCTCATGATTTTCAGTTTTATAAAAGGGAGTAATTTTTCTTTTTCAGTTCAAAGAAGAAGCAACTTAGGCATTCCCCAGGTGATCTTGATGCTGAATGTCTCCTTAGGAGGTGTGGGCCCACTGAAGAATGAGCCCCTTGCAGGCTGACCCTGTTTGGACAAGCTGCTCCCCAAGCCCAGCCTGGGGACATGTCTGACATGGCCCAGCTGGGACTGACATGCCTGGCCCTGCACCAGAAGCCCTTCCCCCTGAACTCTGCAGCTGGCTGTCCCTGCCCACTGCACCATGTCCCACGTGCTCTCCTCAGGGCTGTGCCTGCATCCAGGCCCAGGACAAGTATTCCTGTTTGTGAGGAAAGAAGGGAAAAGCCTGAGCAGGTTTTCCTAAACGACAAACCCCCACTGTAGAAGCACATGCTGAGTACAGGCTGCCTGGAACCTGGAATGATGACACCTTTCTACTAGGGACAGTGGGACCAGAAATGATGTCTGGATGCAGAATTCTCGGAGTCTTGCAGCTGAATTCTCTGTCCTTGTCCTTTCCCTGCATCTCTGTTGCAGATGGAAGCTGCTGGTGCCTTTCTCAGCTGTGACCTGTCTTTTGAATGCAGACAGATGTTCCCAGGTGTGTTAAGCAGGTGCTGCTCAATGTTTATGCAAAGCTTTGGTGTGCTCATGGAACCAAGGGGACCCTTGTGACACAGCGGGGGCTGATGGAACCAAGGAGACAGTTGTGACAGTTGAGAGCCTCACAGAAACAAGGCTCCATTGTGACGCTGAAGGCAATTACGGAATCCACATCACTGTGACACAGCCAGGCCACATGGAACCAATGGTCCCTGATGACAATGCAGGTCCAAGGAGACCATGGTGACACTATGGGACCGCATGGATCCAAGGGGCCACTGTGACACTGAAGAACTTCATGGAAGCCAGGGTGCAGTGTGACACAGCGGTGCCTGATTGGAACAAAGGAACCACTGTTGACAGCCCAGAAACTCCTGGAACCAAGGGGCTGTGGTGACACAGCAGGGCCACATGGAACCAAGGAGACCTGTGACATTTAGGAACCTCATGGAACCAAGAGTCCACTATGACACTGCAGAAACAAGGAGACCATTGGGACGTTGTGGAAGCTCACAGAACCAAGCAGCCCTCGAGACACTCCAGGGCCTCGTTGAAGCAGGGAGACCACTGTGACAGTCCAGAACCTCATGGAGCTAAGGCTCTCTTGTGACACAGCAGGCTCCCATGCAACCAATTGTCCATTGTGACAATGCAGATCCCAGGAGACCATGGTTACACTACGGAAGCTCATGGAAGCAAGGGTCCATTGTGACAAAGCAAGGCCTTGTGGAACCAAGGAGAGCATTGTGACGTAATGGAACCTCGTGGAACCAAGGGTCCGTTGTTAGAGTCCAGAACCAAGGACACCATTGTGACAGTCCAGAACCTCATGGGACCAAGATTCCCTTGTTACACAGTGGCACTTGATGGAACCAAGGAGCCACTGTAGCACAGCAAAGCTGCATGAAACCTATGGTCCGTAGCGCTACTGCGGATCCAGGGAAACCATGGCGATACCACGGAACCTCATGGAACCAAGGGTCCAGTGTGACCCAGCAGAACCTCTTGGAATCAAGGCACCCATGTTACACTATGGAACCTCATGGAGCCAAGGGTCCGGTGTGCCGTTGCGGGGCCTCACTGGAGCAAAGGACATGGTTGATGGGACAGAAGCTCATGGAAACGATGGGATATTGGGACATTGCAGAGCCTCATGGAACCAAGGAGACCACTGTGACACTGAGGAAGAATTATGGAAGCAAGCAGCCACTGTAGAACCAAGGAGAGCACTGTTGACAGTACAAAACCTCCTGGAACTGAGAGGCCATTGTTCTACAGCGAGGCCTCGGGGAACCAAGGGGCCATGGTGACACTGTGGGGCCTCATGAACCAAGTAGTCGTTGTGACACAGCGGGGCTGCTTGTAACCAATTGTCCATCGTGATACTGCAGATGCAAGAGACCGTGCTGACACTATGGCAGTTCATGGAACCGAGAGGCTGTTGTGACACACCAAGGCCTCGTGGCACCAAGGAGAGAGCATTGTGGCAGTGCAGAACTAAGGAGGCCATTTTGACAGTACAGACCCAAATGGAACCAAGGGTCCACTGTTATCCAGCAGGGCCTCGTGGAACCAAGGGGCCCTCGTGAAAGTGTGCAAGGGGCATAATGGAGTCAGGGACACCACTGATACTGAAATCTGCTGGATAGCAACTTTTGAACACAGTTTTGAGGATTTGAGAGCAGGTATTCTTTATTACACCATGGTGGTCACTTGGGCAATCCTTCATCTACTCGAGTGCACTGGCCACCAGGCAATCGGAGCTTTTATCACTCACACTGATGATGTATTCATTAGTTAACCCCACCTGGAATTTATTTGCCATAATTGCACCCCTTCTCACAAGTCCTTCTATGGTTCTTTGGAGTGTGTCTTCAACATGCACTGTCCTTTTTAGGTGACTGCTCTTTGATCCCCGCTTTTGAGGAAGGGCAATATTATTGTTGTGTATAACTTCTGCTTTTGTCAGCCTTGCAGAGCTGAGCTGACATTCTCCTTGCGTTTTGTGCACGCTCCGTTTGCCTCGGCTACATCCTTTGTGCGTTTCTCCAAGACTGTGCTCTTCTGTTCTCTGCCCTTGGTAAGTGTAAATGTTGTTCTGTTCTCCTGTCCTTGTCACAGTGCTCGCCCCACGAGGCGTGTCTGCAAGCCCCTCCAACCCATGGACTTGGGATGGGCAAGTGTTCCTGAGGGAACAGGGATGGGACAGCTGGGCTGGACTGGCCCAAGGGATGTTCCATTCCATGTCACACCACGATCAGCAATCAACTGGGAGAAGCAGGGGCATGGGGGATGGGGGGGGGGGGTGGGGGTGTGTCACCATCTGCCAACACAGGCCGAGGATTGTTCGATCTCAGAGGTGCAAACAGGTAAATAGCGGGGGACAAATCAGTTTATTCAACAACAGCAATGCATTTTTATTGAATGCCAAACAATTCAGTTGCGCTAGAGGGGAGAGATATAGGAAACGGAGTATAGAGAGAGAAAAGGAGGGGAAGGGGGAAGTAGCTACCAACAGACGAGACCAAGGTCATGGTGGGCCAGCCAATGGAAGGGTGGTCATCCGTGGGGAGTACTCAGGGTCTTCTCCAGAGGATCGCTCTTTTATAGTCCTTTTTCAAAGCGAGTGGCTTGTGGCCAAGAGGTGGGGAGATTTATGGAGCATTGTGTGGTGCTCCAAGAGACAGGTGCGGTCGTGCAGTACATGCAGGCTTCAGCTGGTACCATGACAGCACAGTCCAGTGAGCACAACACACCTGCAAAGAGTCCCTTGGCAAGCACCCACCTCAAGCAGGCCAGAAAACCATTGTCCAGAGTCAACCTGGGCGGGGGTCCTTGAGGTCTTCTTGAGAGGGTCATGAGGCAAAAATGAGGGAAACTTCACACCGACCCTTAGAGTGGTAGATGAGAGGCAGCCCTCAGGAAACGGTGGCCACCCAGAGCTGTTACTCCTAGCAGATTTTGGCTGGGAGCAAGCCTTGTATGTAGTGCTTTTTCAGGGGGAATATCAGTTTCAGCCGTGGGAACCTGCAAAAGGGGCTGGTACTTTTCCATAGGAAGGAAAGCACACAGCCTCAGTGCTCCAGGAGCTGATGAGAGGCAGTCCTCAACATTCCAGGATCAGCCAGTCTTGCCAGGTGGCCCCCGGGGAGGCCCAGCCAGCCAGACCTGTTCCATGTTGCCTTGGTTCCATGGGGCCTCACAGTGTCACAATGTACTCCTTGATTCCGGGAGTCCCTGTAGTGTCCCGATATTCTCCTTGTCACAATATTCTCCCTGCTTCAGTAGTGATAACAATGGCCCCTTGCTTCCCTAAGGTCCTGCAGAGTCACCAAGGCCCCTGGGCTCCATGTGGCCCTGCTGTGTAACAAAGGCTCCTTGGTTCTCTGGGCCGCACAGCTTCATCACTGACCCTTGGTTCCGTTGGGGTCCTGAGTCTCACAAAGGTGGCCCTGATTGCATGAGGCACCAGAGTGTCAAAATGGTCTCTTTGGTTCCATGAGGTTCCGCAGTGTCCCCATGGTCGCTGTCAGAGGCTGGATGACATCAATGTCCCCAGACCCGTCGGGATGCTCGGAATGGCCGAGTGGGGCCGGGGCTGGGACAGACCTTGGAATGAGGTGGGACAGAGCCCCGTCCCCAGCCATGGCCTGGCAGATCTGCCAATCACACAGCAGGGGTAGCGCCCACCCAGCTCTGATTGGCTGAGCCGTCAATCAATCCCACACAGCAGGAGCAGCGCCCACCCAGCTCTGATTGGTTGAGCCGTTAATCAGTCACACAGCAGGAGCAGCGCCCAGCCTGCTCTGATTGGTTGAGCTGTCAATCAATCACACAGCAGGGGCAGCGCCCAGCCAGCTCTGATTGGCTGAGCCGTCAATCAATCCCACACAGCAGGAGCAGCGCCCACCCAGCTCTGATTGGCTGAGCCGTCAATCAATCACACAGCAGGGGCAGCGCCCACCCAGCTCTGATTGGCCGAGCTGTCAATCAATCCCACACAAAGGCAATGAAACACAGCAGTGAGTGGGAAGAAAGCAGATGTCCCCGAAAAGAGGAGAGCTTACAAAACGCTAGGGAATTGAAAAAATCGGGCATGACGTCAAGCCCTGGTCTGAATCCTGAAATCTCCTGGGTCTGTGTCTCAGCCACACTGGAAGCCTAGCAGCTGGTAGCTCTCTGCATATCTATCTGGAGATCTTCTGTCTTTCTGTCTCTTTTTTCTCTTTTAACCTTCTTATCCTCTTTTACTGGAATGTTTTTGGGTAGTTTAACATTTTTATGCCTAAAGGTTTCCATCTTAAATGGGCTGAGTTAATGATGTTCCTGCTACGCTAAGTGTTGCACGTTGAATTGGATGTTGTATGAAATCATTTGCCAAAGGAGCTCGGTTTTCTGTATTTTTCCAGTACACTTTTGTGTCGTTTTGACCTCTTGAGAATATCTGGCTGGGGTTTCTACTCTGCACCAAACTCGAGGAAAGGAACCTTTGCTCACCCTCAGCATTTCAGTGTTCTGCGGTGTTACAGGCGCGCAGGCTCAGCACGGCCTCTTGTTTCCATCAGGCCCTGCTGTGTCACACTGGCCCTTGGTTCCATGAGCATCTGGAGTGTCACACAGCCTGATGACATTTGTCCTTGCTGCCTCTCCCATCCCAGTGCTCCAGGAACAGCCCCGAGCCACCTGTGAGGGACAGGCCCTGCTGGCCCAGGCCTGGGCTCAGGCCTTGGCCTTTCTGCTTCCTCCAACCAGCCCAGGCCTTGCTCAGCATTGCAGTTCCCTGCTCACAGCCTCGGGCTCCTGCAATCCTGGCCTCAAGGATCTGCTCTCACCACTCCCTGGGGAGCCTTTGGCAGTCCCTGCCCTCAGTGGGGCCAGTGATGCTCCAAGGGACTTGGAGTTTTGCTTCTGACTCCTTGAGCAGCTTCTTCAACCTTCTCTCAGTGCCTGGGGCTCCTGGACTCAGCCCCAAATCCACCGTTGGGGATCATTAAAATACAGAAAACCCTCAGGAGCTCTTTGTCTTCTTTCCAATGTCTTCCAGTCTCCAGGCCTTGTGCAGCTGCTTGGAGTCACTTTGGAGTTCTCTTAAGGAGGAAGATTTCAAGGTACAGCTCACGATTTTCAGTGTTATAAAAGGGAGTAATTTTTCTTTTTCAGTTCAAAGAAGAAGCAACTTAGGCATTCCCCAGGTGATCTTGATGCTGAACGTCTCCTTAGGAGGCGTGGGCCCACAGAAGAATGAGCCCCTTGCAGGCTGACCCTGTTTGGACAAGCTGCTCCCCAAGCCCAGCCTCACCGTGTGTGACAGGGCCCAGCTGGGACTGACATCCCTGGCCCTGCACCGGAAGCCCTTCCCCCCTGAACTCTGCAGCTGGCTGTCCCTGCCCACTGCACCATGTCGCACGTGCTCTCCTCAGGGCTCTGCCTGCATCCAGGCCCGGGACAAGTATTCCTGTTTGTGAGGAAAGAAGGGAAAAGCCTGAGCAGGTCTCCTAAACGACAAATCCCCACTGTAGAAGCACATGCTGAGTACAGGCTGCCTGGAATGATGACACCTTTCTACTAGGGACAGTGGGACCAGAAATGATGTCTGGATGCAGAATTCTCGGAGTCTTGCAGCTGAATTCTCTGTCCTTGTCCTTTCCCTGCATCTCTGTTGCAGATGGAAGCTGCTGGTGCCTTTCTCAGCTGTGACCTGTCTTTTGAATGCAGACAGATGTTCCCAGGTGTGTTAAGCAGGTGCTGCTCAATGTTTATGCAAAGCTTTGGTGTGCTCATGGAACCAAGGGGACCCTTGTGACACAGCGGGGGCTGATGGAACCAAGGAGACAATTGTGACAGTTGAGAGCCTCACAGAAACAAGGCTCCATTATGATGCTGAAGGCAATTACGGAATCCACATCACTGTGACACAGCCGGGCCACGTGGAACCAATGGTCCCTTATGACAATGCAGATCCAAGGAGACCATGGTGACACTATGGGACCGCATGGATCCAAGGGGCCACTGTGACACTGAAGAACTTCATGGAAGCCAGGGTGCAGTGTGACACAGCGGTGCCTGATTGGAAGAAAAGGAACCACTGCTGACAGCCCAGAAACTCCTGGAACCAAGGGGCTGTGGTGACACAGCAGGGCCACATGGAACCAAGGAGACCTGTGACATTTAGGAACCTCATGGAACCAAGAGTCCACTATGACACTGCAGAAACAAGGAGACCATTGGGACGTTGTGGAAGCTCACAGAACCAAGCAGCCCTTGTGACACTCCAGGGCCTCGTTGAAGCAGGGAGACCACTGTGACAGTCCAGAACGTCATGGAACTAAGGCTCTCTTGTGACACAGCAGGCTCCCATGCAACCAATTGTCCATTGTGACAATGCAGATCCCAGGAGACCATGGTTACACTACGGAAGCTCATGGAACCAAGGGTCCATTGTGACAAAGCAAGGCCTTGTGGAACCAAGGAGAGCATTGTGACGTAATGGAACCTCGTGGAACCAAGGGTCCGTTGTTAGAGTCCAGAACCAAGGACAGCATTGTGACAGTCCAGAACCTCATGGGACCAAGATTCCCTTGTTACACAGTGGCACTTGATGGAACCAAGGAGCCACTGTAGCACAGCAAAGCTGCATGAAACCTATGGTCCATAGTGCTACTGCGGATCCAGGGAAACCATGGCGATACCACGGAACCTCACGGAGCCAAGGGTCCAGTGTGACCCGGCAGAACCTCTTGGAATCAAGGCAACCATGTCACATTATGGAACCTCATGGAGCCAAGGGTCCAGTGTGCCATTGCGGAGCCTCACTGGAGCAAATAGTCGTTGTGACACGGCGGGGCTGCTTGTAACCAACTGTCCATCGTGATACTGCAGATCCAAGAGACAGTGCTGACACTATGGCAGTTCATGGAACCGAGAGGCTGTTGTGACACACCAAGGCCTCGTGGCACCAAGGAGAGCATTGTGGCAGTGCAGAACCAAGGAGGCCATTTTGACAGTACAGACCCAAATGGAACCAAGGGTCCACTGTTATCCAGCAGGGCCTCGTGGAACCAAGGGGCCCTCGTGAAAGTGTGCAAGGGGCATAATGGAGTCAGGGACACCACTGATACTGAAATCTGCTGGATAGCAACTTTTGAACACAGTTTTGAGGATCTGAGAGCAGGTATTCTTTATTACACCATGGTGGTCACTTGGGCAATCCTTCATCTACTCGAGTGCACTGGCCACCAGGCAATCGGAGCTTTTATCACTCACACTGATGATGTATTCATTAGTTAACCCCACCTGGAATTTATTTGCCATAATTGCACCCCTTCTCACAAGTCCTTCTATGGTTCTTTGGAGTCTGCCTTCAACATGCACTGTCCTTTTTAGGTGACTGCTCTTTGATCCCCGCTTTTGAGGAAGGGCAATATTATTGTTGTGTATAACTTCTGCTTTTGTCAGCCTTGCAGAGCTGAGCTGACATTCTCCTTGCATTTTGTGCACGCTCTGTTTGCCTCAGCTACATCCTTTGTGCGTTTCTCCAAGGCTGTGCTCTTCTGTTCTCTGCCCGCGATAAGTGTAAATGTTCTTCTGTTCTCCTGTCCTTGTCACAATGCTCCCCCCACGAGGCGTGTCTGCAAGCCCCTCCAACCCATGGACTTGGGGTGGGCAAGTGCTCCTGAGGGAGCAGGGATGGGACAGCTGGGCTGGACTGGCCCAAGGGATGTTCCATTCCATGTCACAGCACGATCAGCAATCAACTGGGAGAAGCAGGGGAATGGGGGATTTGCGGGGGGTGGGGGGAGGGTGGGGGGAGTGTCACCATCTACCAAGACAGGCCGGGGATTGTTTGATCTCAGAGGTAATAGCAGGCAAATAGCGGGGGACAAATCAGTTTATTCAACAACAGCAATGCATTTTTATTGAATGCCAAACAATTCAGTTGCGATAGAGGGGAGAGATATAGGAAATGGAGTCTAGAGAGAGAAAAAGAGGGGAAGGGGGAAATAGCTACCAACAGACGAGACCAACGTCATGGTGCGCCAGCCAATGGAAGGGTGGTCATCCGTGGGGAGTACTCAGGGTCTCCTCCAGAGGATCGCTCTTTTATAGTCCTTTTTCAAAGCGAGTGGCTTGTGGCCAAGAGGTGGGGAGATTTATGGAGCATTGTGTGGTGCTCCAAGAGACAGGTGCGGTCGTGCAGTACATGCAGGCTTCAGCTGGTACCATGACAGCACAGTCCAGTGAGCACAACACACCTGCAAAGAGTCCCTTGGCAAGCACCCACCTCAAGCAGGCCAGAAAATCATTGTCCAGAGTCAACCTGGGCGGGGGTCCTTGAGGTCTTCTTGAGAGGGTCATGAGGCAAAAATGAGGGAAACTTCACACCGACCCTTAGAGTGGTAGATGAGAGGCAGCCCTCAGGAAACGGTGGCCACCCAGAGCTGTTACTCCTAGCAGATTTTGGCTGGGAGCAAGCCTTGTATGTAGTGCTTTTTCAGGGGGAATATCAGTTTCAGCCGTGGGAACCTGCAAAAGCGGATGGTACTATTCCATAGGAAGGAAAGCACAGAGCCTCAGTGCTCCAGGAGCTGATGAGAGGCAGTCCTCAACATTCCAGGATCAGCCAGTCTTGCCAGGTGGCCCCCGGGAGGCCCAGCCAGCCAGACCTGTTCCATGTTGCCTTGGTTCCATGGGGCCTCACAGTGTCACAATGTACTCCTTGATTCCGGGAGTCCCTGTAGTGTCCCGATATTCTCCTTGTCACAATATTCTCCCTGCTTCAGTAGTGATAACAATGGCCCCTTGCTTCCCTAAGGTCCTGCAGAGTCACCATGGCCCCTGGGCTCCATGTGGCCCTGCTGTGTAACAAAGGCTCCTTGGTTCTCTGGGCCGCACAGCTTCATCACTGACCCTTGGTTCCATTGGGGTCCCGAGTCTCACAAAGGTGGCCCTGATTGCATGAGGCACCAGAGTGTCAAAATGGTCTCTTTGGTTCCATGAGGTTCCGCAGTGTCCCCATGGTCGCTGTCAGAGGCTGGATGACATCAATGTCCCCAGACCCGTCGGGATGCTCGGAATGGCCGAGTGGGGCCGGGGCTGGGACAGACCTTGGAATGAGGTGGGACAGAGCCCCGCCCCCAGCCATGGCCTGGCAGATCTGCCAATCACACAGCAGGGGTAGCGCCCACCCAGCTCTGATTGGCTGAGCCGTCAATCAATCCCACACAGCAGGGGCAGCGCCCACCCAGCTCTGATTGGTTGAGCCGTTAATCAGTCACACAGCAGGAGCAGCGCCCAGCCTGCTCTGATTGGTTGAGCTGTCAATCAATCACACAGCAGGGGCAGCGCCCAGCCAGCTCTGATTGGCTGAGCCGTCAATCAATCCCACACAGCAGGGGCAGCGCCCAGCCAGCTCTGATTGGCTGAGCCGTCAATCAATCACACAGCAGGGGCAGCGCCCACCCAGCTCTGATTGGCCGAGCTGTCAATCAATCCCACCCAAAGGCAATGAAACACAGCAGTGAGTGGGAAGAAAGCAGATGTCCCCGAAAAGAGGAGAGCTTACAAAACGCTAGGGAATTTAAAAAATCGGGCATGACATCAAGCCCTGGTCTGAATCCTGAAATCTCCTGGGTCTGTGTCTCAGCCACACTGGAAGCCTAGCAGCTGGTAGCTCTCTGCATATCTATCTGGAGATCTTCTGTCTTTCTGTCTCTTTTTTCTCTTTTAACCTTCTTATCCTCTTTTACTGGAATGTTTTTGGGTAGTTTAACATTTTTATGCCTAAAGGTTTCCATCTTACATGGGCCGAGTTAATGATGTTCCTGCTACGCTAAGTGATGCACGTTGAATTGGATGTTGTATGAAATCATTTGCCAAAGGAGCTCGGTTTTCTGTATTTTTCCAGTACACTTTTGTGTCGTTTTGACCTCTTGAGAATATCTGGCTGGGGTTTCTACTCTGCACCAAACTCGAGTAAAGGAACCTTTGCTCACCCTCAGCATTTCAGTGTTCTGGGGTGTTACAGGCGCGCAGGCTCAGCACGGCCTCTTGTTTCCATGAGGCCCTGCTGTGTCACACTGGCCCTTGGTTCCATGAGCATCTGGAGTGTCACACAGCTTGATGACATTTGTCCTTGCTGCCTCTCCCATCCCAGTGCTCCAGGAACAGCCCCGAGCCACCTGTGAGGGACAGGCCCTGCTGGCCCAGGCCTGGGCTCAGGCCTTGGCCTTTCTGCTTCCTCCAACCAGCCCAGGCCTTGCTCAGCATTGCAGTTCCCTGCTCACAGCCTCGGGCTCCTGCAATCCTGGCCTCAAGGATCTGCTCTCACCACTCCTTGGGGAGCCTTTGGCAGTCCCTGCCCTCAGTGGGGCCACTGATGCTCCAAGGGACTTGGAGTTTTGCTTCTGACTCCTTGAGCAGCTTCTTCAACCTTCTCTCAGTGCCTGGGGCTCCTGGACTCAGCCCCAAATCCACCGTTGGGGATCATTAAAATACAGAAAACCCTCAGGAGCTCTTTGTCTTCTTTCCAATGTCTTCCAGTCTCCAGGCCTTGTGCAGCTGCTTGGAGTCACTTTGGAGTTCTCTTAAGGAGGAAGATTTCAAGGTACAGCTCACGATTTTCAGTGTTATAAAAGGGAGTAATTTTTCTTTTTCAGTTCAAAGAAGAAGCAACTTAGGCATTCCCCAGGTGATCTTGATGCTGAACGTCTCCTTAGGAGGCGTGGGCCCACAGAAGAATGAGCCCCTTGCAGGCTGACCCTGTTTGGACAAGCTGCTCCCCAAGCCCAGCCTCAGCGTGTCTGACATGGCCCAGCTGGGACTGACATCCCTGGCCCTGCACCGGAAGCCCTTCCCCCTGAACTCTGCAGCTGGCTGTCCCTGCCCACTGCACCATGTCGCACGTGCTCTCCTCAGGGCTCTGCCTGCATCCAGGCCCGGGACAAGTATTCCTGTTTGTGAGGAAAGAAGGGAAAAGCCTGAGCAGGTCTCCTAAACGACAAATCCCCACTGTAGAAGCACATGCTGAGTACAGGCTGCCTGGAATGATGACACCTTTCTACTAGGGACAGTGGGACCAGAAATGATGTCTGGATGCAGAATTCTCGGAGTCTTGCAGCTGAATTCTCTGTCCTTGTCCTTTCCCTGCATCTCTGTTGCAGATGGAAGCTGCTGGTGCCTTTCTCAGCTGTGACCTGTCTTTTGAATGCAGACAGATGTTCCCAGGTGTGTTAAGCAGGTGCTGCTCAATGTTTATGCAAAGCTTTGGTGTGCTCATGGAACCAAGGGGACCCTTGTGACACAGCGGGGGCTGATGGAACCAAGGAGACAATTGTGACAGTTGAGAGCCTCACAGAAACAAGGCTCCATTGTGACGCTGAAGGCAATTACGGAATCCACATCACTGTGACACAGCCGGGCCACGTGGAACCAATGGTCCCTTATGACAATGCAGATCCAAGGAGACCATGGTGACACTATGGGACCGCATGGATCCAAGGGGCCACTGTGACACCGAAGAACTTCATGGAAGCCAGGGTGCAGTGTGACACAGCGGTGCCTGATTGGAAGAAAAGGAACCACTGCTGACAGCCCAGAAACTCCTGGAACCAAGGGGCTGTGGTGACACAGCAGGGCCACATGGAACCAAGGAGACCTGTGACATTTAGGAACCTCATGGAACCAAGAGTCCACTATGACACTGCAGAAACAAGGAGACCATTGGGACGTTGTGGAAGCTCACAGAACCAAGCAGCCCTTGTGACACTCCAGGGCCTCGTTGAAGCAGGGAGACCACTGTGACAGTCCAGAACGTCATGGAACTAAGGCTCTCTTGTGACACAGCAGGCTCCCATGCAACCAATTGTCCATTGTGACAATGCAGATCCCAGGAGACCATGGTTACACTACGGAAGCTCATGGAACCAAGGGTCCATTGTGACAAAGCAAGGCCTTGTGGAACCAAGGAGAGCATTGTGACGTAATGGAACCTCGTGGAACCAAGGGTCCGTTGTTAGAGTCCAGAACCAAGGACAGCATTGTGACAGTCCAGAACCTCATGGGACCAAGATTCCCTTGTTACACAGTGGCACTTGATGGAACCAAGGAGCCACTGTAGCACAGCAAAGCTGCATGAAACCTATGGTCCATAGTGCTACTGCGGATCCAGGGAAACCATGGCGATACCACGGAACCTCACGGAGCCAAGGGTCCAGTGTGACCCGGCAGAACCTCTTGGAATCAAGGCAACCATGTCACACTATGGAACCTCATGGAGCCAGGGGTCCAGTGTGCCATTGCGGGGCCTCACTGGAGCAAAGGACATGGTTGATGGGACAGAAGCTCATGGAAACGATGGGCTATTGGGACATTGCAGAGCCTCATGGAGCCAAGGAGACCACTGTGACACTGAGGAACCTTATGGAAGCAAGCAGCCACTGTAGAACCAAGGAGAGCACTGTTGACAGTACAAAACCTCCTGGAACTGAGAGGCCATTGTTCTGCAGCGAGGCCTCGTGGAACCAAGGGGCCATGGTGACACTGTGGGGGCCTCCTGAAGCAAATAGTCGTTGTGACACGGCGGGGCTGCTTGTAACCAACTGTCCATCGTGATACTGCAGATGCAAGAGACCGTGCTGACACTATGGCAGTTCATGGAACCGAGAGGCTGTTGTGACACACCAAGGCCTCGTGGCACCAAGGAGAGCATTGTGGCAGTGCAGAACCAAGGAGGCCATTTTGACAGTACAGACCCAAATGGAACCAAGGGTCCACTGTTATCCAGCAGGGCCTCGTGGAACCAAGGGGCCCTCGTGAAAGTGTGCAAGGGGCATAATGGAGTCAGGGACACCACTGATACTGAAATCTGCTGGATAGCAACTTTTGAACACAGTTTTGAGGATCTGAGAGCAGGTATTCTTTATTACACCATGGTGGTCACTTGGGCAATCCTTCATCTACTCGAGTGCACTGGCCACCAGGCAATCGGAGCTTTTATCACTCACACTGATGATGTATTCATTAGTTAACCCCACCTGGAATTTATTTGCCATAATTGCACCCCTTCTCACAAGTCCTTCTATGGTTCTTTGGAGTCTGCCTTCAACATGCGCTGTCCTTTTTAGGTGACTGCTCTTTGATCCCCGCTTTTGAGGAAGGGCAATATTATTGTTGTGTATAACTTCTGCTTTTGTCAGCCTTGCAGAGCTGAGCTGACATTCTCCTTGCATTTTGTGCACGCTCTGTTTGCCTCAGCTACATCCTTTGTGCGTTTCTCCAAGGCTGTGCTCTTCTGTTCTCTGCCCGCGATAAGTGTAAATGTTCTTCTGTTCTCCTGTCCTTGTCACAATGCTCCCCCCACGAGGCGTGTCTGCAAGCCCCTCCAACCCATGGACTTGGGGTGGGCAAGTGCTCCTGAGGGAACAGGGATGGGACAGCTGGGCTGGACTGGCCCAAGGGATGTTCCATTCCATGTCACAGCACGATCAGCAATCAACTGGGAGAAGCAGGGGGATGGGGGATTTGCGTGGGGGGGGAGGGTGGGGGGAGTGTCACCATCTACCAAGACAGGCCGGGGATTGTTTGATCTCAGAGGTAATAGCAGGCAAATAGCGGGGGACAAATCAGTTTATTCAACAACAGCAATGCATTTTTATTGAATGCCAAACAATTCAGTTGCGATAGAGGGGAGAGATATAGGAAATGGAGTCTAGAGAGAGAAAAAGAGGGGAAGGGGCAAATAGCTACCAACAGACGAGACCAACGTCATGGTGCGCCAGCCAATGGAAGGGTGGTCATCCGTGGGGAGTACTCAGGGTCTCCTCCAGAGGATCGCTCTTTTATAGTCCTTTTTCAAAGCGAGTGGCTTGTGGCCAAGAGGTGGGGAGATTTATGGAGCATTGTGTGGTGCTCCAAGAGACAGGTGCGGTCGTGCAGTACATGCAGGCTTCAGCTGGTACCATGACAGCAGAGTCCAGTGAGCACAACACACCTGCAAAGAGTCCCTTGGCAAGCACCCACCTCAAGCAGGCCAGAAAATCATTGTCCAGAGTCAACCTGGGCGGGGGTCCTTGAGGTCTTCTTGAGAGGGTCATGAGGCAAAAATGAGGGAAACTTCACACCGACCCTTAGAGTGGTAGATGAGAGGCAGCCCTCAGGAAACGGTGGCCACCCAGAGCTGTTACTCCTAGCAGATTTTGGCTGGGAGCAAGCCTTGTATGTAGTCCTTTTTCAGGGGGAATATCAGTTTCAGCCGTGGGAACCTGCAAAAGGGGCTGGTACTTTTCCATAGGAAGGAAAGCACAGAGCCTTAGTGCTCCAGGAGCTGATGAGAGGCAGTCCTCAACATTCCAGGATCAGCCAGTCTTGCCAGGTGGCCCCCGGGAGGCCCAGCCAGCCAGACCTGTTCCATGTTGCCTTGGTTCCATGGGGCCTCACAGTGTCACAATGTACTCCTTGATTCCGGGAGTCCCTGTAGTGTCCCGATATTCTCCTTGTCACAATATTCTCCCTGCTTCAGTAGTGATAACAATGGCCCCTTGCTTCCCTAAGGTCCTGCAGAGTCACCACGGCCCCTGGGCTCCATGTGGCCCTGCTGTGTAACAAAGGCTCCTTGGTTCTCTGGGCCGCACAGCTTCATCACTGACCCTTGGTTCCATTGGGGTCCCGAGTCTCACAAAGGTGGCCCTGATTGCATGAGGCACCAGAGTGTCAAAATGGTCTCTTTGGTTCCATGAGGTTCCGCAGTGTCCCCATGGTCGCTGTCAGAGGCTGGATGACATCAATGTCCCCAGACCCGTCGGGATGCTCGGAATGGCCGAGTGGGGCCGGGGCTGGGACAGACCTTGGAATGAGGTGGGACAGAGCCCCGCCCCCAGCCATGGCCTGGCAGATCTGCCAATCACACAGCAGGGGTAGCGCCCACCCAGCTCTGATTGGCTGAGCCGTCAATCAATCCCACACAGCAGGGGCAGCGCCCACCCAGCTCTGATTGGTTGAGCCGTTAATCAGTCACACAGCAGGAGCAGCGCCCAGCCTGCTCTGATTGGTTGAGCTGTCAATCAATCACACAGCAGGGGCCGCGCCCAGCCAGCTCTGATTGGCTGAGCCGTCAATCAATCCCACACAGCAGGGGCAGCGCCCAGCCAGCTCTGATTGGCTGAGCCGTCAATCAATCACACAGCAGGGGCAGCGCCCACCCAGCTCTGATTGGCCGAGCTGTCAATCAATCCCACCCAAAGGCAATGAAACACAGCAGTGAGTGGGAAGAAAGCAGATGTCCCCGAAAAGAGGAGAGCTTACAAAACGCTAGGGAATTTAAAAAATCGGGCATGACATCAAGCCCTGGTCTGAATCCTGAAATCTCCTGGGTCTGTGTCTCACCCACACTGGAAGCCTAGCAGCTGGTAGCTCTCTGCATATCTATCTGGAGATCTTCTGTCTTTCTGTCTCTTTTTTCTCTTTTAACCTTCTTATCCTCTTTTACTGGAATGTTTTTGGGTAGTTTAACATTTTTATGCCTAAAGGTTTCCATCTTAAATGGGCTGAGTTAATGATGTTCCTGCTACGCTAAGTGTTGCACGTTGAATTGGATGTTGTATGAAATCATTTGCCAAAGGAGCTCGGTTTTCTGTATTTTTCCAGTACACTTTTGTGTCGTTTTGACCTCTTGAGAATATCTGGCTGGGGTTTCTACTCTGCACCAAACTCGAGGAAAGGAACCTTTGCTCACCCTCAGCATTTCAGTGTTCTGCGGTGTTACAGGCGCGCAGGCTCAGCACGGCCTCTTGTTTCCATCAGGCCCTGCTGTGTCACACTGGCCCTTGGTTCCATGAGCATCTGGAGTGTCACACAGCCTGATGACATTTGTCCTTGCTGCCTCTCCCATCCCAGTGCTCCAGGAATAGCCCCGAGCCACCTGTGAGGGACAGGCCCTGCTGGCCCAGGCCTGGGCTCAGGCCTTGGCCTTTCTGCTTCCTCCAACCAGCCCAGGCCTTGCTCAGCATTGCAGTTCCCTGCTCACAGCCTCGGGCTCCTGCAATCCTGGCCTCAAGGATCTGCTCTCACCACTCCCTGGGGAGCCTTTGGCAGTCCCTGCCCTCAGTGGGGCCACTGATGCTCCAAGGGACTTGGAGTTTTGCTTCTGACTCCTTGAGCAGCTTCTTCAACCTTCTCTCAGTGCCTGGGGCTCCTGGACTCAGCCCCAAATCCACCGTTGGGGATCATCAGGAGCTCTTTGTCTTCTTTCCAATGTCTTCCAGTCTCCAGGCCTTGTGCAGCTGCTTGGAGTCACTTTGGAGTTCTCTTAAGGAGGAAGATTTCAAGGTACAGCTCATGATTTTCAGTTTTATAAAAGGGAGTAATTTTTCTTTTTCAGTTCAAAGAAGAAGCAACTTAGGCATTCCCCAGGTGATCTTGATGCTGAATGTCTCCTTAGGAGGTGTGGGCCCACTGAAGAATGAGCCCCTTGCAGGCTGACCCTGTTTGGACAAGCTGCTCCCCAAGCCCAGCCTGGGGACATGTCTGACATGGCCCAGCTGGGACTGACATGCCTGGCCCTGCACCAGAAGCCCTTCCCCCTGAACTCTGCAGCTGGCTGTCCCTGCCCACTGCACCATGTCCCACGTGCTCTCCTCAGGGCTGTGCCTGCATCCAGGCCCAGGACAAGTATTCCTGTTTGTGAGGAAAGAAGGGAAAAGCCTGAGCAGGTTTTCCTAAACGACAAACCCCCACTGTAGAAGCACATGCTGAGTACAGGCTGCCTGGAACCTGGAATGATGACACCTTTCTACTAGGGACAGTGGGACCAGAAATGATGTCTGGATGCAGAATTCTCGGAGTCTTGCAGCTGAATTCTCTGTCCTTGTCCTTTCCCTGCATCTCTGTTGCAGATGGAAGCTGCTGGTGCTTTTCTCAGCTGTGACCTGTCTTTTGAATGCAGACAGATGTTCCCAGGTGTGTTAAGCAGGTGCTGCTCAATGTTTATGCAAAGCTTTGGTGTGCTCATGGAACCAAGGGGACCCTTGTGACACAGCGGGGGCTGATGGAACCAAGGAGACAGTTGTGACAGTTGAGAGCCTCACAGAAACAAGGCTCCATTGTGACACTGAAGGCAATTACGGAATCCACATCACTGTGACACAGCCAGGCCACATGGAACCAATGGTCCCTGATGACAATGCAGGTCCAAGGAGACCATGGTGACACTATGGGACCGCATGGATCCAAGGGGCCACTGTGACACTGAAGAACTTCATGGAAGCCAGGGTGCAGTGTGACACAGCGGTGCCTGATTGGAACAAAGGAACCACTGTTGACAGCCCAGAAACTCCTGGAACCAAGGGGCTGTGGTGACACAGCAGGGCCACATGGAACCAAGGAGACCTGTGACATTTAGGAACCTCATGGAACCAAGAGTCCACTATGACACTGCAGAAACAAGGAGACCATTGGGACGTTGTGGAAGCTCACAGAACCAAGCAGCCCTTGTGACACTCCAGGGCCTCGTTGAAGCAGGGAGACCACTGTGACAGTCCAGAACGTCATGGAGCTAAGGCTCTCTTGTGACACAGCAGGCTCCCATGCAACCAATTGTCCATTGTGACAATGCAGATCCCAGGAGACCATGGTTACACTACGGAAGCTCATGGAACCAAGGGTCCATTGTGACAAAGCAAGGCCTTGTGGAACCAAGGAGAGCATTGTGACGTAATGGAACCTCGTGGAACCAAGGGTCCGTTGTTAGAGTCCAGAACCAAGGACAGCATTGTGACAGTCCAGAACCTCATGGGACCAAGATTCCCTTGTTACACAGTGGCACTTGATGGAACCAAGGAGCCACTGTAGCACAGCAAAGCTGCATGAAACCTATGGTCCGTAGCGCTACTGCGGATCCAGGGAAACCATGGCGATACCACGGAACCTCATGGAACCAAGGGTCCAGTGTGACCCAGCAGAACCTCTTGGAATCAAGGCACCCATGTTACACTATGGAACCTCATGGAGCCAAGGGTCCGGTGTGCCGTTGCGGGGCCTCACTGGAGCAAAGGACATGGTTGATGGGACAGAAGCTCATGGAAACGATGGGATATTGGGACATTGCAGAGCCTCATGGAACCAAGGAGACCACTGTGACACTGAGGAAGAATTATGGAAGCAAGCAGCCACTGTAGAACCAAGGAGAGCACTGTTGACAGTACAAAACCTCCTGGAACTGAGAGGCCATTGTTCTACAGCGAGGCCTCGGGGAACCAAGGGGCCATGGTGACACTGTGGGGCCTCATGAACCAAGTAGTCGTTGTGACACAGCGGGGCTGCTTGTAACCAATTGTCCATCGTGATACTGCAGATGCAAGAGACCGTGCTGACACTATGGCAGTTCATGGAACCGAGAGGCTGTTGTGACACACCAAGGCCTCGTGGCACCAAGGAGAGAGCATTGTGGCAGTGCAGAACTAAGGAGGCCATTTTGACAGTACAGACCCAAATGGAACCAAGGGTCCACTGTTATCCAGCAGGGCCTCGTGGAACCAAGGGGCCCTCGTGAAAGTGTGCAAGGGGCATAATGGAGTCAGGGACACCACTGATACTGAAATCTGCTGGATAGCAACTTTTGAACACAGTTTTGAGGATTTGAGAGCAGGTATTCTTTATTACACCATGGTGGTCACTTGGGCAATCCTTCATCTACTCGAGTGCACTGGCCACCAGGCAATCGGAGCTTTTATCACTCACACTGATGATGTATTCATTAGTTAACCCCACCTGGAATTTATTTGCCATAATTGCACCCCTTCTCACAAGTCCTTCTATGGTTCTTTGGAGTGTGTCTTCAACATGCACTGTCCTTTTTAGGTGACTGCTCTTTGATCCCCGCTTTTGAGGAAGGGCAATATTATTGTTGTGTATAACTTCTGCTTTTGTCAGCCTTGCAGAGCTGAGCTGACATTCTCCTTGCGTTTTGTGCACGCTCCGTTTGCCTCGGCTACATCCTTTGTGCGTTTCTCCAAGACTGTGCTCTTCTGTTCTCTGCCCGCGATAAGTGTAAATGTTGTTCTGTTCTCCTGTCCTTGTCACAGTGCTCGCCCCACGAGGCGTGTCTGCAAGCCCCTCCAACCCATGGACTTGGGGTGGGCAAGTGTTCCTGAGGGAACAGGGATGGGACAGCTGGGCTGGACTGGCCCAAGGGATGTTCCATTCCATGTCACACCACGATCAGCAATCAACTGGGAGAAGCAGGGGCATGGGGGATGGGGGGGGGGGGGGGTGGTGGGGGTGTGTCACCATCTGCCAACACAGGCCGAGGATTGTTCGATCTCAGAGGTGCAAACAGGTAAATAGCGGGGGACAAATCAGTTTATTCAACAACAGCAATGCATTTTTATTGAATGCCAAACAATTCAGTTGCGCTAGAGGGGAGAGATATAGGAAACGGAGTATAGAGAGAGAAAAGGAGGGGAAGGGGGAAGTAGCTACCAACAGACGAGACCAAGGTCATGGTGGGCCAGCCAATGGAAGGGTGGTCATCCGTGGGGAGTACTCAGGGTCTTCTCCAGAGGATCGCTCTTTTGTAGTCCTTTTTCAAAGCGAGTGGCTTGTGGCCAAGAGGCGGGGAGATTTATGGAGCATTGTGTGGTGCTCCAAGAGACAGGTGCGGTCGTGCAGTACATGCAGGCTTCAGCTGGTACCATGACAGCACAGTCCAGTGAGCACAACACACCTGCAAAGAGTCCCTTGGCAAGCACCCACCTCAAGCAGGCCAGAAAACCATTGTCCAGAGTCAACCTGGGCGGGGGTCCTTGAGGTCTTCTTGAGAGGGTCATGAGGCAAAAATGAGGGAAACTTCACACCGACCCTTAGAGTGGTAGATGAGAGGCAGCCCTCAGGAAACGGTGGCCACCCAGAGCTGTTACTCCTAGCAGATTTTGGCTGGGAGCAAGCCTTGTATGTAGTGCTTTTTCAGGGGGAATATCAGTTTCAGCCGTGGGAACCTGCAAAAGGGGCTGGTACTTTTCCATAGGAAGGAAAGCACAGAGCCTTAGTGCTCCAGGAGCTGATGAGAGGCAGTCCTCAACATTCCAGGATCAGCCAGTCTTGCCAGGTGGCCCCCGGGAGGCCCAGCCAGCCAGACCTGTTCCATGTTGCCTTGGTTCCATGGGGCCTCACAGTGTCACAATGTTCTCCTTGATTCCAGGAGTCCCTGTAGTGTCCCGATATTCTCCTTGTCACAATATTCTCCCTGCTTCTGTAGTGTAAACAATGGCCCCTTGCTTCCCTAAGGTCCTGCAGAGTCACCACGGCCCCTGGGCTCCATGTGGCCCTGCTGTGTAACAAAGGCTCCTTGGTTCTCTGGGCCGCACAGCTTCATCACTGACCCTTGGTTCCGTTGGGGTCCCGAGTCTCACAAAGGTGCCCCTGATTGCATGAGGCACCAGAGTGTCAAAATGGTCTCTTTGGTTCCATGAGGTTCCGCAGTGTCCCCATGGTCGCTGTCAGAGGCTGGATGACATCAATGTCCCCAGACCCGTCGGGATGCTCGGAATGCCCGAGTGGGGCCGGGGCTGGGACAGACCTTGGAATGAGGTGGGACAGAGCCCCGTCCCCAGCCATGGCCTGGCAGATCTGCCAATCACACAGCAGGGGCAGAGCAAACCCAGCTGTGACTGCCTGAGCCGTCAATCAATCACACAGCAGGGGCAGCGCCCAGCCAGCTCTGATTGGCTGAGCCGTCAATCAATCACACAGCAGGGGCAGCGCCCAGCCAGCTCTGATTGGTTGAGCCGTCAATCAATCACACAGCAGGGGCCGCGCCCAGCCAGCTCTGATTGGTTGAGCCGTCAATCAATCACACAGCAGGGTCACCGCCCAGCCAGCTCTGATTGGCTGAGCCGTCAATCAAGCACACAGCAGGGGCAGCGCCCACCCAGCTCTGATTGGCTGAGCCGTCAATCAATCCCACACAAAGGCAATGAAACACAGCAGTGCGTGGTAAGAAAGCAGATGTCCCTGAAAAGAGGAGAGCTTAGAAAACGCTAGGGATTTAAAAAATCGGGCATGACGTCAAGCCCTGGTCTGAATCCTGAAATCTCCTGGGTCTGTGTCTCAGCCACACTGGAAGCCTAGCAGCTGGTAGCTCTCTGCATATCTATCTGGAGATCTTCTGTCTTTCTGTCTCTTTTTTCTCTTTTAACCTTCTTATCCTCTTTTACTGGAATGTTTTTGGGTAGTTTAACATTTTTATGCCTAAAGGTTTCCATCTTACATGGGCCGAGTTAATGATGTTCCTGCTACGCTAAGTGATGCACGTTGAATTGGATGTTGTATGAAATCATTTGCCAAAGGAGCTCGGTTTTCTGTATTTTTCCAGTACACTTTTGTGTCGTTTTGACCTCTTGAGAATATCTGGCTGGGGTTTCTACTCTGCACCAAACTCGAGGAAAGGAACCTTTGCTCACCCTCAGCATTTCAGTGTTCTGGGGTGTTACAGGCGCGCAGGCTCAGCACGGCCTCTTGTTTCCATGAGGCCCCGCTGTGTCACACTGGCCCTTGGTTCCATGAGCATCTGGAGTGTCACACAGCTTGATGACATTTGTCCTTGCTGCCTCTCCCATCCCAGTGCTCCAGGAATAGCCCCGAGCCACCTGTGAGGGACAGGCCCTGCTGGCCCAGGCCTGGGCTCAGGCCTTGGCCTTTCTGCTTCCTCCAACCAGCCCAGGCCTTGCTCAGCATTGCAGTTCCCTGCTCACAGCCTCGGGCTCCTGCAATCCTGGCCTCAAGGATCTGCTCTCACCACTCCCTGGGGAGCCTTTGGCAGTCCCTGCCCTCAGTGGGGCCAGTGATGCTCCAAGGGACTTGGAGTTTTGCTTCTGACTCCTTGAGCAGCTTCTTCAACCTTCTCTCAGTGCCTGGGGCTCCTGGACTCAGCCCCAAATCCACCGTTGGGGATCATTAAAATACAGAAAACCCTCAGGAGCTCTTTGTCTTCTTTCCAATGTCTTCCAGTCTCCAGGCCTTGTGCAGCTGCTTGGAGTCACTTTGGAGTTCTCTTAAGGAGGAAGATTTCAAGGTACAGCTCATGATTTTCAGTTTTATAAAAGGGAGTAATTTTTCTTTTTCAGTTCAAAGAAGAAGCAACTTAGGCATTCCCCAGGTGATCTTGATGCTGAATGTCTCCTTAGGAGGTGTGGGCCCACTGAAGAATGAGCCCCTTGCAGGCTGACCCTGTTTGGACAAGCTGCTCCCCAAGCCCAGCCTGGGGACATGTCTGACATGGCCCAGCTGGGACTGACATGCCTGGCCCTGCACCAGAAGCCCTTCCCCCTGAACTCTGCAGCTGGCTGTCCCTGCCCACTGCACCATGTCCCACGTGCTCTCCTCAGGGCTGTGCCTGCATCCAGGCCCAGGACAAGTATTCCTGTTTGTGAGGAAAGAAGGGAAAAGCCTGAGCAGGTTTTCCTAAACGACAAACCCCCACTGTAGAAGCACATGCTGAGTACAGGCTGCCTGGAACCTGGAATGATGACACCTTTCTACTAGGGACAGTGGGACCAGAAATGATGTCTGGATGCAGAATTCTCGGAGTCTTGCAGCTGAATTCTCTGTCCTTGTCCTTTCCCTGCATCTCTGTTGCAGATGGAAGCTGCTGGTGCCTTTCTCAGCTGTGACCTGTCTTTTGAATGCAGACAGATGTTCCCAGGTGTGTTAAGCAGGTGCTGCTCAATGTTTATGCAAAGCTTTGGTGTGCTCATGGAACCAAGGGGACCCTTGTGACACAGCGGGGGCTGATGGAACCAAGGAGACAGTTGTGACAGTTGAGAGCCTCACAGAAACAAGGCTCCATTGTGACGCTGAAGGCAATTACGGAATCCACATCACTGTGACACAGCCAGGCCACATGGAACCAATGGTCCCTGATGACAATGCAGGTCCAAGGAGACCATGGTGACACTATGGGACCGCATGGATCCAAGGGGCCACTGTGACACTGAAGAACTTCATGGAAGCCAGGGTGCAGTGTGACACAGCGGTGCCTGATTGGAACAAAGGAACCACTGTTGACAGCCCAGAAACTCCTGGAACCAAGGGGCTGTGGTGACACAGCAGGGCCACATGGAACCAAGGAGACCTGTGACATTTAGGAACCTCATGGAACCAAGAGTCCACTATGACACTGCAGAAACAAGGAGACCATTGGGACGTTGTGGAAGCTCACAGAACCAAGCAGCCCTCGAGACACTCCAGGGCCTCGTTGAAGCAGGGAGACCACTGTGACAGTCCAGAACGTCATGGAGCTAAGGCTCTCTTGTGACACAGCAGGCTCCCATGCAACCAATTGTCCATTGTGACAATGCAGATCCCAGGAGACCATGGTTACACTACGGAAGCTCATGGAAGCAAGGGTCCATTGTGACAAAGCAAGGCCTTGTGGAACCAAGGAGAGCATTGTGACGTAATGGAACCTCGTGGAACCAAGGGTCCGTTGTTAGAGTCCAGAACCAAGGACACCATTGTGACAGTCCAGAACCTCATGGGACCAAGATTCCCTTGTTACACAGTGGCACTTGATGGAACCAAGGAGCCACTGTAGCACAGCAAAGCTGCATGAAACCTATGGTCCGTAGCGCTACTGCGGATCCAGGGAAACCATGGCGATACCACGGAACCTCATGGAACCAAGGGTCCAGTGTGACCCAGCAGAACCTCTTGGAATCAAGGCACCCATGTTACACTATGGAACCTCATGGAGCCAAGGGTCTGGTGTGCCGTTGCGGGGCCTCACTGGAGCAAAGGACATGGTTGATGGGACAGAAGCTCATGGAAACGATGGGATATTGGGACATTGCAGAGCCTCATGGAACCAAGGAGACCACTGTGACACTGAGGAAGAATTATGGAAGCAAGCAGCCACTGTAGAACCAAGGAGAGCACTGTTGACAGTACAAAACCTCCTGGAACTGAGAGGCCATTGTTCTACAGCGAGGCCTCGGGGAACCAAGGGGCCATGGTGACACTGTGGGGCCTCATGAACCAAGTAGTCGTTGTGACACAGCGGGGCTGCTTGTAACCAATTGTCCATCGTGATACTGCAGATGCAAGAGACCGTGCTGACACTATGGCAGTTCATGGAACCGAGAGGCTGTTGTGACACACCAAGGCCTCGTGGCACCAAGGAGAGAGCATTGTGGCAGTGCAGAACTAAGGAGGCCATTTTGACAGTACAGACCCAAATGGAACCAAGGGTCCACTGTTATCCAGCAGGGCCTCGTGGAACCAAGGGGCCCTCGTGAAAGTGTGCAAGGGGCATAATGGAGTCAGGGACACCACTGATACTGAAATCTGCTGGATAGCAACTTTTGAACACAGTTTTGAGGATTTGAGAGCAGGTATTCTTTATTACACCATGGTGGTCACTTGGGCAATCCTTCATCTACTCGAGTGCACTGGCCACCAGGCAATCGGAGCTTTTATCACTCACACTGATGATGTATTCATTAGTTAACCCCACCTGGAATTTATTTGCCATAATTGCACCCCTTCTCACAAGTCCTTCTATGGTTCTTTGGAGTGTGTCTTCAACATGCACTGTCCTTTTTAGGTGACTGCTCTTTGATCCCCGCTTTTGAGGAAGGGCAATATTATTGTTGTGTATAACTTCTGCTTTTGTCAGCCTTGCAGAGCTGAGCTGACATTCTCCTTGCGTTTTGTGCACGCTCCGTTTGCCTCGGCTACATCCTTTGTGCGTTTCTCCAAGACTGTGCTCTTCTGTTCTCTGCCCTTGGTAAGTGTAAATGTTGTTCTGTTCTCCTGTCCTTGTCACAGTGCTCGCCCCACGAGGCGTGTCTGCAAGCCCCTCCAACCCATGGACTTGGGATGGGCAAGTGTTCCTGAGGGAACAGGGATGGGACAGCTGGGCTGGACTGGCCCAAGGGATGTTCCATTCCATGTCACACCACGATCAGCAATCAACTGGGAGAAGCAGGGGCATGGGGGATCGGGGGGGTGGGGGTGGGGGTGTGTCACCATCTGCCAACACAGGCCGAGGATTGTTCGATCTCAGAGGTGCAAACAGGTAAATAGCGGGGGACAAATCAGTTTATTCAACAACAGCAATGCATTTTTATTGAATGCCAAACAATTCAGTTGCGCTAGAGGGGAGAGATATAGGAAACGGAGTATAGAGAGAGAAAAGGAGGGGAAGGGGGAAGTAGCTACCAACAGACGAGACCAACGTCATGGTGGGCCAGCCAATGGAAGGGTGGTCATCCGTGGGGAGTACTCAGGGTCTTCTCCAGAGGATCGCTCTTTTGTAGTCCTTTTTCAAAGCGAGTGGCTTGTGGCCAAGAGGTGGGGAGATTTATGGAGCATTGTGTGGTGCTCCAAGAGACAGGTGCGGTCGTGCAGTACATGCAGGCTTCAGCTGGTACCATGACAGCACAGTCCAGTGAGCACAACACACCTGCAAAGAGTCCCTTGGCAAGCACCCACCTCAAGCAGGCCAGAAAATCATTGTCCAGAGTCAACCTGGGCGGGGGTCCTTGAGGTCTTCTTGAGAGGGTCATGAGGCAAAAATGAGGGAAACTTCACACCGACCCTTAGAGTGGTAGATGAGAGGCAGCCCTCAGGAAACGGTGGCCACCCAGAGCTGTTACTCCTAGCAGATTTTGGCTGGGAGCAAGCCTTGTATGTAGTCCTTTTTCAGGGGGAATATCAGTTTCAGCCGTGGGAACCTGCAAAAGCGGATGGTACTTTTCCATAGGAAGGAAAGCACACAGCCTCAGTGCTCCAGGAGCTGATGAGAGGCAGTCCTCAACATTCCAGGATCAGCCAGTCTTGCCAGGTGGCCCCCGGGAGGCCCAGCCAGCCAGACCTGTTCCATGTTGCCTTGGTTCCATGGGGCCTCACAGTGTCACAATGTACTCCTTGATTCCGGGAGTCCCTGTAGTGTCCCGATATTCTCCTTGTCACAATATTCTCCCTGCTTCAGTAGTGATAACAATGGCCCCTTGCTTCCCTAAGGTCCTGCAGAGTCACCAAGGCCCCTGGGCTCCATGTGGCCCTGCTGTGTAACAAAGGCTCCTTGGTTCTCTGGGCCGCACAGCTTCATCACTGACCCTTGGTTCCATTGGGGTCCCGAGTCTCACAAAGGTGGCCCTGATTGCATGAGGCACCAGAGTGTCAAAATGGTCTCTTTGGTTCCATGAGGTTCCGCAGTGTCCCCATGGTCGCTGTCAGAGGCTGGATGACATCAATGTCCCCAGACCCGTCGGGATGCTCGGAATGGCCGAGTGGGGCCGGGGCTGGGACAGACCTTGGAATGAGGTGGGACAGAGCCCCGTCCCCAGCCATGGCCTGGCAGATCTGCCAATCACACAGCAGGGGTAGCGCCCACCCAGCTCTGATTGGCTGAGCCGTCAATCAATCCCACACAGCAGGAGCAGCGCCCACCCAGCTCTGATTGGTTGAGCCGTTAATCAGTCACACAGCAGGAGCAGCGCCCAGCCTGCTCTGATTGGTTGAGCTGTCAATCAATCACACAGCAGGGGCAGCGCCCAGCCAGCTCTGATTGGCTGAGCCGTCAATCAATCCCACACAGCAGGAGCAGCGCCCACCCAGCTCTGATTGGCTGAGCCGTCAATCAATCACACAGCAGGGGCAGCGCCCACCCAGCTCTGATTGGCCGAGCTGTCAATCAATCCCACACAAAGGCAATGAAACACAGCAGTGCGTGGTAAGAAAGCAGATGTCCCTGAAAAGAGGAGAGCTTAGAAAACGCTAGGGATTTAAAAAATCGGGCATGACGTCAAGCCCTGGTCTGAATCCTGAAATCTCCTGGGTCTGTGTCTCAGCCACACTGGAAGCCTAGCAGCTGGTAGCTCTCTGCATATCTATCTGGAGATCTTCTGTCTTTCTGTCTCTTTTTTCTCTTTTAACCTTCTTATCCTCTTTTACTGGAATGTTTTTGGGTAGTTTAACATTTTTATGCCTAAAGGTTTCCATCTTACATGGGCCGAGTTAATGATGTTCCTGCTACGCTAAGTGATGCACGTTGAATTGGATGTTGTATGAAATCATTTGCCAAAGGAGCTCGGTTTTCTGTATTTTTCCAGTACACTTTTGTGTCGTTTTGACCTCTTGAGAATATCTGGCTGGGGTTTCTACTCTGCACCAAACTCGAGGAAAGGAACCTTTGCTCACCCTCAGCATTTCAGTGTTCTGGGGTGTTACAGGCGCGCAGGCTCAGCACGGCCTCTTGTTTCCATGAGGCCCCGCTGTGTCACACTGGCCCTTGGTTCCATGAGCATCTGGAGTGTCACACAGCTTGATGACATTTGTCCTTGCTGCCTCTCCCATCCCAGTGCTCCAGGAATAGCCCCGAGCCACCTGTGAGGGACAGGCCCTGCTGGCCCAGGCCTGGGCTCAGGCCTTGGCCTTTCTGCTTCCTCCAACCAGCCCAGGCCTTGCTCAGCATTGCAGTTCCCTGCTCACAGCCTCGGGCTCCTGCAATCCTGGCCTCAAGGATCTGCTCTCACCACTCCCTGGGGAGCCTTTGGCAGTCCCTGCCCTCAGTGGGGCCAGTGATGCTCCAAGGGACTTGGAGTTTTGCTTCTGACTCCTTGAGCAGCTTCTTCAACCTTCTCTCAGTGCCTGGGGCTCCTGGACTCAGCCCCAAATCCACCGTTGGGGATCATTAAAATACAGAAAACCCTCAGGAGCTCTTTGTCTTCTTTCCAATGTCTTCCAGTCTCCAGGCCTTGTGCAGCTGCTTGGAGTCACTTTGGAGTTCTCTTAAGGAGGAAGATTTCAAGGTACAGCTCATGATTTTCAGTTTTATAAAAGGGAGTAATTTTTCTTTTTCAGTTCAAAGAAGAAGCAACTTAGGCATTCCCCAGGTGATCTTGATGCTGAATGTCTCCTTAGGAGGTGTGGGCCCACTGAAGAATGAGCCCCTTGCAGGCTGACCCTGTTTGGACAAGCTGCTCCCCAAGCCCAGCCTGGGGACATGTCTGACATGGCCCAGCTGGGACTGACATGCCTGGCCCTGCACCAGAAGCCCTTCCCCCTGAACTCTGCAGCTGGCTGTCCCTGCCCACTGCACCATGTCCCACGTGCTCTCCTCAGGGCTGTGCCTGCATCCAGGCCCAGGACAAGTATTCCTGTTTGTGAGGAAAGAAGGGAAAAGCCTGAGCAGGTTTTCCTAAACGACAAACCCCCACTGTAGAAGCACATGCTGAGTACAGGCTGCCTGGAACCTGGAATGATGACACCTTTCTACTAGGGACAGTGGGACCAGAAATGATGTCTGGATGCAGAATTCTCGGAGTCTTGCAGCTGAATTCTCTGTCCTTGTCCTTTCCCTGCATCTCTGTTGCAGATGGAAGCTGCTGGTGCCTTTCTCAGCTGTGACCTGTCTTTTGAATGCAGACAGATGTTCCCAGGTGTGTTAAGCAGGTGCTGCTCAATGTTTATGCAAAGCTTTGGTGTGCTCATGGAACCAAGGGGACCCTTGTGACACAGCGGGGGCTGATGGAACCAAGGAGACAGTTGTGACAGTTGAGAGCCTCACAGAAACAAGGCTCCATTGTGACGCTGAAGGCAATTACGGAATCCACATCACTGTGACACAGCCAGGCCACATGGAACCAATGGTCCCTGATGACAATGCAGGTCCAAGGAGACCATGGTGACACTATGGGACCGCATGGATCCAAGGGGCCACTGTGACACTGAAGAACTTCATGGAAGCCAGGGTGCAGTGTGACACAGCGGTGCCTGATTGGAACAAAGGAACCACTGTTGACAGCCCAGAAACTCCTGGAACCAAGGGGCTGTGGTGACACAGCAGGGCCACATGGAACCAAGGAGACCTGTGACATTTAGGAACCTCATGGAACCAAGAGTCCACTATGACACTGCAGAAACAAGGAGACCATTGGGACGTTGTGGAAGCTCACAGAACCAAGCAGCCCTCGAGACACTCCAGGGCCTCGTTGAAGCAGGGAGACCACTGTGACAGTCCAGAACCTCATGGAGCTAAGGCTCTCTTGTGACACAGCAGGCTCCCATGCAACCAATTGTCCATTGTGACAATGCAGATCCCAGGAGACCATGGTTACACTACGGAAGCTCATGGAAGCAAGGGTCCATTGTGACAAAGCAAGGCCTTGTGGAACCAAGGAGAGCATTGTGACGTAATGGAACCTCGTGGAACCAAGGGTCCGTTGTTAGAGTCCAGAACCAAGGACACCATTGTGACAGTCCAGAACCTCATGGGACCAAGATTCCCTTGTTACACAGTGGCACTTGATGGAACCAAGGAGCCACTGTAGCACAGCAAAGCTGCATGAAACCTATGGTCCGTAGCGCTACTGCGGATCCAGGGAAACCATGGCGATACCACGGAACCTCATGGAACCAAGGGTCCAGTGTGACCCAGCAGAACCTCTTGGAATCAAGGCACCCATGTTACACTATGGAACCTCATGGAGCCAAGGGTCTGGTGTGCCGTTGCGGGGCCTCACTGGAGCAAAGGACATGGTTGATGGGACAGAAGCTCATGGAAACGATGGGATATTGGGACATTGCAGAGCCTCATGGAACCAAGGAGACCACTGTGACACTGAGGAAGAATTATGGAAGCAAGCAGCCACTGTAGAACCAAGGAGAGCACTGTTGACAGTACAAAACCTCCTGGAACTGAGAGGCCATTGTTCTACAGCGAGGCCTCGGGGAACCAAGGGGCCATGGTGACACTGTGGGGCCTCATGAACCAAGTAGTCGTTGTGACACAGCGGGGCTGCTTGTAACCAATTGTCCATCGTGATACTGCAGATGCAAGAGACCGTGCTGACACTATGGCAGTTCATGGAACCGAGAGGCTGTTGTGACACACCAAGGCCTCGTGGCACCAAGGAGAGAGCATTGTGGCAGTGCAGAACTAAGGAGGCCATTTTGACAGTACAGACCCAAATGGAACCAAGGGTCCACTGTTATCCAGCAGGGCCTCGTGGAACCAAGGGGCCCTCGTGAAAGTGTGCAAGGGGCATAATGGAGTCAGGGACACCACTGATACTGAAATCTGCTGGATAGCAACTTTTGAACACAGTTTTGAGGATTTGAGAGCAGGTATTCTTTATTACACCATGGTGGTCACTTGGGCAATCCTTCATCTACTCGAGTGCACTGGCCACCAGGCAATCGGAGCTTTTATCACTCACACTGATGATGTATTCATTAGTTAACCCCACCTGGAATTTATTTGCCATAATTGCACCCCTTCTCACAAGTCCTTCTATGGTTCTTTGGAGTGTGTCTTCAACATGCACTGTCCTTTTTAGGTGACTGCTCTTTGATCCCCGCTTTTGAGGAAGGGCAATATTATTGTTGTGTATAACTTCTGCTTTTGTCAGCCTTGCAGAGCTGAGCTGACATTCTCCTTGCGTTTTGTGCACGCTCCGTTTGCCTCGGCTACATCCTTTGTGCGTTTCTCCAAGACTGTGCTCTTCTGTTCTCTGCCCTTGGTAAGTGTAAATGTTGTTCTGTTCTCCTGTCCTTGTCACAGTGCTCGCCCCACGAGGCGTGTCTGCAAGCCCCTCCAACCCATGGACTTGGGATGGGCAAGTGTTCCTGAGGGAACAGGGATGGGACAGCTGGGCTGGACTGGCCCAAGGGATGTTCCATTCCATGTCACACCACGATCAGCAATCAACTGGGAGAAGCAGGGGCATGGGGGATGGGGGGGGGGGTGGGGGTGTGTCACCATCTGCCAACACAGGCCGAGGATTGTTCGATCTCAGAGGTGCAAACAGGTAAATAGCGGGGGACAAATCAGTTTATTCAACAACAGCAATGCATTTTTATTGAATGCCAAACAATTCAGTTGCGCTAGAGGGGAGAGATATAGGAAACGGAGTATAGAGAGAGAAAAGGAGGGGAAGGGGGAAGTAGCTACCAACAGACGAGACCAAGGTCATGGTGGGCCAGCCAATGGAAGGGTGGTCATCCGTGGGGAGTACTCAGGGTCTTCTCCAGAGGATCGCTCTTTTATAGTCCTTTTTCAAAGCGAGTGGCTTGTGGCCAAGAGGTGGGGAGATTTATGGAGCATTGTGTGGTGCTCCAAGAGACAGGTGCGGTCGTGCAGTACATGCAGGCTTCAGCTGGTACCATGACAGCACAGTCCAGTGAGCACAACACACCTGCAAAGAGTCCCTTGGCAAGCACCCACCTCAAGCAGGCCAGAAAACCATTGTCCAGAGTCAACCTGGGCGGGGGTCCTTGAGGTCTTCTTGAGAGGGTCATGAGGCAAAAATGAGGGAAACTTCACACCGACCCTTAGAGTGGTAGATGAGAGGCAGCCCTCAGGAAACGGTGGCCACCCAGAGCTGTTACTCCTAGCAGATTTTGGCTGGGAGCAAGCCTTGTATGTAGTGCTTTTTCAGGGGGAATATCAGTTTCAGCCGTGGGAACCTGCAAAAGGGGCTGGTACTTTTCCATAGGAAGGAAAGCACACAGCCTCAGTGCTCCAGGAGCTGATGAGAGGCAGTCCTCAACATTCCAGGATCAGCCAGTCTTGCCAGGTGGCCCCCGGGGAGGCCCAGCCAGCCAGACCTGTTCCATGTTGCCTTGGTTCCATGGGGCCTCACAGTGTCACAATGTACTCCTTGATTCCGGGAGTCCCTGTAGTGTCCCGATATTCTCCTTGTCACAATATTCTCCCTGCTTCAGTAGTGATAACAATGGCCCCTTGCTTCCCTAAGGTCCTGCAGAGTCACCAAGGCCCCTGGGCTCCATGTGGCCCTGCTGTGTAACAAAGGCTCCTTGGTTCTCTGGGCCGCACAGCTTCATCACTGACCCTTGGTTCCGTTGGGGTCCTGAGTCTCACAAAGGTGGCCCTGATTGCATGAGGCACCAGAGTGTCAAAATGGTCTCTTTGGTTCCATGAGGTTCCGCAGTGTCCCCATGGTCGCTGTCAGAGGCTGGATGACATCAATGTCCCCAGACCCGTCGGGATGCTCGGAATGGCCGAGTGGGGCCGGGGCTGGGACAGACCTTGGAATGAGGTGGGACAGAGCCCCGTCCCCAGCCATGGCCTGGCAGATCTGCCAATCACACAGCAGGGGTAGCGCCCACCCAGCTCTGATTGGCTGAGCCGTCAATCAATCCCACACAGCAGGAGCAGCGCCCACCCAGCTCTGATTGGTTGAGCCGTTAATCAGTCACACAGCAGGAGCAGCGCCCAGCCTGCTCTGATTGGTTGAGCTGTCAATCAATCACACAGCAGGGGCAGCGCCCAGCCAGCTCTGATTGGCTGAGCCGTCAATCAATCCCACACAGCAGGAGCAGCGCCCACCCAGCTCTGATTGGCTGAGCCGTCAATCAATCACACAGCAGGGGCAGCGCCCACCCAGCTCTGATTGGCCGAGCTGTCAATCAATCCCACACAAAGGCAATGAAACACAGCAGTGAGTGGGAAGAAAGCAGATGTCCCCGAAAAGAGGAGAGCTTACAAAACGCTAGGGAATTGAAAAAATCGGGCATGACGTCAAGCCCTGGTCTGAATCCTGAAATCTCCTGGGTCTGTGTCTCAGCCACACTGGAAGCCTAGCAGCTGGTAGCTCTCTGCATATCTATCTGGAGATCTTCTGTCTTTCTGTCTCTTTTTTCTCTTTTAACCTTCTTATCCTCTTTTACTGGAATGTTTTTGGGTAGTTTAACATTTTTATGCCTAAAGGTTTCCATCTTAAATGGGCTGAGTTAATGATGTTCCTGCTACGCTAAGTGTTGCACGTTGAATTGGATGTTGTATGAAATCATTTGCCAAAGGAGCTCGGTTTTCTGTATTTTTCCAGTACACTTTTGTGTCGTTTTGACCTCTTGAGAATATCTGGCTGGGGTTTCTACTCTGCACCAAACTCGAGGAAAGGAACCTTTGCTCACCCTCAGCATTTCAGTGTTCTGCGGTGTTACAGGCGCGCAGGCTCAGCACGGCCTCTTGTTTCCATCAGGCCCTGCTGTGTCACACTGGCCCTTGGTTCCATGAGCATCTGGAGTGTCACACAGCCTGATGACATTTGTCCTTGCTGCCTCTCCCATCCCAGTGCTCCAGGAACAGCCCCGAGCCACCTGTGAGGGACAGGCCCTGCTGGCCCAGGCCTGGGCTCAGGCCTTGGCCTTTCTGCTTCCTCCAACCAGCCCAGGCCTTGCTCAGCATTGCAGTTCCCTGCTCACAGCCTCGGGCTCCTGCAATCCTGGCCTCAAGGATCTGCTCTCACCACTCCCTGGGGAGCCTTTGGCAGTCCCTGCCCTCAGTGGGGCCAGTGATGCTCCAAGGGACTTGGAGTTTTGCTTCTGACTCCTTGAGCAGCTTCTTCAACCTTCTCTCAGTGCCTGGGGCTCCTGGACTCAGCCCCAAATCCACCGTTGGGGATCATTAAAATACAGAAAACCCTCAGGAGCTCTTTGTCTTCTTTCCAATGTCTTCCAGTCTCCAGGCCTTGTGCAGCTGCTTGGAGTCACTTTGGAGTTCTCTTAAGGAGGAAGATTTCAAGGTACAGCTCATGATTTTCAGTTTTATAAAAGGGAGTAATTTTTCTTTTTCAGTTCAAAGAAGAAGCAACTTAGGCATTCCCCAGGTGATCTTGATGCTGAATGTCTCCTTAGGAGGTGTGGGCCCACTGAAGAATGAGCCCCTTGCAGGCTGACCCTGTTTGGACAAGCTGCTCCCCAAGCCCAGCCTGGGGACATGTCTGACATGGCCCAGCTGGGACTGACATGCCTGGCCCTGCACCAGAAGCCCTTCCCCCTGAACTCTGCAGCTGGCTGTCCCTGCCCACTGCACCATGTCCCACGTGCTCTCCTCAGGGCTGTGCCTGCATCCAGGCCCAGGACAAGTATTCCTGTTTGTGAGGAAAGAAGGGAAAAGCCTGAGCAGGTTTTCCTAAACGACAAACCCCCACTGTAGAAGCACATGCTGAGTACAGGCTGCCTGGAACCTGGAATGATGACACCTTTCTACTAGGGACAGTGGGACCAGAAATGATGTCTGGATGCAGAATTCTCGGAGTCTTGCAGCTGAATTCTCTGTCCTTGTCCTTTCCCTGCATCTCTGTTGCAGATGGAAGCTGCTGGTGCCTTTCTCAGCTGTGACCTGTCTTTTGAATGCAGACAGATGTTCCCAGGTGTGTTAAGCAGGTGCTGCTCAATGTTTATGCAAAGCTTTGGTGTGCTCATGGAACCAAGGGGACCCTTGTGACACAGCGGGGGCTGATGGAACCAAGGAGACAGTTGTGACAGTTGAGAGCCTCACAGAAACAAGGCTCCATTGTGACGCTGAAGGCAATTACGGAATCCACATCACTGTGACACAGCCAGGCCACATGGAACCAATGGTCCCTGATGACAATGCAGGTCCAAGGAGACCATGGTGACACTATGGGACCGCATGGATCCAAGGGGCCACTGTGACACTGAAGAACTTCATGGAAGCCAGGGTGCAGTGTGACACAGCGGTGCCTGATTGGAACAAAGGAACCACTGTTGACAGCCCAGAAACTCCTGGAACCAAGGGGCTGTGGTGACACAGCAGGGCCACATGGAACCAAGGAGACCTGTGACATTTAGGAACCTCATGGAACCAAGAGTCCACTATGACACTGCAGAAACAAGGAGACCATTGGGACGTTGTGGAAGCTCACAGAACCAAGCAGCCCTCGAGACACTCCAGGGCCTCGTTGAAGCAGGGAGACCACTGTGACAGTCCAGAACCTCATGGAGCTAAGGCTCTCTTGTGACACAGCAGGCTCCCATGCAACCAATTGTCCATTGTGACAATGCAGATCCCAGGAGACCATGGTTACACTACGGAAGCTCATGGAAGCAAGGGTCCATTGTGACAAAGCAAGGCCTTGTGGAACCAAGGAGAGCATTGTGACGTAATGGAACCTCGTGGAACCAAGGGTCCGTTGTTAGAGTCCAGAACCAAGGACACCATTGTGACAGTCCAGAACCTCATGGGACCAAGATTCCCTTGTTACACAGTGGCACTTGATGGAACCAAGGAGCCACTGTAGCACAGCAAAGCTGCATGAAACCTATGGTCCGTAGCGCTACTGCGGATCCAGGGAAACCATGGCGATACCACGGAACCTCATGGAACCAAGGGTCCAGTGTGACCCAGCAGAACCTCTTGGAATCAAGGCACCCATGTTACACTATGGAACCTCATGGAGCCAAGGGTCTGGTGTGCCGTTGCGGGGCCTCACTGGAGCAAAGGACATGGTTGATGGGACAGAAGCTCATGGAAACGATGGGATATTGGGACATTGCAGAGCCTCATGGAACCAAGGAGACCACTGTGACACTGAGGAAGAATTATGGAAGCAAGCAGCCACTGTAGAACCAAGGAGAGCACTGTTGACAGTACAAAACCTCCTGGAACTGAGAGGCCATTGTTCTACAGCGAGGCCTCGGGGAACCAAGGGGCCATGGTGACACTGTGGGGCCTCATGAACCAAGTAGTCGTTGTGACACAGCGGGGCTGCTTGTAACCAATTGTCCATCGTGATACTGCAGATGCAAGAGACCGTGCTGACACTATGGCAGTTCATGGAACCGAGAGGCTGTTGTGACACACCAAGGCCTCGTGGCACCAAGGAGAGAGCATTGTGGCAGTGCAGAACTAAGGAGGCCATTTTGACAGTACAGACCCAAATGGAACCAAGGGTCCACTGTTATCCAGCAGGGCCTCGTGGAACCAAGGGGCCCTCGTGAAAGTGTGCAAGGGGCATAATGGAGTCAGGGACACCACTGATACTGAAATCTGCTGGATAGCAACTTTTGAACACAGTTTTGAGGATTTGAGAGCAGGTATTCTTTATTACACCATGGTGGTCACTTGGGCAATCCTTCATCTACTCGAGTGCACTGGCCACCAGGCAATCGGAGCTTTTATCACTCACACTGATGATGTATTCATTAGTTAACCCCACCTGGAATTTATTTGCCATAATTGCACCCCTTCTCACAAGTCCTTCTATGGTTCTTTGGAGTGTGTCTTCAACATGCACTGTCCTTTTTAGGTGACTGCTCTTTGATCCCCGCTTTTGAGGAAGGGCAATATTATTGTTGTGTATAACTTCTGCTTTTGTCAGCCTTGCAGAGCTGAGCTGACATTCTCCTTGCGTTTTGTGCACGCTCCGTTTGCCTCGGCTACATCCTTTGTGCGTTTCTCCAAGACTGTGCTCTTCTGTTCTCTGCCCTTGGTAAGTGTAAATGTTGTTCTGTTCTCCTGTCCTTGTCACAGTGCTCGCCCCACGAGGCGTGTCTGCAAGCCCCTCCAACCCATGGACTTGGGATGGGCAAGTGTTCCTGAGGGAACAGGGATGGGACAGCTGGGCTGGACTGGCCCAAGGGATGTTCCATTCCATGTCACACCACGATCAGCAATCAACTGGGAGAAGCAGGGGCATGGGGGATGGGGGGGGGGGGTGGGGGTGTGTCACCATCTGCCAACACAGGCCGAGGATTGTTCGATCTCAGAGGTGCAAACAGGTAAATAGCGGGGGACAAATCAGTTTATTCAACAACAGCAATGCATTTTTATTGAATGCCAAACAATTCAGTTGCGCTAGAGGGGAGAGATATAGGAAACGGAGTATAGAGAGAGAAAAGGAGGGGAAGGGGGAAGTAGCTACCAACAGACGAGACCAAGGTCATGGTGGGCCAGCCAATGGAAGGGTGGTCATCCGTGGGGAGTACTCAGGGTCTTCTCCAGAGGATCGCTCTTTTATAGTCCTTTTTCAAAGCGAGTGGCTTGTGGCCAAGAGGTGGGGAGATTTATGGAGCATTGTGTGGTGCTCCAAGAGACAGGTGCGGTCGTGCAGTACATGCAGGCTTCAGCTGGTACCATGACAGCACAGTCCAGTGAGCACAACACACCTGCAAAGAGTCCCTTGGCAAGCACCCACCTCAAGCAGGCCAGAAAACCATTGTCCAGAGTCAACCTGGGCGGGGGTCCTTGAGGTCTTCTTGAGAGGGTCATGAGGCAAAAATGAGGGAAACTTCACACCGACCCTTAGAGTGGTAGATGAGAGGCAGCCCTCAGGAAACGGTGGCCACCCAGAGCTGTTACTCCTAGCAGATTTTGGCTGGGAGCAAGCCTTGTATGTAGTGCTTTTTCAGGGGGAATATCAGTTTCAGCCGTGGGAACCTGCAAAAGGGGCTGGTACTTTTCCATAGGAAGGAAAGCACACAGCCTCAGTGCTCCAGGAGCTGATGAGAGGCAGTCCTCAACATTCCAGGATCAGCCAGTCTTGCCAGGTGGCCCCCGGGGAGGCCCAGCCAGCCAGACCTGTTCCATGTTGCCTTGGTTCCATGGGGCCTCACAGTGTCACAATGTACTCCTTGATTCCGGGAGTCCCTGTAGTGTCCCGATATTCTCCTTGTCACAATATTCTCCCTGCTTCAGTAGTGATAACAATGGCCCCTTGCTTCCCTAAGGTCCTGCAGAGTCACCAAGGCCCCTGGGCTCCATGTGGCCCTGCTGTGTAACAAAGGCTCCTTGGTTCTCTGGGCCGCACAGCTTCATCACTGACCCTTGGTTCCGTTGGGGTCCTGAGTCTCACAAAGGTGGCCCTGATTGCATGAGGCACCAGAGTGTCAAAATGGTCTCTTTGGTTCCATGAGGTTCCGCAGTGTCCCCATGGTCGCTGTCAGAGGCTGGATGACATCAATGTCCCCAGACCCGTCGGGATGCTCGGAATGGCCGAGTGGGGCCGGGGCTGGGACAGACCTTGGAATGAGGTGGGACAGAGCCCCGTCCCCAGCCATGGCCTGGCAGATCTGCCAATCACACAGCAGGGGTAGCGCCCACCCAGCTCTGATTGGCTGAGCCGTCAATCAATCCCACACAGCAGGAGCAGCGCCCACCCAGCTCTGATTGGTTGAGCCGTTAATCAGTCACACAGCAGGAGCAGCGCCCAGCCTGCTCTGATTGGTTGAGCTGTCAATCAATCACACAGCAGGGGCAGCGCCCAGCCAGCTCTGATTGGCTGAGCCGTCAATCAATCCCACACAGCAGGAGCAGCGCCCACCCAGCTCTGATTGGCTGAGCCGTCAATCAATCACACAGCAGGGGCAGCGCCCACCCAGCTCTGATTGGCCGAGCTGTCAATCAATCCCACACAAAGGCAATGAAACACAGCAGTGAGTGGGAAGAAAGCAGATGTCCCCGAAAAGAGGAGAGCTTACAAAACGCTAGGGAATTGAAAAAATCGGGCATGACGTCAAGCCCTGGTCTGAATCCTGAAATCTCCTGGGTCTGTGTCTCAGCCACACTGGAAGCCTAGCAGCTGGTAGCTCTCTGCATATCTATCTGGAGATCTTCTGTCTTTCTGTCTCTTTTTTCTCTTTTAACCTTCTTATCCTCTTTTACTGGAATGTTTTTGGGTAGTTTAACATTTTTATGCCTAAAGGTTTCCATCTTAAATGGGCTGAGTTAATGATGTTCCTGCTACGCTAAGTGTTGCACGTTGAATTGGATGTTGTATGAAATCATTTGCCAAAGGAGCTCGGTTTTCTGTATTTTTCCAGTACACTTTTGTGTCGTTTTGACCTCTTGAGAATATCTGGCTGGGGTTTCTACTCTGCACCAAACTCGAGGAAAGGAACCTTTGCTCACCCTCAGCATTTCAGTGTTCTGCGGTGTTACAGGCGCGCAGGCTCAGCACGGCCTCTTGTTTCCATGAGGCCCTGCTGTGTCACACTGGCCCTTGGTTCCATGAGCATCTGGAGTGTCACACAGCCTGATGACATTTGTCCTTGCTGCCTCTCCCATCCCAGTGCTCCAGGAACAGCCCCGAGCCACCTGTGAGGGACAGGCCCTGCTGGCCCAGGCCTGGGCTCAGGCCTTGGCCTTTCTGCTTCCTCCAACCAGCCCAGGCCTTGCTCAGCATTGCAGTTCCCTGCTCACAGCCTCGGGCTCCTGCAATCCTGGCCTCAAGGATCTGCTCTCACCACTCCCTGGGGAGCCTTTGGCAGTCCCTGCCCTCAGTGGGGCCAGTGATGCTCCAAGGGACTTGGAGTTTTGCTTCTGACTCCTTGAGCAGCTTCTTCAACCTTCTCTCAGTGCCTGGGGCTCCTGGACTCAGCCCCAAATCCACCGTTGGGGATCATTAAAATACAGAAAACCCTCAGGAGCTCTTTGTCTTCTTTCCAATGTCTTCCAGTCTCCAGGCCTTGTGCAGCTGCTTGGAGTCACTTTGGAGTTCTCTTAAGGAGGAAGATTTCAAGGTACAGCTCACGATTTTCAGTGTTATAAAAGGGAGTAATTTTTCTTTTTCAGTTCAAAGAAGAAGCAACTTAGGCATTCCCCAGGTGATCTTGATGCTGAACGTCTCCTTAGGAGGCGTGGGCCCACAGAAGAATGAGCCCCTTGCAGGCTGACCCTGTTTGGACAAGCTGCTCCCCAAGCCCAGCCTCACCGTGTGTGACAGGGCCCAGCTGGGACTGACATCCCTGGCCCTGCACCGGAAGCCCTTCCCCCCTGAACTCTGCAGCTGGCTGTCCCTGCCCACTGCACCATGTCGCACGTGCTCTCCTCAGGGCTCTGCCTGCATCCAGGCCCGGGACAAGTATTCCTGTTTGTGAGGAAAGAAGGGAAAAGCCTGAGCAGGTCTCCTAAACGACAAATCCCCACTGTAGAAGCACATGCTGAGTACAGGCTGCCTGGAATGATGACACCTTTCTACTAGGGACAGTGGGACCAGAAATGATGTCTGGATGCAGAATTCTCGGAGTCTTGCAGCTGAATTCTCTGTCCTTGTCCTTTCCCTGCATCTCTGTTGCAGATGGAAGCTGCTGGTGCCTTTCTCAGCTGTGACCTGTCTTTTGAATGCAGACAGATGTTCCCAGGTGTGTTAAGCAGGTGCTGCTCAATGTTTATGCAAAGCTTTGGTGTGCTCATGGAACCAAGGGGACCCTTGTGACACAGCGGGGGCTGATGGAACCAAGGAGACAATTGTGACAGTTGAGAGCCTCACAGAAACAAGGCTCCATTATGACGCTGAAGGCAATTACGGAATCCACATCACTGTGACACAGCCGGGCCACGTGGAACCAATGGTCCCTTATGACAATGCAGATCCAAGGAGACCATGGTGACACTATGGGACCGCATGGATCCAAGGGGCCACTGTGACACTGAAGAACTTCATGGAAGCCAGGGTGCAGTGTGACACAGCGGTGCCTGATTGGAAGAAAAGGAACCACTGCTGACAGCCCAGAAACTCCTGGAACCAAGGGGCTGTGGTGACACAGCAGGGCCACATGGAACCAAGGAGACCTGTGACATTTAGGAACCTCATGGAACCAAGAGTCCACTATGACACTGCAGAAACAAGGAGACCATTGGGACGTTGTGGAAGCTCACAGAACCAAGCAGCCCTTGTGACACTCCAGGGCCTCGTTGAAGCAGGGAGACCACTGTGACAGTCCAGAACGTCATGGAACTAAGGCTCTCTTGTGACACAGCAGGCTCCCATGCAACCAATTGTCCATTGTGACAATGCAGATCCCAGGAGACCATGGTTACACTACGGAAGCTCATGGAACCAAGGGTCCATTGTGACAAAGCAAGGCCTTGTGGAACCAAGGAGAGCATTGTGACGTAATGGAACCTCGTGGAACCAAGGGTCCGTTGTTAGAGTCCAGAACCAAGGAC